>NC_040898.2:1326430-1641917 GCF_900634795.4 Betta splendens
GCAATGAAGGTCCTTAGAGTTCTGTTGATGTTGTACAGCTCCAAGCATTCAGTGATCCATGTGTGTGGCATTGAGTCATAGGCTTTCTTGTAGTCGATCCAGGCTGTGCACAGGTTGGTGTGTCGCATTCTGCAGTCTTGGGCGACTGTTCTGTCTACCAGGAGTTGGTGTTTGGCTCCTCTGGTATCCTTACCAATGCCCTTCTGTGCTTCGCTCATGTATTGACTCATGTGCCCACTTATCTTAGCTGCGATGATGCCTGACATGAGCTTCCATGTTGTGGAGAGACAGGTTATTGGCCGGTAGTTGGATGGGACTGTGCCCTTTGAGGGATCCTTCATTATCAGGATCGTTCGCCCTTCGGTTAGCCATTCAGGGTGAGTCCCATCCCTTAGCAGCTGGTTCATTTGTGCTGCCAGGCGCTCATGGATTGCAGTGAGCTTCTTTAGCCAGTAGGCGTGGATCATGTCAGGGCCAGGTGCTGTCCAGTTTTTCATACCTGAGACTCTATGTTGGATGTCTGCCACTGTGATAGTCACTGGATTCTGTTCAGGGAGGTTGCTGTGGTCTTCCCTCAGATCCACCAGCCACTGTGCATCACTGTTGTGTGATGCCTCCCTTTCCCATATACCCTTCCAGTACTGTTCAGTTTCCAGCCTTGGTGGGTCTGCTCTGCTGTTATTACCCTGCCATTGAGAGTACACTTTCGCAGGTTGTGTTGCGAACAGCCGGTTTATTCGTCTGGCTTCGTTATCTCTGGTGTATCTCTTTAGGCGGCTGGCCAAGGCTTGTAGCCTTTGCTTGGCAGTTTCGAGTGCTTCAGGTATGGGCATCTGGCTGTACCTCTTGGGCATCGGTCTTTTCATTGCACCTCTCTGGGCCTCTGTCATTTGGCTCACTTCCCTCCGAGCTGCCTTGATTTTTGCCTCCAACCTTCGTTTCCATGGTGGGTATTGTTTCTCATGGCTCCCATGGTTGCTCTTATAGCCAAGCACCTCTAGGATCACTGATGCTGAAGCGTATATCAGCTCATTGGTTTCTGTGATTGTTGTGGTAGGGATCGCTCTCAATGCTGCATTCACATCTTCCATGAGATTTTCTGATTGTACTTCACTTATATATATATATATATATATATATATATATATATATATATATATATATATATATATATATATATATATATATATATATATATATATATATATATATAACAAATGCTCATGTGACACAGTGTGAAGAAGCAAACGCTGCTCTGTGGCCTGTGATGTTTCCTTCACACTCATCTGAGGACGTCTTCAGACTCCAGGCATTGGCTCCTTCGGCTGCTCAGACCGTCCTGAAAGAATGTCCTGAACTTATTCATGCCTCCGCGCTCACTCCGCTCGTCTTTCTGCTTTACAAGTCAAATGGAGCGCTCCCTGCCAACATCTGGCGGCGCGGCCACTTTCATATATGACTCTTTATCATTCAGCGTGCTGGGCTCCGTCTCCCAGGAATCACTGCTGTGCTCGGCATGGCCAACCAGGGATGGAACCCTCGCTCCGCTCCGCTCCGCTCCGCAGAGGCCCGGGACCCGCTTCCTGCGGCGCCTGGAGGGGGAATTACTGCATACGATGTATGGACCCACTGGAATGTTTGCTTTTATGTGTGACCAGACGCTGCTGTCTGTGCGGTGTCTGTGACAATAATAAGGACTCCGCTCCCTGTTGCTCTGTGCAGGGTTTGCTGAGTTCTGTTCATGTTCTACGCAGCTTTAACAATCTGGACCTTTAAGTTCCTCTCTCTGCTCCCCGCTCACAAACACACCTGTCTCACATTAATTGTTTCCTCTCACGGCCCCAGCTGCATAGAATCCACACATGAACTTTCACTGACTCTCACTCCTCGACTAGTTCAATGCTCTTCTTCTCCATGAGTGTTTGTTTTATGTTGTACTTTCTGGGTTCTTCTTTTTGTGTGTTGGTTATTTTGGTGCTTTTCAGGTTTAGCTCACTGTCTCCTGTGGGTTTGTGCAGTGTGTTGCCTGTCCTTATTCTTCAGTCACTGCTTGTACCTCCCTGCTGTCAGTGGACGTGAGTAACAGCGGATCGAGCAGGTCACAGCGAACAGACGGGAGAATGAATGCGTCCGAGGGGACGACCAGAGTCCAGGTGGGAGTAATTGTGCATAATTAGTCCAAAGAAAACAGGAAATGATGTAAACGCGTGACCAAGGTGAGACAGAGGCAAAATAAAACCAAAGCGTCTGCATCAACCACACATCAGCACATGTTGGGGTGTCTATTATAAAAGGGCTTATAAATGATTTTCTACAGTGTAACACAGTTCAGTGCAAAACCAGAATGTACAGTAAAAGACTCATCTGTCAAAGCCAACATTTGAAAAGAAATTGGATTTTACAAAAGTATTTTTATAACTGACCAACACTTAATTAGCTCAGACTTATTAAACAGAAATGGGATTCTGTTGATGCATTTTCCATTATTATTATTACTGAGTTAACCTTGGACAGAGCTGCCTCTGAGCTCCAAGGCTCTGCCTTGATCTCCTCCAGGCCTCTGCTGTGTCGCATGCAGGACAAGTCAACAGCTGTCTGATGAATGGAGCTGGGTCCATCACTACAATGGTCACATTCTCCATCAGTGTGCTGTCGTGCTGCCAGCATTCCTCAAGGCCAGGGGAGAAGCTCGCTTTGTGCTGGATGTCAGATATGTCTGGGACCGGAACCATCAACACAAGCTGATTGGCTTGGTGGTGGCCACGGCGACAGCGCGAAGCCAGAAGAGACACACAGCGCGCACAGCAAACACACACAAACAGCAGCTGGAGCTGAGTTCATCCCTGACGGTGACAGTTTGTGTTTGAGGACATGTTACAACAGCAACAGCTACACACTGTATGAATAAAAAAGTCAACATTTTATATCATATTAAAAAATACAGTTCGTTTAGGAAACAAAAAAATAAAATCACGGTTTACAGCAGCTTTTTCAAACCATAGACACGGTGGATCTTCAGTGTAAATGTGTGTGTCTGGACGGAGATGAGCCTTAATACAACAACCGGGCTGAAAACCTGCAGAGCAGCATTAGATGTGAAATGAAATGTGAGACTTTGCTCTGGGGACGAGAAAGAAAACAAGAAGGTTCTAAGGAAGCAGATGTGTGGATGTTAAATGTGCTGCAGACATAAGTCAGAGACAAGAAAACGTAGCTTATGACAAACACAGCAATAAGATGGAAGAAGCCCCAGTTATTATGAATACGGCCCCTGGTTAGAGGCTGCTCACAGCACAGATCCAGCAAACACCTGTCTGACAGCTTCCACCTCCACACTGAACAAATGCTTCCAAGACTGTAATAATGTAAGAGCACGAGCGCGACGGAACGGGGGCTCAGCTCCAGCAAACTGGGAGCAGACTGGGTGCAGACTGGGAGCAGGCTAGAAGCAGACTGGGAGCAGACTGGGAGCAGACTGGGAACAGACTGGGTGCAGACTGGAAGCAAAATAGGAGCAGACTGGAAGCAGACTGGGTGCAGACTATGAGCAGACTGGGAGCAGACTGGGAGCAGACTGGGAGCAGACACGTGACTCTTAATCCACATTTACCTTCACATTCATGTCGCTCTGTAGACCATGAGACGCTACCTTCAGATGGAGCTGCTCTGTTGTTCATGTGTGCTGATTTATTCTGCTGTCACATTAACAGATGTGTGTCCTTTTCTCTCCAGAACATTAAGAAAATATCTTTCATCTCTTTTGGATGCTTGTGGCGTGATTTTATCTTTAGCAGACGGCCTGTTACATCATCATCGCCATGAAAAGAGCATTGTGTGGTGACCATGCAGGAACTGGAGTCTGCACCTCATTGAGATGATTAATTGATGTAACTTCGTGAGTTATTCTTATTTGGAGCTTTGCTGTTTGCAGCGATAGGGTTTTCCTCCATCACATGCCAAACGCTGGAGGTGTTGTGGAACATCTCTGTCAGTGTCTCTGCCTCACAATCTTGTGAGGTCCTGACACCACTTCTCCTCCTTCATAATCTCCAAAGGCTTCCATTGTCTGAGATACAAAGGGCTTCTTTGGTGAGCTCCTCAGTCGTAGCCTCAGCCTCAGGAAAGCCCCTCTGTAAAAAGCATGAGACATTATTGAGTGGGTGCCAGTTCCCAGACCAGCTCAGAGGAAAGCTCTACGTAAGTGGTCTGTTATTGCATGTTGGTGTGTTACACATGGGCCTCCATGACGCCTGGGGCATGAGGAGAAGGCTGAGCATGAGGAGGCTGAGCATGAGGAGACTGAGCATGAGAAGGCTGAGCATAAGAAGGCTGAGCATGAGAAGGCTGAGCATGAAGAGAAGGCTGAGCATGAGAAGGCTGAGCATGAGAAGGCTGAGCATGAGGAGGCTGAGCATGAGAAGGCTGAGCATGAGAAGGCTGAGCATGAAGAGAAGGCTGAGCATGAGAAGGCTGAGCATGAGGAGGCTGAGCATGAGGAGGCCGAGCATGAAGAGAAGGCTGAGCATGAGAAGGCTGAGCATGAGGAGGCTGAGCATGAGGAGGCCGAGCATGAGGAGAAGGCTGAGCATGAGGAGAAGGCTGAGCATGAGAAGGCTGAGCATGAGAAGGCTGAGCATGAGGAGGCTGAGCATGAGGAGAAGGCTGAGCATGAGGAGGCTGAGCATGAGAAGGCTGAGCATGAGAAGGCTGAGCATGAGGAGACTGAGCATGAGGAGACTGAGCATGAGAAGGCTGAGCATGAGAAGGCTGAGCATGAGAAGGCTGAGCATGAGAAGGCTGAGCATGAGGAGAAGGCTGAGCATGAGGAGGCCGAGCATGAGGAGAAGGCTGAGCATGAGGAGGCTGAGCATGAGAAGGCTGAGCATGAAGAGAAGGCTGAGCATGAAGAGAAGGCTGAGCATGAGAAGGCTGAGCATGAGGAGGCTGAGCATGAGAAGGCTGAGCATGAAGAGAAGGCTGAGCATGAGAAGGCTGAGCATGAGGAGGCCGAGCATGAGGAGAAGGCTGAGCATGAGGAGGCTGAGCATGAGGAGAAGGCTGAGCATGAGGAGGCTGAGCATGAGGAGACTGAGCATGAGGAGACTGAGCATGAGGAGACTGAGCATGAGGAGAAGGCTGAGCATGAGAAGGCTGAGCATGAGAAGGCTGAGCATGAGAAGGCTGAGCATGAGAAGGCTGAGCATGAGGAGGCTGAGCATGAGAAGGCTGAGCATGAAGAGAAGGCTGAGCATGAGGAGGCTGAGCATGAGAAGGCTGAGCATGAGAAGGCTGAGCATGAGGAGGCTGAGCATGAAGCTCTCAGACGATGCTTCTGCATGTTCGCTGTCTGTGCAGCCAACTCCTTCTTCTAAGTGACTTACAGGAAACAGCCCAAAGGATCCTAATTAAAGTCACATTGGTCCTCTGCATCCTGCTCAACACAACAGTCAAACTGTCCCACGTCCTGTTTGCGTGTGCGCTTCATGGCCACTAATGTGTTTGCAATATGCCATTAAGGAATGTTTCTAATAGAATCACAGCGTCCTCGTTATCTGTGTAATGTGAAACAAGCGCTTCGCTTCGTACATCTTCAGTGTTTGTTAACAACCGGACGTGGTGCCAGGCGCAGGCAGATCAGCTGTTTCCTATCAGCTGCTTCCCACCTGGCCACGCCCCCTTTCACTTCCTTCTTGACACATACACTTGAACTAATGGCAGAAGCATTTTCACCTGTGGCTCTCAGTCCCTGGACAGATTCTTCGGCGTCATGTTGACAGTTCTGCTGTGCTGAACCGCTGACCTCACTGACCACTCCGGATCTGTGAGTGCGATTTATGGGCTGCTCCTTTAACAACTCTGTTTTTGTTTCTGCAGTTTTGCCTTGTATGAAGTCCCAGGGAGCTGGAGGAGGTTTGGATGTGAGGAGTGGGTTTGTGAAGGATTGTACTGTTCCTTTACAAACCAGCTGGCGCTGCCATCATCACTTGGAACTCCACATTCTTCATATTGTTTGTAATTGAGGAGCAGAGATTTGCATCTGGTTTACAGACCTTTTTGTTCGCTTCCCTGGATGTAGTGGTGATTGGGAAGAGTCTGAGACCATGGAGCTTGAACTAACACAAGGTAAGTGATGGTTTTATAGCAACTCTACTATCAGAAGCTTGTGACAGCAGGTTTGAGCTTCGGCTGGTCTTAACAAACCAGGATGAGGGTCTTCATGGCTTCTTGTATTAAAGGTCTCCAGTCATATCTAACTGGTAGTAGACTCCCTTTCATGAGTAGATACGGTAGATGGAGACGTCTGCACTAAGTAGCATCTCATTTATTGTCTTGGTCCACATGTAAATCTAGTTAGTGCAGATATAGAAGTCCATTATGTTTCAGAAGCCTGTGAGGGAAGCCTCCTTCACCAATCGTCCACTTGTTTATGAATTTTATCCTCCCATAATCTGCTTCCTGGCTTCTTGGCGTGTAGCACATGGTCGAGCTTAACATCCCAAGAACGGAGGAGCTGATGGAACAAGAAGAGTGTAGCAGGAGGCCCTGGTGACGTGAAGAGGATCAGACTGAGTCCTGGTTCAGCAACAGGACAGCCTTTGTTCCCACTATGAGGGACTGGGGCCGCAGCAGCATAGGTCATGTGAATTGTCAGTGCTCATCACCACGGCTAATGTGGATTTCATTGTTCCAATACAAACATGTCAACATTTCATGACATAGTTCACATTTGGACACACCACTGGTGCTGGGCTCATTACGCTACTAAGTGCTCATTAATGTAGTTTGTGATCGACGGCGCTGCTGAGTCTAGAACACACACGCACCACACCCACGGCTCAGCTCTGCGCTTCATCTCCCTCAAGGTTTGAAGGATTTGAAGATGTAGTTAAGCCAAGAAATCAGTCCACTCTGACCAGAGTTGCCTCTTTCAGTGTATTTTGGGACTGAGCTTGAGAAAAGGCCGGTGACCTCTACTCCAGAACCAAACGCAGCTCATGAGATCTCTGTAGAGAAATCAGGATATGAGTCACACATCTTCTTCCTTCATCACCAGAGGAACAAGGTGAGGCTTCTTCCCGCAGTTTACTGGACTCACAACATACTTACTATGGAAACTTTATTTCAAAGCACAGACAAACAGGTGGTTTTAATTGTGATAACTGTAATTCATGATTTATCTAATTACAAAGACTTACAAATACACAAAGCAATTCAGCATGGCTTTAATGAATAAACTGCATATAACCTCCAAACACTGTGGATGTAGGAATCAACAGTGTGTCCCAGATTTAGCACCGGTGTGGCAGCAAATGAACGAAACCCTCTGAAGGCAAGCGGACACACAGATATTCAATATTTACATCACATGAGGAGACTATGTATGAACTCAGAATAGTAACAATAGTGCACACATTCACTTTTTTCAAAAACTTTCTGTTATAAATGTCAAGAAACCTGTTGTTTGGAATTCATATATTGATATCTAATTGTTAAAGGCCGGAATGAAGCAGACTGTCGTATAAAAGTGCTTATAAGGGATGAAAACTGAAACAATTAGAATTATATGAGCAGAAATAATCTCCTTGGTTGAATTAAAGTCTACAGGCTGAAAGGAAGCGTCCATGTGTGGAGGCTGTGACGTGAGTCAACGATCATGCGTGAAATGTTTTTTTTCCTCTAGTTGAATAGCAACTAGAGCCTAACGTGTGGTAGTGATTCATTCATCATCTCTGTGGCTGTAACATGAACATGCAACGTTACCTCTGCCAGTGGTTTACTAGTGTAGGTCATCTGCAGTGACCTGATGTGACTGGCCTGATGAGAGCTGCTAACTGTCATCTTTATCTTCATCCTTCTGATTACGCCGCTTCTCAAATGTAGGATTTCATAAAAAGTGATACAATCTCTATCATTAGTAGTGACAGTAAGTAAGTCCAAATCCTCTGCCAGCCTGCTGACATCAATGTGCACCTGTAGATCATTTGTCTTTAACGTCTTAACCTGATAAACTTTAATTCACCCGTGGGATTATTTTGACTGTTTGCCGTGCGCTCCCTGACACATAGGACAGATGTGAGGCTCAGAGGTTGAGTGTGTGGCGTATGGCGTCTGCTGCCATAGAGCATCGCCTCACCACATGCGTATGTGTCCGTGCTCACTGGTCCAGAAAGTTGACCTGGTACGTCAGCTGATGTCCATTGTCCCAGGCATACAGCACCTTGTCCTTGGGGTTGTAGTCGATCTGGGTGGTGAAGGAGTACTCGTTGGTGAAGGGCAGGCGTGGAGCGGCCTCGCTGTTGGTGTGTGTGTCATAGGCGTAGTTCACCTCTCCGTCCTTTTGGTTGTACACATTGACGGCGTACAACACGCCGCAGATGATGAAGCAGTTGCCATAAGAGTTCCTCTTGAGCCCCGTTCTCCAGGTACTTTCCTTCTTCAGGGACAGGTCTCCGGGGTCTAGTTTGCTGATGACTATCATTTCCTGCTGGTTGTAGTCGTAGTCTGACGAAGGGTAAATCACCCACAGGCCGCTTTCATCCACTGCGAAGTCGATGTCCGAGTGGCCCCTCCACTTCCAGGGGGTGGTGTCCTCGTACACCACGTCATGCAGCAGCGTCCAGGCCGCTACGTATCGCATCCGCAGGTCGTACTTGATGATGTTTTTCGTGAAGGCTCTGTTGTAGTAAAAGGCTCCGTTGTAGACGACGTGGCCGGTTCCGATCCAGTTGTAAGGCAGCTTGAAGAGGTTGCTCCAGCGGCCTGGAAGAATCGCAGCATATCATCAGCTGTTCATAGGCACCCACCACGGCACTCAGGGTGCTTATTAAAATACAGCAAATGTCACATAACAGATAAAAACACTCACACACTAATTACACAAAAAGGTAAAATTTGGGCATTCGTCCATCCATCCATTAATTTATCTATCCATCCATCTATCATCTGTCCATGTGTCCGTCCATCCATCCATAAATCAATTAATCCATCCATCCGTCCGTCCGTCCGTCCGTCCATCCATCCATCCATCCATCCATCCATCCATCCATCCATCCATCCATCCATCCATCCATCCATCCATCCATTCATCCATCCATCCATCCATCCATCCATCCATCCAAAAATTGATAAATTCATCCAACGCATGCCAAATCATGGCCAAGTCATATATAGAGTAAACAGAACGTCTCCTTCACTGTGTTTTGTCTGCTGCTTTTTGTTTCCTTCATTCTTCTTTTGCCTTCAGTTTTTTTGCTGGATGCTAGTTTTATTAAAGGTAGTTTAGTGCTACTTCATGTTAACCACGGCTAACACATAGACTGACATGGTGATCTAGCATTACACTGTATATGACGATCAAAGCCAGAGTTGGTACAGACAAAACTCTTATGCACCGTTCCTCAGACTTGTCTGTTCTTGAAGCTGCACCTGCTTGTGCAATTTTCCTGGCACTTAACCTGATTGTGCTGTGTAGAACCCGTTGCTAGGCCTGTTTAGGAGAAGGGACCTCCTCTCATTCGCATTCACTGCAGGTGCAGTTGTAATGACCTCACTGGGCAATGGCTCATGAAAGGACGGTGCCAGAATCAATAAAGCCCTGAGTGGCCTTTCTGCTCTATTATTAAATCAAGTAAAGTAAGCTTTTCACTTGATTAATCACAATTAGTAAATGTATTACATTAACTAGTGACTTGTTAATTAAACTCTGACATTTATCTAAACTCTATGTGAACAGGCTTTTGTTTTTTTGGGTTCATATTTTCCAGTTGCAGGGACCAGCAAAGCGTAATATGAACCAACCTACGTACACATCCTGAGTCTGGTTCTGCAGCAGGTGGACACTGTTGGTTTTAGTCTGGTGAGATATTTGGTGAGGGCAAGACTAATTTGTTTTCTAGTATGGTGGATAAAAATCCTCAGACCTGCCTGAAAAGTCAGTGATGTTCAAGACTGCTTGTGCTTAAAGATGTTTTTCAGCTTTAATCGTGCTTTGCTAAGATTATGCCCTTCACATACAGTATCTGTCCATATAATGTTTATACAATTCTGGCTTCATGGGACAATGACACAGTTTGTTTGCGTCCAGGCTGCTTTTACTCCTGATCAGCCATTGTTTACTGTAGGTGTCACATCCATCTGCTGTCCTAACCTCAGGAAGTCTGATTCAGATAATGACGAAGCCTGAAGGACAGAAACAATGAGCGGTAGAACGCCACCCCCAGACCACTATCGCTCTCCCTCAGGAAGCCCACACTTAATCCCTCTCTGCTGTGCCCGGTTCAAAGGAAAGGCCAGAGCACATGTCAGGGAACAGCAGGCATCAGCGCCACTCACCAAGATAGCTAGTCATCCGCACACAGCCCTGGGCTCCTCGCTCCGCAGGTGGCCTCACATGTAAGTGCATTTAGAAAGCCCACTGTCCAAACACATCTACGTCAGCCAGCTAAGGACTTCAAGGAGGGATCGTGGCCACTGTTCTGAGAGTCTGATCCAGCTCCTCAATGG
Organism: Betta splendens; assembly: GCF_900634795.4. Classification (NCBI taxonomy): domain Eukaryota; kingdom Metazoa; phylum Chordata; class Actinopteri; order Anabantiformes; family Osphronemidae; genus Betta; species Betta splendens. Next base: position 1,336,934 of record NC_040898.2, read on the forward strand.
ACTTCAGCATGTAAGAACCCACTGGAGACATAAAGTAGCCAAAAGCCGCATTCCTCAGATCTCACGGAGCGCGAGGGATAATCAGCATGAATCAGTGTCAACAACGTCAGAGAAAACCCAGCTATAAATGAGATTAGGGTGACAGTAGTGGTAAAGTTAGGCTAAAGGTTAAGGACAGATGTGGTTGTGTTTAATTGGACAGGATGCTCCGTTCCTCAGGCACAGATTAAAGGTGCTGTTCTGCACCTTTCACTGAAATCACTGAAAGGCAAGGTCCTCACAGCGCTGCGTTTGAAGACAGGCCTTTATTTGGAAAGGTCCTCACAACATGGTGTTTGATGCTTGGTGTCTTTATTACACTAAATTATGAACCCAATACAAAACCCTATGGCAGTGTGTTCACTAACCCAGTGTCAGCCTTTTTTACAGAACCATCACGCACCTTGTTTGAAGTTGTCCAGGTTGCGGAACTCTACCAGGTTGTTGCCATAGTAATAGTTAGTGACGTAGATCTTGGAGTCTTTGGCCAAAGGGTCCTTCATCCAGGCTCCTTCGTTGCGTCCGTAGCTGTGCTGTTTCTCCGGCTGCCCTATGGATGCCAGCGTCCCCTCACATTCGAGGATCTTCCCTGGAAAAGGCAAACAGCAGTTAATATGGGCAGGCGGGAGTGTCTGGCATCGTGCCGGACCTGGCTCCGCACCGGCTCTGTGGAGGTGGGGGCGGCTGTTGTTGTTGGAGTTGTCCAACACCAGCACTATGGTTGGTGCAGCCTTTTCAGGCACCGCTGTGCTCTGCGTGGTGACAGGCGCGGGCGCGGTGCTGCTGGGGGCCGTGGTGGCAGTCGTTGTGGTGGTAGTGGGGACGACAGTGGTGCTGTCGGGTTCTACCACAGTGGGCTCCACTGGTTCCAGGACCATTTCAGCGCCGCCGTCCTCAGACTGGCTTTCGCTTACGTGATGATCCGCGAATGTTTTGGAAGATTCTAGGATGAAATAAGTCAAAATATCAAGCTGAAATAAATCATGTGGTCATAAATAAGACTGACTGAAGCTAATAAAGCGTTTATGCAGCTAGATGACATGAGTTAGACATATGTCAGGTGCTGGACAGACTCGGGTGCTTTCCTTAGATGGGTTCAGGACTGAATTCCTCACCCGCTCCTTCCTTCTCCTCCCAGTCTGTTCTGAGCTTTCTTTGCTGCATGTGTTTGTATTGAATGTAATTATCAGTAACATATTCTCTATGAACCTAAGAGGAGTTGTTTATTATATGCACCACCAGTGGTGATACTTGTATTTTTATTCCTGCTAAAATATCTTAATACCATTATCTGCATCTAGCTACTGCTGATCATGATTGTCATGACGATTTCTGATGACTTTCAGACTGAATCAAAGAGTGAAGCAGGGATGTTCTCTTTCTGGTCCTTATGCTCTAACATCCTGTGCTGGGAGACAGATGTGGGCGCATTACATCTGCTACGTAGCGCATCTTTACACGCATACTTACAACACATGGACTCAATGAAGGCTCCAGTGTTCAGCCAAGGCTTGTAGGGAGCATTACAATGATATGAGTTTGAAAATGTTACTCGGAATTAAATGACACGCTAATTTCTGAGCAATCCTAAAGAAACAAATGTGATTTTTTTTCAGGTTCGGTAGCTGAGACGTGCATGTAGCCCTGCGATGGACTGGCGACTTGTCCAGGGTGGACCCCACCTCTCACCCACAGGCCGCTGGCATAGGCTCCCGCACCACCCACGCCCCCGCATGGGAATAAGAAGATGGAGGGAGAATTACATGTAGTCGAGTCCAGAGAAGAGGATGTTGGCCACATACAGGGTTTTATTCTAAGATGCTTTGGCTTTATATGCTTTGAACTTGGGTTTATTTTAAAAAGGTTCAGGTTCAACATTTAAGTGAAATGAACCAAGTTTTGTGTTAGATGAAACATTTTATTCCTTCAACTTCAATCAGTCAGGATTGTTTTCAGGAAAACCTGTCACATACTTGTGGGAAAGAATGAAAAAACCCACAAACCATCTAGACAGTTGTGAGTTAGAGCTGCATCGATGCTGACTGACAGCTGACTGTGTGAACATGTCATTGATGCAACTGTTTTAGACAGAAAGACAAATATTTTCTGGTTAATCAGTTGACAAAGTCTCAATTTGTTTATATTTACAATTAATGCATGAATTGAAACCCCCTTTTAGTTAAAGCGTTTGCTTTTGGATGCTGCTGCTGCTGCTGGTGGTGTGCGCTGTAGGTGCAGGTTGAGTGCGTATTGTTCTCGTTCCACAAGTCCTGACAAGGTGGTGCTGAGCAAGCCGTTGCATTTTAGTTTAACAGCTCAGTGGCCAAGACCAGAGGGCTGAGCGCCGGGCCGTTCCCACGGCAACGCGATTGTATCAGACTTTGAGTTTAGACTCAGAAAGGAGCATGAAGACACACGCTCCGTCCTCTGAGGAACAGAGGCTCCTTCATCACAGAGGAGCAGCCAACTGGTGACAGTGACGGTGGCCCGGTCTGTTCAGGGTCCAGAACACGGCAGAACACACGGCCTGACAGCGCTTTGTACGCGCGCCCTGTGAACGCAGCATAGCTATTCACTCAGCTAGACTTAAAGAGGATTGGAAGGAGGCAGGAAATGTTTTCTCTGCATCGGTGAAGGTCCCCTCACATTGTTGTGCAGAGCAAAGCTGAGGCGTGTCAGGGGGCATGGCACGGGTCCATTGAGAAAGCATTCCATCAGCCCCATGTATTTGGTCATAAAAAGACTTGGATTTCCTGCTCACCGAAGGCTGCCAGAGTGCAGCGGTGGCCAGGAGCCAGCTGCAGATCAGCTGGTGCACCTTTATACAGCAAAGACCCCGTGGCATCAGTAAATCAGCAGATCCAGAGCTGCACTGAGCAGATGAACTGGGACTTTGCACATGCTGGTTGATTAATTGTGTTGCTTGGGGTAAGGTGGTCATTTAGCCCAGACTCACTGCACAGGTTCCACTAACCTGGATTAAGCTGTTGTCTGAAGGTAGGACTGGTGTTTAGATCATGCACACACACCTGATCACACACACACGTGATCATACACACACACATGATCATACACACACACACCTGATCACACACACATGATCACACGCACACACATGATCCCGCACACACACATGATCACACACACATGATCACACACACACACACGTGATCACGCACACATGTGATCACACACACACACGATCACGTACACAAGTGATCACACACACATGTAATCACGCACACACATGATCACACACACATGATCACGCACACACACATGATCACACACACATGATCACGCACACACACCTGATCACACCCACGTGATCACACACACACACACGTGATCACGCACACACGTAATTACACACACACATGATCACACACACGTGATCACACACACACACACGTGATCACGCACACACATGATCACACACACACACACACACACATGTAATCACGCACACACAACTGATCACACACACCTGATCACGCACACACACCTGATCACACACACACACTGAAGAGACACCACTCTGTGAACACACCACTATGCGGGGACGATGAGGCTACGCTGGCGACGCTCACCTCCTCGGTGCTCGTCGTCCTCGCTCTTCGCGGCCTTGTAGTACGTGATGCCCCTCACCACGCCGGGCTGGCTGCCCACCACCTTGGCTCTGACAGTGGGCTCAGGCTTGACTGGCTTCCCAGGTTTAACAGCTTCTTTCTTGGGCTTTACAACTTTTTCTTTGGGTGGTTTGGGAGGAGCTTTGGCTGCAGGACTCTTTTTGTTGGGTAATTTCGCAGCCACGTTGGTTTTCTCTTCATTAGTGTCCTGTAAAATGGACGTTCAGGTCAGTCACAATATTCATTATTTAATAATACATCATTTGCTCCTGCTGCTTATTAATAGATGGGCTGTGAACACAAGCAGTCAAGCTGAGTGGGAGCCAAATTGGGCATGTCCACAGCCCATAGCTGGACTGGCTCGCTGCCAGCTTTGCCACAAATCCAGTTTCTTTCAATCCTATGGGCGTTGATGAGAGCAGTTATCCTGATGCTGCTGACCAAAATGACTGCTGGAGAACTGTTCCAGACCACCAGGCAGGGAAACAGCTGGACATGCCAAGCAAAGAAACACCTCTGATTTGTGTTGGGATTGTGTGCGTTTGCTGAAGTCAACTGAGAACAACCTGCCACAAGCAGCTCACAAAAATACAACAACAACAGTTGAACTTTATTTATTAATCTCTGCATTTTACCAATGCCAAGGGAACACTAGTGTAAAGTGTCTTGCTCAAGGACACATGTGGTGCCATGTGTGGGGTTGAACCTGGGACCTTCTGCTTCCCAGGACAATGCTCCACCTACTGAGGTACCAATAAACCTGAACAAAAAGACAGAAGAAGGTGAAAGCTAAAATAGAAACACGTGTATTAAAACAAAATACCTAAAGACAGAGCTGTGAGACGTGACCATCGGCTCATCAGCCCTGATCCAGAGACAAGCAGTGGATGGTAACGATAAATAAGAAGCCCAGATGTGTCAGTACATCTGGACTGGCTCCACCTCCTGTTAACTGCTGTCACACTCAATGTGTACCTCTAACTGCTTGTTGTCATCGCTGAGCTGATCTATGGGATTAATAAGCACAGACCCAGAGGTTGTAGGATAAGTTCCACAGAGCTGGAGCTGCAGCAGAGTGATCTCTAACCCGACTGATGCAAAATCACCAAAGTGTTTGCACAACTCACACTAATGGAAGCGATACCTTTGCCCATCGATAAATGACATAACCAAAGAACAGCTGAAATCCGTCTGACTGTTTCCCTCACACTTCTTCAGGTTTTCAGGTGCGTTGTGTTGTTTTTGTCTTTTTTTTCCTAATTATGGCTCATGCAGACTGGGGTCCTCCCTCTGAGGTGTACTGGCCATTAGCATGAGAGGACTGGGCACTGACACCTTCATTAGTTTATCTTAGTTGGAGGCCCTGATAGACTGGCAGCCACCGCAGAGGAAGCCGCATCCATCTCGATCAGTGAGTTAACCACTGAGCACACGCTTCCAGATCGTCTAACCCTCAGTAGGCTCAGCAGTCGAGGAGCAAACCTCTGCTGGATGTATCCATCGTTCACGGCTCCTCACTTACACAGGACTAGAATGCAGCGGATGCAGCGTGAGGGTTTCTACCTGGGCTTTGCCCTCGGACGAGTCCTTCTGCAGCAGCTGCAGGCTGAGGCTGGAGATCTCCTTTTTGATGCTCATCATGATGTTAGAGTAGTTCTCATATCTCTTGAACTGGCTGGTGAGACTCATCATGCTGTCCCGCACGAACTCGTTCTCCCGTGTGAGGTTGGTCTTGATGGTCTGCGACATGACACACGGTCAGAGTTCTATGGACGTGGCCCCTGCAGCTGTGGGCGTGACGACCAGGCTTACCTCCTCCAGCAGGTTCATCTGAGACACCACCTTGTTGATGTAGGAGTGGACCTTCATCAGGTCCATGCTGTAAAGGGTTCCCTCCAGCAGGTCCACCATGGATTGGAGCTGCTCAAATCAGAAGAACGTCAACTTTGAAGGACTCTACCACAATATCCACACATATTCAGCCCAACCTCAGCCATCGACCAGCGATGAGCCTCTCCGCTGCAGCCTCTCACCTTCAGCAGCTCAGGAGCCTGTTTCTTCAGCTTCTCCATTTTCCACTCGTTCTCACAGGGGTTGAGGGAGGACGGCGGCGCCGTGCAGGAGCACTTACAGTCGGAGCCGGAGCTGACCGTCTCCACCGTGTAGAAGTCCTCCACGCGCACGGAGCCGCTGCGCAGGCGCAGGCACGCGTCCTTACTGAGCGGGCGCATGATGCACTTACAGCGGCAGTCTGAGCCCTCGGACGTCATCCGCACAGGTTCCGTTTCCCCAAAGATCTGACAGGAAACGAGTGTGACAGAGGTCAGACCTGCTCAGCACCTCACTGCTCATCAGTTCCAGGTGATGACATGTGCAGACATGCACACACCTGAGATTGTCCGTCTGTCAGTGAACTCATCGGAACACGTCAGTGCCTCATGGCTCTACAGAACCTGGGCCAAGTCTGACACACGTGACGTTTCCACTGTTGCTTGTGAAACACAAACCATCTTTTTACCTGGCTCATTATCTTCATTCAGTGAATTAACCCACTCACAGTTTATGGTCCTAAATGATGAAACCAGACAATTATGCATTGATGACATTTGAATTTTTCAACAAATGATTTTAAAATAAACATTATGCAGACTTTGATTCACACTTTAAATACGTTATGCAGACAAGTGCGGTGCAGTGATTGACATCCCGTTATGCCACTGATGCCTTTTAGATGTTGTGTGTCAGTGTAGAAGTAGCTTAGTGAAGGTCAGAGGACCTATTAGTGCAGGAATGCAGGCTGGGATGTGGAGCTCCGTCAGCTTCGCCCTCTTCCACTGCAGACAGTCTGATGGCCCTTCGTGCAGAGCCAGGCCAAGCGTGATCCATGTCAAGTGAAAAGGCATCAGGTTGACAAATGCTACAGCCCCATGAAAACACGGTGGATTAGCAGATTAAGCTTCCTCAGCAGAGGCTGCGTCTTTGGCCCCGCTGGGTCGCATTGTTCACCCTCAGCCAAACACTGAGCATCAGCTTAAACTGGAAAACATCCACTAGATAAACTTTGGTCGTTCACTTGAGAAACAGACTCAAATCATTTCCTGACAGGTTTTACTTGGGAGCAGCTTATCACAAAGCATCACCATCATTCTGCTGCCTCCTCCTGCTGTCAGATCACATGTGCCAACATGTCCAACTAAGCGTTCAGCTCCTGACGCCAAGCTGACCTACCAGCATGAAAACGGCCAACACAATTCACAGCACTAATAATTAAGGCTAAGAGCATTTAACGCATGCTTTAAGCTCGGAGTCTTTGGCGTTGACCTCTCGAGCGCTGTCAAGCTTCAGGTCAAAAAGAACGCGGCTCAAAGCGGAGGCTGAGCTCTGCAGACAGCTCTATTAGATCAACGGCTGCAGCCACGAACAGCCAACGCGCTGTGACAGTGATGAAGACAAACCCCAGAAAACTACTGTGTTTGTTGTCTCACAGTTAGTCACAGGCGCTTATACCCAACAAACAACCAATATGAGGGCGCTGCTGTGAGTCCTGAGGCAAAGCTCCAGGGTCTGTATGTAACAATCAGCTTTGCCTTCATCCTCTGACAGCGGCACCCAAATGCAGACCTGGGTCCATCTGACTTAGAATCTAATTAGTGGTGTTTAACATCTACCAGTCTTACTGTGAGGTCTGGAGATGAAAAGGTAGCATTAGCACGGGGATGTTAATTAGCTAACAAAAGCCCCCTGCTCTTTGAGGTACATATCAACATTCCTGCTGCCTTGCTCAGGTGCCAGTATGCCTGTGCCGTGGGAACCTTTCAGTCAGTTAGCCATGTCATGACATCCACAGTGTGAAGGCAGCAGATTGGGTTCAAAATGCATCTAACACTTTAATAACATACTGGGAGGTCGTCGTCCACGAGCCGAACAGAGGAGCTGTTAATTAGTGAATGCTCAGGGATCAATATGCTGTAAGCCTACGATCGGCACCAAGCAGAGACACAAAGCGCTTGTGCTCCTTCCTCTCCTCTCCATGATGCTTGCTGCATGAGCTCATTGTGACAGAAACTGAGCTGTAGACACGACGCTGGAAGAAAGCCAGAATGCAACCTATACACTCACATAATGTCACCTGACAAAAGGGCAGCAGTGAGGAGGTCGTCCTCCAACCGTAAGGTTGGTGGTTCGAGTCCTTGCCGTGGTCCATATGTCCTCGGGCAAGACACTGAATGCCAAGCTGCCCCTGATGTTTCAAGCGAGTGAATGGGTGAATAGGTGAATGAGAAGCGTAAAGCACGCTGCATCCCTGAAGGGTGGTTAAAGCAGACCATTTACCATGATGTGACTGATGCATTGTGGGAATGAAAGGCTTCTTTTTGGGGGGAGGGGACGCGGCGTCCTTCGCTGCATCACCTCGTCCTTTATAACACTGGAACAGCAAGTAATGTGGTCCCGTCCTGGTTTTTGGTCCATACGCTATTCGTCTAAAGGCCTTTGGAAGCCTGACTCTTAGAGCGGCTGCTGTAAACTGCACAGCATGTTCCTGCATGGCGGCATGTGCTGCTCTAAGACCTGACTGATGCGCTGATGCACCATGAAGCCACCAGCTGGTTTCTGAACGGTGATGTGGGCTGTACATATAAGTATAAGTCTATCTGCAGTAACTGCCATCTCTGATGTATCGTCACCATTTACACAGCACCAAGCGTTAGAAAACAGGGCTGGCAAACAAGTTACAATAACTGTAAAGAATCATTAAACAAGACATTTACACTTTTGATTTGTTTCTCAACAATCAATTTATTTGTCAGTTTACAGAGTAAAAATCCTCTAAAAACACACAACTACAACTCAAGCTGTCAAGGCGTCTCCCTAGTGGAATCCACATGGCACAATAATCCAGTCATAAGCATAAGGAGACATGGTCCTAATTATTAATGTGTGTCTGGTGACCTCAACCACGACTGGAATGACACATGTTGCCAATATCTTTTCCCAGATGATGTGTTAAGCTGTTTATATAAGACGCTGTATTTCTTTGTGCAGTTCATCATAGTGTAAACACTAGAGAAGCAATATCTGCTTGGAAACGGGAAAACTAGTGAGAATGAATAATACAGGTAGTAAAGCTCATTGTTATCATAAATAACATCTAAATTTGAAATTGAACTCTCAATTTGTGTTTGACTCTTTTACCCAAATTAAACTCTTCCCTTCTGTATTGTCCCTGAACGCCTCACGCTGGAGTCTGCAGAGCTCCAGGTAATAATGAGATAAAGGTAATAATCTACAGGCGTTTCTCTGGGGACGTTGTCCTTTCTTGCACAGCTGCAACCTGTTGGTGTTACTACATGTAAGACGCTCGGGCGCCTGCTTTAGAAATGTGTAATACAATAAAACTTTCAAACATGAACCGCTGCGTAACCTTCAGCTCACAGACAGGAAAGCGGTGGCGGCTGAAAAAGGCAGACCTGCTCTGTCATGTTGTACTGCATGTGTTTAAAGCATATGCTGATGCTTAACATTCACTCACACCTGTAAAAGCTTCTGCATCCTCAGGACGATGGATGAGAGCTGGTACATGAGCTGTAGTTTAAATCTTATCTGACATCATACCTGTTCCTGTAATGGCTTAAGTGACAGGAACACAAAAAAATGCGTCAATGCTTTTAAGTTTATTTTTAGCTTATTTATATATATGTATTTATAAAGTCTGAACATCAAATTGCACTGGGGTTTTAGGATCCACACTCTCTTCTCTCAGCTCTTCCAATCTAAACAAATGAATGGGTCACTCATCCCTTTCCCAAGTGACCCACAGAACCTTGAAATAGCATCTCATGACAGCTGGTGTGCCAGACCTTAGTTGTCATGGAAACTACAACAAACATGTGGAGATGATTATGAAACATGTAAGTTTGGTAAACACAACCACAACCTTCAAAAACCTTCCGCTCTGGGCCAAACGTGGACGTCTGGCTCCAGAACCAACACTCTGACCGAGTCCGAGCTTCACGTGGTGCGGGTTGGTAAAATATCTGAACTGGTTCAAACATAAGACGCAGCAGTGTTCACTGGGACCTCGTCGTCCACGAGCCGACCGGAGGAGCTGTTAATTAGTGAACGCTCAGGGATCAATACCCTGTAAGTCTATGATCGGCACCAAGCAAAGACAGAAACATAAGCTCATTGTGACAGAAACTGAGCCCGAGATATGAAACTACAAACTGAATCTATTGTTTTTACCTCTTCAACACAATATAGAGCCAACAATTCTAAGAGAAGAATATTCATTAGCTTCACCTGCTTCACTGGTCCATATCGCTGCTGATCTGACCTCTGACCAGGAGTGTGTGTGTGTGTGTGTGTGTGTGTGTGTGTGTGTGTGTGTGTGTGTGTGCGCGTGTGTGCGTGTGTGTGTGTGTGTGTGTGTGTGTGTGTGTGTGTGTGTGTGTGTGTGCGGTGTGTTTGTGTGTGTGTGTGTGAAGCTGGATTAGGCTGAGGGAGAGTGAGGGGTTGCAGGAGTCCAGCAGCTGTACAAACACAGGCAGCCAGATATTACTGTTAACCCAACTGAGTGCCATCGCTCCATCGCTCCCTCTCACTGGAGGTCTGATATTATGCGATCCTGTTGTTAGTGCTGTCACACAGAGGCTGTCATTGTGGGGATTACTTTAAATCAGAAAAATTATACACAGCCCGGACCGTCTGCCACCGTTAGACACAGTGTGAGACAGGCTACGACCTGATTTAGGCGAGACTCTGTGACAGATATGATGTGCTGGTTAAGATAGAAGCCCAGTAACACTCACGTTCACGCAGCGCGTGTTTTCTTACCCTGCTCTGTGAAGACGCGGTCCCGCACAAAACCAGCAGACACGCGAACAACTTCGAGTATCTCCACATCTTCCGGTCTGAGTGTCCGAACGCCGAATTTACCAAAGCAACGCGGTGGTCACTGCACTCCGTCCGCGGCGTCGCGCTGCTCTGACTACAGTTCCATCCCACGGCGCGCGCCTGTGCGTGACTGAGGACGGTGCGTGATTCTGGGCTCCGCGCGCAGTGCGCACCGCCTGTCACCCGCCGTCCCTCGGTGATAGGAGGGGTTAACGGGCCGACACGCACTCGGGCAGCGTGGATTCTCTGAGGACACACACTGACAATAACAGAATGACTGATGAAGGACAGTTGTTGGTAATAACATAATTAATTAAGCGCTAAACTGACACAACTTGAAGGAGCCACTGAGCGTAAACGACATTTGTTTGCGCGTTTGCGCACAGGATGTAACAAGTGAAGGTGTGTTGGCGCCATCTGCTGATTCACTAAAACATCGCAAATCTACTTTGTGCGTGTGATATAAAATGATCAACTTCATACATGGATCAAAACAGTAAAATGTTGGTACCAGGGAGGAAGTAACCAAACAGCAGCATCCGGTTCCTCCGGCTGGATGCGTTTGGGTCCACAGGTTTGTAGCTGACGCATCCCATCACAGGACTGGTTCTGCAGACCTGGACCAGAACACAGTCTGAAGCGTGGGTTTGGAAGCAGCAGAAAGAGTTCTGACAGGAAGCGGACTGGGAGCTGTGGTTTGGACACTGGACACAGTGGTGAACAGCAGGCGGGCGCTCTGCGCTATAAATGCTACAGCGAGACGTTTGTGTTGGCGCGTCAGATAATACCATGATGGACAGAAACAAACTCCCTCCAGAGCAGCTTGAACATCTGACATGTTTTGAACACTTTTAAATAACTTACATACGAATATGTTTGCAGTGTTATCGCCACCCTGTTTTCTCAGTCCTTCAACAATAAAATAAACTTTATTCCACAGTGGGTGGTGATGTTGTACTGAAGTGCATTGTTTTATAAAGACTTATATTCTTAAACATCATACACAGTGTTTTATTTATTATAAATACTGTCTGTCACTGGCATTACTGAACTCTGGGTTTTACTGATACTTGCTGTTTAACTGTATGAAGGATTGTCATCTTTTCAGCCAGAGCACAAAACCAAAAGGAATCTTAAAACGATGATGATCAAAGAGTTTAGAAGAAGAGAGAAGAGAAGAACCAGATCACAGTGACAAGAGTGAAAAACTCCTCCAGACACGTTTTTGAGCTGGAAGCTGCCTCCTCAAGGCATTTGCTGCCTTTGCCTGGTTTATTATCCAGCTTTTATGTGAGACACAGGACACACTGTCAGGACGTATCAAAAACATTATTTTAACACATCACCAATGATGTTCATTCATTAATAATAATATCTGCTCCCTGTCACCTTCATCACCCACTGCTGATGACAGTGAGTTGATGGGAGGAGCTCTGGTCACAGACAGAGGGAGCAGGGGTTCCTTTAATCCTTCCAGCTTCCAGCCCAACCCACTGTGGATCACAGGGATCAGATGTGTTCTCACCTGTAAGTGCAGGGTTGGAGTACTGACTCTTTTATGAACCACAGCTGCTGTAGGTGTTTAGTGAGATCAAAAACATAATTTCTGATCCTGACTTTTATTTCATTTTTTGCTTTTTGCAAGTTTTTGCTTTGGGTTTATGGAATAAAGTAACTAAAATAAATACATTCATATTAATATACAGACTCCAGTGTTTACAACCTTAAGTGATACCTACTGGGAAAATATTACCTTTCAAAAGTTAATAGGTAACATTTACTTTCAGCTTGACTCCATATCGAATACAACCTGCAGAAGGAAGCGATTCAGTTCACGTCAGGTCTGAACAAACCTCAGCACAGTCTCCCACATCAAAGCAGTTTCCTCCTCACAGTGGTTCACACCTAAGATCTCGTCCAACAGATGGAGAGCAACAGCCCTTCTTTATGAACCTGTTAGATCAGCTGATCATGTCCCGTACATTAAAGGGCTTCAAGAAGATAAAAGCGAGTCCAGTCGCCACTGAATCTAAATTTGGGATTTCAGATCGTGCGCTCTGTTTCTATGCAGCATTATTGTTCTGTAAGGTCTAAAACCCGTCATCATACGGTGACTTCGGATGTGGATTGGTTCTTGATAAATGAATTGAATTCAACTGAACAGCTCAGTTTTTGAGTCGTCTTCAGGGGATGTGGGAATAACCAACGCTTTACTTCCCGTTACACAGGTGCTGGTTTATACTTTTTCATATTAAGAAAGATGGCGAACATTTTGAATTTTTACTTAGGCTGTTTAGTCTGCGGGGTGAGGAAACATCACATTGTACATTAATTAGCTCAGCTAGCAGCAACTTTAGCCTTTAAGACTTTGCGCCAGTTTATAGTGTGAGTTGAAAACGTTAAACAGGCTTGTTGAGCCGGGCTGGTTATAACCACGCGTTGCTAAATTAAGCGGTCGATTTTTACACAACACATTCTTTTTGTTTCCAGTGTTACACCGTCTTTAACCTTTACTTGGAGACAGTTTGGTTTGCTTGCCACTGAGTTTGTGTACGCGTCCTTGTTCTCCCACCGTCGTTGAACGCACCACCCTGGGGGTGTGGATCCCGTTGGGTTTCAGCGGTGGGAGCAGTGAAGCGTCCAGGTTGAGCGGAGCGGAGCGACGCGGCAGCAGCGCTGGGACTGACTCCAGCCGACATCAGCACCGCTGCTATCACCGGCATCTCACTATCACCGGTCGTGCTGTGCGGGTTTTCCGTGGCGGCGAGAGGCGACGTCGGGCTGACCCAGAATCAGCCCGTTCAGGGAGGATGGAGGTGGAGAAGAGGACGAATGGGTTCGAGTACGCGGACAGGAGCAACGCCAAAGCTGTTACCGGTAGGTGAAGCCCGCGAGACCTCACCTCTCCACCGCCACACACGGCGCACGCGACTGTTTGACGGCCCCATCATCTGAGCTGCGCGAGACCGCTAGGACTCTCACCTGTAACACGCCGCGTGCGTTTAACTGCTATTATCGCAATGAGTTGATCGACTTCACGTGTTAGCGGCTTGATGAGAGTGCACTTAGCAGCAGGTAGACGGCGTGTTCGGTTTGTTTGCTTCTACTGCGACAGTACAAGTGCTTAAATTGCATTTGTCATCGCAAAGTTGTGCGTGCGCGCGTGCGTAATTGCATGGCCGTGAGTGTGAGAGCAGCTGGGCCGAGAGGAGGCTTCTGTTTTTATTTGGAGGTGGTCAGTCAGGCTCGGAGAGATCGTAAAAGGTGAACTTTTGAACTTGGAGAACGCCCTGAAGCTATTAGCTGTTCAGGCCCCGAGTCCGGCAGCGCACGCGCTGCAAAGGAGGGAAGACATGGAAGAGGGGTTCACGTGAAGCCCGGTCTACACGAGAGACACGCTCCCAGTCTGTCCGGTGCTCGCTACTGTAACCCCCACAATGCTTTGCAGCAGGCGCCAGTCTCTTCACGTACCCCCAAGTGACTTTGATTGACGATTTCAAGTTTCCGCTGAGGCTGATGTCAGAAAGGCCCTCGTGCTGTGGAAGCTGATCAGGATCCAAACGTGTTCCTCATCATCTGTTTATTTCTCCTCTGACTGATCCTAACAATGCAAAAAGAAGCAAACTGATACAAACACACCACAGCAAGTATGATATATTGAAACAAACTCTAATGAGTGTTTTTTTTTTAAATTAACATGCAGGTTCACTAGACCAATGTTTTTTATAAGCCTTAGAAAATAAAGGAGCATTTTAGCATCTAACAGAGAACTTGTGCAGAATAATTATTCAAAGATTAATCCCTTATCCAGCTGTTTGAGTCTGAAGAAAGTCAATCATCATGACTCTGTTCATACTGTTTTTCTGCCATATGTATAAATAATGAGTCCCTGTTCTGGATCCAGTGGAGAAACAAAGGAGCCAAACCGTCCTTCCAGCCTTTCAAAGGAACAAGCACATTTGAAGAACAAACTCAGTTTGTATTGATCTAGTAATTGATCAGAAACGCAGTTCTCTCTCCCAAAAGCTGGAGGAATTGAAAATGTTGGGTGGAGGGGTGAAATATTTGTTTTGCTCAATCTCTGCTGGGTCTCGGGGGTTTGCTGGCTGGCACGGTGGGGCATTTCACTGAAAGAAAGTGCTTTGTCAGCCTCAGTTGTGGCTTTGGTGGTAGGTGAGTGGGGGTCTGTCCTGTCCTGTCCCTCGGGGCAGTGTGAAGGGGACGGCTGGCAGTGGGTGGGGCAGGGACAGGATGCATCCCCCCCCTGCTGTGATGCCTGAATGATGAGCCCGGAGCAGTACAGTAGAGGAGGTGGGGCTGCTGCTGGTGGTGCAGGGGGGCAGGAGGCAGATGTGATCCATCATGTTGTATTATTCTTTCTTCTAAAGTGACTCCTTTGCTTTCCACGTCAACACCAGTACAAGAGCACTAGTAACACAATCAGTGTAACACAATCAGTGTTACTAGTACTTTGAAGAATAATACATATTTGAAATGTGTTTTGTGTAAAGACTGAATTATTTGTTGTGTATTTTGAATATACACCACATTGAGGCTGGGAAGAAAGTCTGTTTGTTGGTAAAAAAAATCTAATCCAAAATGACAAAAGACCTTTTATACCTTTTGTTTTTTTTTTGTCTTTTGTCCATGTGTAATTGGGGATTAAGTTTGATAGTATTAGTATAGTATTTCTGAATTAATTGTAAAATAAAAATAACCGTTTCAAGGAGTTCCAAATGTTCTAATTCTTGTAAGGAATAAAATTCCTGAAATCCAAATATATTTTTTTCATATTAATTAAATCCCACATAACAGACATCTTCATTTCACGTGTGGTGTAACAAGGCAGTAGACCTTAAGACATTCCAAGGTTCAACAAGATAATTCTTCTCCTAAGCTAATTTGCATTTCAAACAGAGTCATTTATCTCCCAGCATGCTCTGCAGCAGATGTTTTTTTGAAAGGCCTAATTTTGAAGAAAAAGAATTTTAAAGCATGTCACTGCACTGAGGGCCTCTAGTATCTGATATCGAAAAGAAAACAATTTATGAAGAGAAAAAGTAATGAGTATTTGTATTTGGTCTATTGACTTGATCAGTTGCTTTCTATAGGTTGATTATTTTAGTTCAAGTAAAATCTGTTTCTTACAAAATAAATCAGACAAAATTTACCTGATGGTAAAGAAAAAAAATACCCATAACATTATTAAATGTATCTTTTTCTGTTTTTATCCACCTTTGTAATTAATTAATGGATGTTTTATATAGAGACTTTATATTGAAGTTTTGTTTCTCTAAACAGCAAATATTTGAAAAAGGAGAAACATAAGCATGATTTTGTCAATTTTATCCTAGGCGTCAGTAACATTCTGGTGAATTCCACTCAGCTGCTGTTGGGTCCTGGATCAAACATTTTTACTTCTTACAGAAAAAGGAAAATGTTTGGTTTGTCATGTGGACAGAATGTAATCGACTATTGTGGTGATGTATTATTCACTTTCCACTTCTATTCAAGACTGTTTTATTTATCTAGGTTAATTTTTTTTACAGCAGTTTAGTTTATTATGTCCTTACTGAGCTGTTTCTTATCGGAAGACGTTTAGAGTCTCAGTTAATAAATGAATAAAAAAACTGTTAAAGAAAAGTTGATCTTTGGAGCGTTGAACCCACCAAGGTGAGGACCTTTTTGGGAAAGGGTAAGTAGTGCTTAGGAAAGTCCGCTTCTGTTCTTTATTTTAATGCTGCTGTTGCTAGGCAACATGTGTATGAGTGAGGTTAGAGCACAGTTCCATCCTGAAAACAGCACTGAACTCCGTTTTAGCCCTTTAGCCATGTGACACTGCTGTGTCAGCGTTACCAAACGAGCTTGTGTCCCATCGGAGTATTTACAATTAGCTTGTAACAGATATTACCTGCCATCAACGAAGAACCGTTTATTCTGAGTTGGAGGTGACTGAAGCAGTTGTTTTTGTCATATTATTAAAAAAAATTCTCTATAGTTTGTGGTGAAGTAATTATCCTGTTTATTAAATGTAAAACTACTATTTTTAGAAAGTTATCTGGTTTCTGCATTTGTTTGGATTATTAGCAGTTGTAATTATGAATCCTGTAATTCAACTGAATGTAGGAATTGCAGGAGTCCTACGTATGTAATATTCGTAGCCAGAACCTAGGGACAGAAGCTTGGATGATAACTGATAGATTTTAGCATTTTCAAGTCTGTTCTTCACCACACTTAAAAAGCCTAAACTCGATTTGAACCTTTTTGTTCCCTTCATTTACCTTTTTCTGTAGCAGTTCTGCTCCTACTATTGTCACACCCAGCTCAGAGATTTTCCCAGAGGCCGTGCTTGTGACTATTTCTGTTGTTTTGCGTGAGCTGTGGACACATGGGGGAGGTGGCAGTGAGCACTATGGGAACAGTGACCAGGGTCAGTGGGATGTTGCTCCTCAAGCATTAATGGCCCACTCTCTGCTGACCTCCCCGTAACCCAGGCAAGTATTTACAGCCTCCACTTGATCCATGAGCTATGAGGCTGGGATGGCAGTGAAACTCTGAGATGATTGCTGGCTTGATCCTGCCACAGCTGCTAATGGGCTGCAGGGAAGGAGGGGGAAGGGTGACTGCCATAAACCATATTTTGTGGGGAAATGTGCCTACATTAAGTATGTTGGACAGGTAATACAGTGATGTTGATGTTGCGTGGGCCGCACTTTTGTCGGGCTTCTGTAATATTCAACACGTAGCGCAGCCAGATGCTGTAAATGTCTTTAGTTTGAGTTTGAATTTGGGTGGAGGATGAGTTTACATGCAGCTGTAAAACACTGAAGTTGGTATTTAGAGGAGAGATGGAGTTCCTGTAAAGCGACCTCGCTGGAGCAGGCAGTGGTTCCAGTTCAGAAGCAGTGCTTCCTGTAGCGTGGAAGGGGAGCTCCTGCTTACTGCAGTAGAGATGTCACTGGGAGAGCGGGAGGCCAGAGCATATGTGGAAGATGTGACATCCTCACCAGTGTAGAAACGGTGAGGAGCCACTGCAGCCGTTTCACAGTCAACTGAAAAGATACACACTGAGCGTTTAGCAGATTTCTGTTAAAACAGTTAAAAAGTCGCTGTTTACATTACCTTAGCTCGCACAGGGACAGAAAAACCTCATCTGATCTCACGTCAGGTTCAGGTTTGATAGTGTGGAGCTGAGGCACCAGTCCTCCATTTAACACATCTCTCTGTCCAGGTTGTCAGCTACTCAGAAAGTTACTGCAACAGCATCAGAGCAGCTGCATGTTTCCAGAAATCACCACATTGCTATCTAGTGGTGGAATGTGAAAGATCACAACTCTGCCATGAATCATGAAAACCTTTAATTGGTGCTAACACAATTGCAGTGCTTTTAGCTGCTGGTTTAAACCTTTGTGTTGTAAGCAGGGGGCGCCATGATGGTGCAGTGGGTAGCACTGTCTCCTCACAGTAAGAATCGGGCGCCTTTCTGTGTGCGTGTGCATGTTGCGTGTGTGTGTGTGTGTGTGTGTGCGTGTGTGTGTGTGTGTGTGTGTGCGTGTGCATGTGTTGCCCTGTGATGGACTGGTGACCTGTCCAGCGTGTACCCCGCCTCTCGCCTGTAGATGGCAGGCATAGGTTCCATCACCCCCGCGACCTCTCATGGGAATAAGAGGTGGAAAGTGGATGGATGGATGTTGTAAGCAGTCATGTTTTGCTTGCTGACTATTAACAAACATACATGGCACTAGATCATGGATCCCCTACTGTGCTGCTGATTTTGTTATTAAGTGCTGCAAACTTGAAGATGTTGTAAAAAATAGAATTTAATTGATTTATATATTATTATTATTATTATTATTATTATTATTATTATTATTATTATTATTATTATTATTATTATTATTATTATTATTATTATTATTATTGTTGTTGTTGTATATAATATATATAATATAATATATTAATTGGGTTTAACCTCACTCTGTGTTTGTTTTGTTGGGACAGTTGAAGCTGATTGGCTGTATCTATTGAAAACTGCCTGTAAATGAGTCATTTTTGTCTGATTGAAGTCAAAATAAGTGGAAAGGCCAGTGAATTGTTTTGGAGACTGACTCACATTGTCTCTCCAGATTTTACCTAGTGTGAAGCCTTTAGTCTGTCTTATCCTAGAGAGGTCACTGTTGAATTGTCTTTTACTGTAAACTGTATGTTGCATGTAGTTAGGAGGAGGAGTCCACCGGGAGATGTTTATCAGACGGCTGCTTTACTCTGGAGTCCACAGTGCAGTGCACTCGCTGGCTCTGAGAAGCAGTAAAACTCTGACTCCTGCAATGATGAAAGGGAAATCGCTCCTTTGAGCCTGTCAACCCGTGGTAAAGGAGCCCCCCTCCTCTGGCCATGTTGTGACCCTCAGCCCCTCTGCCCATTGGGATTAGCACAGATAAAGACATACATTCATTAGGTTAACATAACACACACTGAAGACTGCCCTGTGAAAAGATGAGAGGCTATAAAAAGTGGCCTTCACCCCATTGTTTGAGTGTAAAGCTGGCATTCTAGTCTTAAAAAGGCTTAACTGTGGTATAAGAGCTAATCAGATGGACTGAAATATCCAACCTTACACAGAGCTGCATTAGCTAAAAGACCTCTAATTATTAATTATAATTAATAATGTGAACTTGTGTTTTGTTTTAAAATCCTACTTGGTTCAATTCCAATATTGGTTTGAGTAAAGGAAGAAACTCTCAGAAAATCCAGGTGTGTGACCATTGGACCAGAGGTAAACAACCTGCCTGATATGGTAGAAACTCTAGGCAGCTTACACAGTTTGCAGCAAAAAGGTCAAAAAGAACGCGGTTCTACCTCCGGTGAGAGGTTGGCATATAACCCTGACCCTGGAACAGCTCCAACTAAGCATATGGGCAACATGTAAATAGAATCCTAAAGATCCCACAGTAGGAAACCCATCCCCACCTGCCAAATGGTATCAAGGTAGTGACTAGCTCAAAGACACACCTGGTAACCTAGACCAGATTTGAACCTGGGCCTCCTACTGTACAGTACGTCCCAGTCCAATGCTCTGCCCATGAGTCACAAAGAAAGAGGTGAACAAACAGTGATCATTAATAAAAGCAATGAAACTCGTCTAAAAAATCATTTCACCATAGGAACACATAATGTGTCCCTCAGTCTGTCTATGTAAAGCCAAAACAGAGAGGATAAGGACAGCGTTGGCCCTGGTGAATAGAATGAAAATGACAGACAGATGTATAAGCTAAAGGCTAGAAGCCAGTGCTTGATGTTGAGGTCCAGGAGACTGGAGAAAACCTTCCTGGGCAGAGGAAAAGTGATGAGACTTGAGATTGTTGTAAAAGGAAAACCTCACCAATTTTCAATGGGGGTTGACCCAAACGATGGTGGGTAGTATTTAAGAATGAAAGGACACTCAGATACCTCCATTGTTTATATGTAGAGAAACTGTAATTTATTCCTCTGCAAAAGTCCCCTGAGACCTCTCAGACGATTGATTGCCACGTGCTCACAGACTACAACTATTGCTTCATGTTTTTTTTCTGTACCTACCCCAGCAACGGTTGGGCTGAGTGGGGGCGGAGCTAAACGACAGGTAGGTCCAATCACTGCAGCTCAGGTGATTCGTCAGAGCGCAATGCATTTTGGGTGTTTTAGGATATGAACATTTTTAGCCACAACACACATTACTTCCATTTTCCCTGTTTTCACTTTCACTATTGTTGCACAGTTTTGCTGGTGAAATGTAAACTATTTATACCACAACTTGCATGTGACGTATCTGACGTAGAACCCAGAACAACTTACAGACATCTGGAGGTGAACTCCAAGGTCAAAGTACTTCAGCATAAGGAAAGTGACCAAGGAGGATTCCACTGTTGGAAACCAAAACAAACATAGTCACTTTTCTTTTGGGAGACTATCCTTCAGGAAGGTAAAGACAGAACTTTTTGGCAAGTCACATTGTCATAAGAACTCAGGTCACATCAGTTTACAAATGAAGCATACAAATGGCAGAACCCGGATCAACTGCGGAGCCTGGAGGAGGACAAGCTTTGCTCCATCTGGTGCAGGGGGCTCCAACGTGTGCAAGGTGCAATGAAATCCCAAGACTGTCAAGGCATTCAAAATATAATGCCCCATGTCAAAACGCTTGGTCAAAGGATAATGACCAAGAATGAGAACACAAACACTGGACTAAATGGTCCAAACTTCTATAGCGCTTTTAAACACCCTTCTGGTATCCAAAGCGCTTTACACTACTTCTTATGCACCTGTTTGCTCTCACAATCGCACACTTATGCCAGCAGCTGCCATGCACCGGCTCTCGTATACATCAGGAGCAACTTGGGGATCAATGTCTTGCCCAAGGACACTTTGACATATCGACCGCGACGAGGGCTTGAACCGCCAACTTTGCAGTTAGAGGACGACCAACCTACCAAATGCACTATTGCCTCCCCCGACTAATCTTTTTAGGAGCCATCATCAAAATTCACCTGAACATGTGATAACTCAGAAGTTTGCAAGATGACTAGAGTCGTTTTTGTTTAGGCCTTGAGATAATTTTTATGATTTTTGTACTATGCCAATAAAAAATGTAACTGTTGTGAACATAGGTTAACAGGATGCAGAGAAAGCCGGAGAAGGGAGGTGATCAGCACTGGACTGTGTAAACTTGAGGCTGCGGTCTTTGTCCAACCTAAGCATCATGAAGCACAGAGTAGACATTGTGCATCGCCGTGTTACACGGCGAGGTCAAGGGTCAGGTGTAGAGGTCAAAAGCATGACCAGTGAGCAGCCTGTGAAGCAAATGCTTAAGTTCCTTAACAGACTTTCATATGCAATGTCCATCATGGAGCTCTGCGAAGCTCTGACCCCCAGTAGATCAGAGGACACACGTTCATCAGGACCAAGACCGACATGTTGACAGATGTCATCTTCCCTTACCTACTGGTTATTAGCCCATCTGCTGCTTCTAGGCGGTTTGTGAGAGTTGCATGCATGGGTGTCTCTGCTTTGGGGGGGGGCAGGATTCACTCTGCAACAATGACCTGATCTGTTCCTCTGCTGTCACATGTGTAAGGTTTCCTTCACTGGCTGGTTGATTGATTAATGGACAGGGTAGTAATAGACATGCACAGTGGTACCAAAGGTTGCCAGAGGTACCAGATGACTCACTGAAGGCCAAACCTGCACCACCACACAGTCTGCAAGTTTACAAGTGAACTAAAAAGAAAGAGTAAGTGATACAGCTGGGATGTCCTTTGAACAGGTTGTCTCTTTTAGTTTTTAATAAAAACCATTAAAGCGATGGTCATGCTGATTTGGTGTCTTCATTTGCTCTTGCTCACTCAAAGAAAGACGTGCCATATCCTATTAATGGGTTTCTTCACAGTAGCGGGGAAGCCTCAGCGGGAGTCTGAGACTCATAGGAGCATCGCTGCCTTAAAGCTTCAGTGGTGGATAAGTCAATAAGCCTAATTACTTAGGCTTCTGAAATCAGCCTGTTTATGAGGCTGGGCCTTGTCAGGGTGAGGTGAGAAGCGTCAGCTGTGTGGGTTGTGGTACTTGGATAGGTGGTGCTGGCATGTAGAGGCCAACTTACTCACATAACCGTGACGTTGCCCTCCGCCGACCAAGCAGAACCCCGACCATCTGTGACAAAGTGGGGCTGCGATGGAGCGAGATAGAGATAGATGAACGTCTGGGCAGCGCTAATGGCTTCGGGTTAAGGACTTTAGAGGGAGGTGGGTTTAGTGTACATTCAATATCTTTGGCATGTAAATTCAACCATATGTTGTTCTCTGGTAAGGAATGTGGCTTCTGCTCTATAATAAGCATTTCAATGTGAATACCTGTTGACCACAGTTATGCAACTCATGAATGCATGTTATGTTAGGAATATGCTTTATTCTGGTGTGATCACCTACTGAGGATAAAATGTGTTTTATTATTGATTGAAGTTACAGTTTGGCTAAATTGCACCTAATTTTGATATTCTCATTGCAAAACTTTCCTGGAACACATAATTTCCTATTTATAAAATTATATGTGTATTTAATTTAACACTTGTGGGATTTTCACAATTTTAGGTGAAATCATTAATCAACAGATGTAGCTATTGATTGGGTCCACTATTGCTGCATTTTACCCCTTTCTGTGCCTGAATCAAGCATCCAAGAAGGAAGAATAATTTGTATCCATAGTTGGTAAATCAGGTGATGAAAACCCCCCAGAACAGACGTTTATTACATGGGTCAACAAAAATATTCATAGTGTGATCATTTTCCTTTCATGTAGCCCAAATGCTATGATGTATTATATGATGATATGACATATATGTAAATGTCAAATATAATTAAATGTTCCTGGACAGGATCCTAGTGATGGTAGTTCTAATTCAGGAACAAAGAACTGATGTGGTGACATGTCTTTGCTCCCTGATGTGAAATGATGGCTTTTAATATGTGGTCGTGTCTGATGTTTATGACTTTGCAGTGTCTGCAATTATTTCTACCTAAAACCTTTATGATAACTTCAGTTCTCATTGGGCCATCAACATCATTCTCTTCACATTCATCTCCAGTTGTTGTTTTGCTTCTATGTCCTCGTAAGTTGACACTGAGCTTAGGCTGTGCTGCTGTGTTCTTCGACCCCAGATATGATTATGCATTGAAAAGTTGCTTGTGATTGATGTTCAGCTCTCTGCTAGCAGAGGGAAAGCGGCATTTGTTTAGCTGGGAATAAACACTAAATCACCCAGAAAATAAAAATGCCTGCACCTTTACGTTTGCACTAACAGAGGCCATGTGACGCAGGGCTAATACAGTACTGAGCCACTTGTGATTAAGTCCACATTGAGCATGCCTGGCATTTATCTATTCACATGGAGCAGACCAGGGGCAGGATGCTGATTTGATGGGGAGCTGATTGCAGCGAAGGTTGCAGAGGTTTTAGAGGTGAAAGGTTAAAGATGCTGCCTTTCTTTGTCAGCACACAATGGGCCACAGCAGAGCAGGCTCCGGCTGTATTGGTGGCTGCTGGAAGTCCTCCCAGCCTCAGGCTATAATGGTCAATATGTCATGAGGATTAGCAACAGAGACCACACACTGGAGGGCTCCATTCTTCTCCACCGCTCTTCCTTTATCCATTATCAGCAAACACTGTAGCCTTGGAGTAAGCACCGAAACAAAACCTACTCCTGGGCCCAGAGCCAACCAGGAAGAAGTGGAAAGGAAACTAGAGTGTTGTGTAGGTGGACTAACTGACACTGACACTAGCTTTTTGCACACTGAATTACCCTAAACATAACCGTTAATAACTTATTATATTATCCCTAGATTCTAGAATTAATCTAAGGATCTAAGGATTCCTTTGGACTGAATGTGGTCATACAGGTGATTTCTTTATATACTGGTCTTTTGTGTTAGTCCAACAAGGCAGGTGTCCTTAACTCCATTTGACTCTGAATAGTTAAGAAGTCATGTTTTCATTGGTCCAGCTGCTTTGATAGAAAGCATCCATGTCTGAACTTACACTAGTCCCCTTCAGTTTAGTGTCTGTTTCACTCACTCACATATATTTGTTAAACTGTGCCAGCACTGTGGTGGAGCAGCTCCCACACTGAGGGCTCTACTGTGTGTTTGTGTTCTACATCAATAAATGTGCGTGTGATCAGTGCAGGCCTAGCCACGTGTGCACTGGCACAGAGCTTGTGTGTCGGTGTATGCTCCAGGGAGAACATATGCTGGTATTGACTATGGATGTAGGAGGAGGGGGCAGCTGGCGTGTGCCGGGTCAAGGGTCTACAGCTGTTGATAGCAGGGTGGTACACTGACACAGATACAGGGATCTGACGCACCGACGGCCCACACTGAGCACCCGCCTCAGCTTGAGTGATGGAGTTCACTGGGCGACGTGTAAGTGAGAAGTGGACTCGGCGTCTCCAGATGCTGGCTGCACAGATGGCCACGCTGCTGATGGGGGTGGGCATAAAACAAAGCCCAGCAGACAGCACCAGAGTAACCAGTATGAAACAGGGCTCATCTCTAGATCCAGATGGTTGTCAGATGATACGTCAGCCTGTCTTAGACATTAGGTCTGGTCTTGGTTACCGCTCATATGATCTTATGCCCTTTTTATGAAGTATTACTTTTAAATCAGCAGGAGCCGTAACAAAACAAAGACAAACAGCAGAACATACAAGAAGAACAATCTGATTATATCTGTTACACTGTGCAATGTTAACACATGACCCCCAACACATCTAACACACCTGACAGGCCAAACGCATTAACCCATAAAGTGATAGATGGAAACAGCAACAGCTGTAGTTTCCATCTCTAATCACTCTGCTCCCAACAAGTTAAAAACCAGAAACTGCCGCTATCATTTTGTCTTTTCTAAGTTATTAATGTTAATGTGAGCCGGAACTAGTTTAAAGTGTTCTCACACAATTTAATAGTTTAGATTCTAAGACGATAAGAAAATAAAGTGTGTGAAGCTCAGAAAACTGGAAGATACAATGATGACTCCAAGCAGGGGTTTGAGGATCACCTTTGTCCAGCCTGTGACTTTCTCTGAACACACAACCTCTTCAGCTTTGTTGTTTGCTCAGTAAAGTACATCTGCACCTTTGGCATCTTTGTGATAAACCTCTAACACTGTTGTCGTCGCCCCTGCAGGCTTTTACACTGATCATCTGTTGGAGCCCGAGCAGAACGACGGCATGGGTGAGTGAAGAAAACCGCTCTGACTCAGTATCAGCTTTAAACACGTATTCACTGACATCTGACCTGCCTGACGGCAGCGCTAGCGCTGAAGACCGATGAAGTGATGAGGGTGATGAAGTGCGCTACCTAGTGGTCGAGTAGACGGTGGCCATTTTAATGACTCATTTAATTCCCTGACAATCCACAAGAGGGAAGTATAAGGTCACTTTTAAACGCCCGGCTTCTTCCATCAGCAGAAAGACGGGAATCTTAAGTTCAACGACACACATTTTGTTATTTAAAGCTTTTTATAAGCACTAGAAGAACAAAAGGTCACCATCAGGCTGTAAACATGAAGAAGAGCATGTGTTTCAAGCACAAGTAGCTTTTCATGCTATGATGACGTGTCTCTACATGCACACTGAAACATAACCCTCAGCTGTGAGAGGCCCTGAGGAAACTAGGAGCAAAGGGCCAGAGGTGAGGCAGTAGTCCAATGTTAAGGTCCAGGTTCAGCGGAAGTTCACTGGGCTCTCCCTCGGCTGTCGTAGCGCCTCCAGATGGCATCATGCACAGAGTGTCAGAGTCGGGGACTTTGGACTCCGTTCACAAACCGCTGACCTTTCCGTGACTCTTGCTGCCCTGATTGTGAATTGTGTGCAGCTCCTCTTTGGCCTGGGTTTTCTCATCACTCCCTCCATAAACCTGCTGCAGGAGAAAGGAGCAGAGAGGCGGTCGCTAAAAAGGGAAGGAACTATTAAACCTGTGCAAACAGTGAAAGACCTGCATTGTTGAGAGCTGCAGGAGGAGGTGTGTATTTATGAGGCAGAGCCTGATTGGGTTGTAAACTTGACGAGGTCGGCAGAAGCCTCTCTCCCTGTCTGGCCCCAGGATGCCTCAGTGCACGCACTGGGCAAAGGTGATGCTGGGGTCAAGGAAGTTTGAAGCAGTGCTCCTCAAGCTTGTAAATGCTATGACAGGGGTGGGAATTGAGAGGCCTCCGTCCATTGAGCGAACAGCCTAGGTCAGGGGCCACATAGCTGCACTGCAGCAGCTGTTTTCAGCACTGCGCTTCAGAGGAAGTCCCTCTGTGAGCTCACGTTCAGGTGAGTTTAAAGTGGTCAGGGGCAAATCGCTCACTGTGTCTGACTGCCGGTAACATTGAGCTGCATGGAAGTCACTTTAACCTATCTGGAGTCTGCCCATCTGACTCTGCAGCTTCCGCTCAGCTGTTTGTGTCAGCTGTTTCCGGCGACGTCAGCAGTGCAGTTATCACATGGCACTTCCTGTTCCATCTTCCCCCCATTTGTTCACTCATGTACTGTTTGTGTCTCATTTCTTTAGATTCTATTACAACTAATCACATGGGTGATGAAGTTATGTGTATGTAGTTTCAGTATTAGTTGAGCGCAGCACATGCACTACGTGAACCCGTCCATAAGGGGGCAGTAGATCCACACAGACTCCC
The DNA here is from genome assembly GCF_900634795.4 of Betta splendens. Lineage (NCBI taxonomy): Eukaryota > Metazoa > Chordata > Actinopteri > Anabantiformes > Osphronemidae > Betta > Betta splendens. Next base: position 1,363,705 of record NC_040898.2, read on the forward strand.
CCACGTGCCACTTGGACCCAGCGAACTGAACACTCATATGGAAGCACTTGGCTGCAGCCCAGCGCATGCCTTTCCTTTGTCCTCACATAACTGACTTAACCTCATGTGCCTGTGTCCAAATGTGCTACACAGCAAACCTGAAGGTCCACTTGGTTACTGCTCTGTGGTGCTGCTTTTCAGGAAATTCAAGCCAACACACAAAAGCAGGTCATTTCCGTGGTCCCCCCACTGTGTGTCACTTTAAACACCTTTGGCTCCTGCTTCCGTTTCTTATCATTTCATCCTTCAATATTTCATGATTAGGCCAGATTTGATTCACTGTCCCTTTTCTCTCACTTGATGCAAACGCATTAGTGTTAGACTCAGGGTCAGCTTGCGGAATGTTTCTGGGTCAGGGAGAAGTGGGTCACGCTGTTCCTATGTCAGTGCATATAATTTCACAGCGTCTGATGGTAAAGCCCAACTCCACAGGGATAAACAAGCAGACTTTTGTGTGGCCCTACTATATGTAGCAAACAGCCCCATGTAGAAATGCTGCTCTGCTCAAATCTGCCTTCACATTCCACATTTATTGTAGTTTAATCCCTCAGTGAAAGTCTGTAAAGCTTTAAATTTTTCCAGAGCTTCACAAATCATGCTGTATGTGAATCTCTGACTGACTGGACTAAAGAATAAACCATAGTCCTTGCTGGGGATTGAAACGAGGCCTATGAGGTCCGTCAGTCAGATCACTAGCATTGTGTCATGATGAGACACTGTATGTTACTGCTGAGTTGTAGATTGTGCTTCCTTTAAAATCATGCATTAATAGCTTCACTTCTATAACATGGCCCAACTCTGAACATTAAGCATAATGACTTCTGGCATCTGTGATTTACAAAGTGAAAAAAATATATTAAAAAAACTAAATCCACACGCAGTGTTTTGAACAGTTTTAATTGCAGTTTCATTGCCCTGCAGAAATAATTTACTCACCTTTTTATTTTAGTTCTAAAATATATTTCTACAAATATAAGAACTACCTCTCATCTTTCTGTTGGCATGTTTTTTTCAGTCTTCTGGTCTACATTATTGCTTGTTGGTCCCCATAAATGGGTACTTTCTGAGGTGTTTGAACCGCAGTCTGCATTCATTGATCAGTGAGTTATTCTCAGGTAAACCCACCGACAGCAATGAATGTTTATTGCAGCCTTAATGGTGAACGTCTCTGCGGGGTGGGATGTGTTGACGTTGGTCCAGGTGTGATGGTTCCCAGGCCGTGGAGCAGGAGCAGAGCTGAACCGTCCTCCTTCGGTTCTGGCTGTGGCGTCCCTCAGGGTACAGTCAACGGTCGATGGTTTGGTTTGGGCTCAAACTCACCGACAGCGTTGAATGTTCACTGTGGGCACCAGGAGGTGTTTCACCAACAGAACCAGTTGCCTGTGCTTCGCTTACTGGCTCCCATTGAAAACACATGTCCAAGATAAACAGATAGAAAACGCCAAGGAATAGAAGCTAAATGTGACTATCTAGTGCTGTGGTTGTGTTGTCTTTTGGCCCAGAATGTGGTGCCAGTCGTGTCAGCGGCGGCTCAGATGATGAAGGGCCAGCAGGAACCAGAAGCAGCAGAGGTGCTAAAGAAGCAGTGTGTCTGAGCCGAGCTGCCACATCGCATCTTCTACCTGCAGTAAGAAGAAGAGCAGCCGTGAGCAGGGCTGTGATGAGGGGACAGAAGACGGCGCCAGTCTACATGTAGCGTGTGATCACACAGCACTGCTGTACCACAGCTTAAACTAGTGCACTGCAGTGCTGAGCTACTTAGAGATTACTGTTCCCTTTACCCTGCACTGAACCTGAGCTACTGCTGTGGGAATTCGCCTTCCTGTGTTCGCCTCTTTGAGGTTGGAAAATCATGCAGTCATGTTTTATTAATGCTCTCTCCGTCTGCGTCTCTGTCTTTCTGCCTTTCTCTCCCATTTCGCTGGCTTCCACACAAACAAAAGGTTTGTGAGGCTCGTTGTTTGTTCTGCATCCTCTTTGTGTAGAAGTGTGGCATTTTATGCAGGTTGGAGGTTTTGGCTTGAAGCGGTACTGAAACTGCTGGTGAAGCAGAGCGCTGATGAGAGGTTTGTTGTCATTGTGGAGGATCGCTGTTCCGTTAGGTCAAAGAACAGGATCTGGGTTCCGTGAGCCTTGTTCTTCTTTCCCAGATCACCTTATGACTAAAACGGCACCATTTTGTCTTTGAATGAACATTTGCACATTTTTCTCATGGCTGTCTGTTTTTGTGCTCACACACAAGGTGGGAAGTAATAGCTTTTCCACTCCCTCTGGCTCCAGCTTCAGTGGCTTTCCTTCTTGGCACTCTCCCTGTTTGGCTGCCTGCCTGAGACACACAGACCTTTTTCATTCTGAAGCCTTCTCTTTTCCCCACATTTTCACGACATGACTTCTCTTCACTTGGGAGACCTTATGGGACATATACGTTGACATGCTGCCTGCATCGGTTTGAGGTGTGGCTGTACGTCTGCATGAGGATCCTTGATAATACGGCTGCTGGCGCCGTTCCCAGAAATTTTGCGTAACTGACTAACTAAAAGTATAGCATGTAAAAATAGCGTAGCGGGCGTGAAAGGGGCTGGAGCAAGAGTGAACCAGTGTGAACCCAGCTTTGTCAGCACATTCCACACGTTGGACAATGAGAAGCACACAGTGTACTGTCGCACTGCCTGCAACACTGGCTGCTCCGCTGCCTTAAACAAGGCCAGAGCACCACAGGTCCATGAAACTCAGCAACACGGAGAGCTAAAACATCAAGGGTCAAACCCATCGCACACAAGGTGAATCGTAGGTCAGTGATAACGTGATGAGGCTCTTTGCTTCCAGAGCCCTGTGTTTTGGCTGACTGTGGAACACGCCGCTCAGCTTGTGGGAATATCTTCTGCCTGTCGTGAACGGATCTGGATTGGAAAGAAGTGCATCCCCAAGTTCAACTAGTGAATAATTCACCTAATGCGCCAGAACATTCTCACTAGGAGGATTTGACTTTTCATGAATAAATATCACTGCCATTCACTGGATAGTAAGCTAACACTGTGCTAACTAATGCATGGAAGCCTTCCAGTGCTTATTGTTGGCTGTTACCTCTGACAGAGCTGTGACACCATTAACCTGACACTTCCCACATAGTTCAGATTGTTGTTCAGAAATACTCCAGCATATAGAGTCACATATGTTTCCATGTGGTACAACCAACCTGCTCGGTGAGGTTTAATGAGAAGATTAAGTTGCTGATTACAGAGCTGATGCTATATTTCTATGGGCACAGATTAAAAGGTGCAGGTGAAGCTGAGTCCAGGAAGCGGGTTCTGCTTTTGCAGGGGGGACTCCTTTGGGCGCGGCGCCAAGCCTTCCCAGGAACGCCCTCCCCCCCTCCCCCCGTGTGCCGTGGATCCTGCTTCCAAGCCTCCAGGGCTCTGGTTTGCAGCCCACTGTGGTGGAGCCGGCGCTGGTGTCCTGGATGCTGCTCCTCTAACCCGCCGGTCGCTTGCGTACCTGCACCCTGCGTCTCTCTCCAGCAGCTCGCATCCCTCTGACATGTGCCATCTGCTGCGAGCTGCCTGTCTTTCTGCCGTGCACATTTGAACCCAGCGCTGATGCACTTGATCATGTCATGTCAGTGCCGCTCCCGCTCCTTCATCCACGCTGCCACTCTGTCTCCAAAGTTTGCCGGCTCATTTCGCTGGTAACAGCTGAGGCTGATGAATATGTATCCTGGGCTCCTTTCGCAGCAGTTTGAGGATCTCTAACAAAGCGGGATGAGAGAGGCCTTTGTGGCTGTCTTCTGGATTTAACCGTGACATTTCTCTGGAGCCTGCTGCCACTTTTATCTTCACCAGACTTATATCCTCGGGTCAGACTTGAAGCTCCGTTGGAGCACTGTCATTGTCAAAGCCCCCACCTCAAACCCTCACTGCAGCCATCCGTTTCTCTTATTCAGGAACTTGCATTCGCTTTAATTCTCAGCGCTCTAATTGAGTCGTTATGAAAGAAATATTTCACCTGATCCAAGAAAGAAAATCCAAATAAATAGCTTGCTTATGTCGCACAAGCCACATTTGTAAGCCGTCATATGAGACAATGCAGTGGTCGGAGCATCTGCAGGAATAAACCAAGCTATCATTAAGATCCTCATTATCAAATCCCTTCTATGTCCCGCACCCACACAGCACAGTAGGCAGGGAAGCCTCCGAGCAGGCTGCAAGGGCTGAAAATCACTGATGGTAATTGTGATTTTACATTTCTGTTATCAGTGAGAAGCAGCAGGACGCGGCGGCGTAGGGACGACTCGCATCGGACGCTGCCAGCGTCTAAAGCATGACGCGAAACACCTCATCAGTGAAAAACCAACAGTGACCATTAGAAACCAAATCCTGACAGTGAACATGCACGCAACAGTGTTGGACCCCGTTTAACACTGGAACCACTAGACCAAACAGTAAAACTGGGTCATTGTGGCGCCTCCGTGTTTCGTCTACAGCGGTGTTTTTACTCCCTTGCAGCCATATTACCAAGGTTGACGCGTTACAAAATGCGTTGCGTCATTCTAACAGGAAGATGTCACGACGTTGCACCATTCGGGACTAAACGTCTCTCAGCCTCGCTGAACCTTGTGACCTGAGCGGCTCTGCTCGAGGCAGCTTGAAGCAGAGCCGCTCAGGTATTAAACGCATGATGAGCGCGTGACCGTCGTGGGCAGTGGAGTCCGGACGCTGCAGCGCTTTGAACGCACTGATCCTCTGCACAGCGCTTTGACGGCTGCTGCTGGGGAGCGTTGCTCACAGACTTAACCCTCCATCCCAGCACCTTCCTCCTCTGCCAGAGGAAAATCTCTGCTGAATTCATGTCTCCTTTCAGATTTCTAAGAGGCGTTAAACCTTTGTGGATTAAAGAAGGTAATCTGACAGGCAGAAGATTGTATTAGAGCGAGTGTTGGCAGAGCTTTTAATTTCTTTCCATTTCCCCTCGCTCTGCCTTTCCTGCTGACCTGCTTGATGCTATTGTGTTTTCCTTTTGAAATACACCACAAACATCCACATCTTCCCGTATTCTCATCTGCTTTCTAGGCCACTCACTCACATCTTCCACTTCTGGTCTTTGCTACCTTTCTCTTTCCAGATTCTCCAGCAGTGACAGTGTGAACTCATCATTTATCGTTTGCTAATCCGTGCTGATTATGGAGCTTTCCACATGGGCCTCGTATATTGCTGAGCCTGCTTATCACTCCGTAGCTGGCAGTTATCTTTCAGGCAGCCTGGAAACAGACCAGTCTCTGTCAGCCAGCTCCAGAACCACCACTGAGGCTTCTTGTGCTGCACATACAAGTGTATGTATCACCTTCTGAGAGACTTGTGGACAGGAAGTTGGAGGAGAATGCTGCAGTCCATATTTAAAATATATAAACGACTGCTATGTGTTTTTATACACGCATCCAAACGCAAAGCCCAGTTCTGTCATAATGTTTGGTTCCTTAATTTGACGTCCTGAAGCCTCCAAATGATCATATTAGCATCACGGTCAGCATGTCTGCTGGCCTCCCACACAGGGTCAAGACGGAGAGCCCTCCTTTGACTCAGCCAGCGTTCCCTGCAGCCAGCCAGCGTTGGCACAGAACAGCATGGGGTTATGGTGCAAGGCCTCGCCTACAGGGAGGGATGCAGATCAGGCCCCGCTCAGCCGGCGATGCCCGGTCGTCAGCGTAATGGGAAGTGACGTGCACATCAGAGCAATGTGGGTCAGAGAGTCAGACGACCAGCCTGCGGCCTGTATCTGCTCTGCTTGTCTAATCTGCTGTAGCCCAAGCAGACGAGGTTCTCTAATCGACCCTGATATTCACTGAGCACACATTAGCGTCTCCCCTCAAGAGCGCAGGCACACGCGTAGCTCGACCAGAGCGACCGCCGCGCTGGCTAGCGCTGGCTAGCACTGGCTAGCACTGGCTCATTGGTAATGAGCTAGCAGTCAAGTGATGCTTCGTCCTGCTAACTTTGATTAAGGGGCTCAGCAGAGGTTGGATGAACACGACCAATGCCCATTAGAAGGAGCGATGAGTGATAGAATTCAGATGTTGCACTTCCAATTAATCTCCTCAACTCTGCTCTGCTTTTTCTGATGACAGGTACGTTAACAATGCGTTCCACTCCCTCATTGGATTTACAGCCTTTTTGAAGGAGGTTAAATATAAATGCAGACTTGTGTGGTTTCCCTGCAGTGCGCCCTTGACTAAGCTGTGATTTCTCACCGGGTGAAAATAGGTCAGATGGATGCAGAGCTTAATAGGATTCCCATGACATGGTCAGGGGCTAACGTCTGAGGGGAAAGCGAGGGCTGAGAGTGCAGCAGGACAGAGCAGAACAGCGTGGGGAGCACAGACTTTTGCACCTGCGTATGAACTTAGCCACTCCATTGTGTCCAGAGGGAAGTGACACATGAAGCCTTGAAGGCGGCTGACATTTTCCGCTCAGACAGGTTTTTTATGGCCGGGGGAGCGGAGTTCAGCGTAGCTTGTGCGAATCTGCCGCTGCCTCGTCAAAGGCAGTAATTTCCTGTTCATCTCGGAGCCCATCCCCCATTCCAGGGACGCTTGTCTGCTAATCCACCCCCCTCGGTCCCCTCCCCAACGCCCCGCTGCCGTCCTGCCTCGTGTGCTTCAGCTTGCTGCACTACAGGGCCGGGGACTGGGAGGCTGACGCTTTGTGTCAGTATGCTCGCGCCTGAGTTCTAACAAATCCTCATTGTCCTGTGCAATAGTGGGGATGATGGGGGGGGGGGGGCTTTGCTGTCTGGTTTCTATTCAAATCCAGGTACACACACTGGGATGGTGAGAATGATGTAAAGGATGGGGCCAAAGTCCACAGAACACACTTACACAACTGCAGTCTTCTCTGAACTGGTCACAGAAGATGCGACTTGTTGAGCAAACAAGGACTTTACCAAATTGTCATAGGTGTTTTAGGGAAAATAGCTCAAACCATCAAGTTCATTCCAACAGATCTTCAACCTCACCTTTTTCTTATTGGGCTGTTTTTATTGTGATGTCGGCAGTTGAAATCTAAAAGTGGATGGGACGCCCTGAAAGGCTGTATTCACTGGGGTCTGGGGTGTTTGACTGCAGCTGCTGGTGATGAGGGCTGAGATGTGTATCTGTGTAACAAGATGCTACATGTACAGGCATTTTATGGAGACACACACACACACACACACACACACACACACACACACACACACACACACACACACACACACACACACACACACACACACACACACACACACACACACACACACACACTTTGAATGTCACATTTTCCAGACCACAAACCTGACTGTTTGTTTTGTAAAGGCATCTTTATCAGCTGCTGGAGGAGCTGTGTGCAGCATCAAAAAGCAGTTTTTTTGCTATAATCTCCGGGGCAAACATATAAATCCCAACGCCTTTGTGTTTGTGAGTGCGTCTTGTTCTCTGGTTGGGTGTTGAGCCTCCATGCTCTCTGTAAGTGTGCTTTCCTGACACTGGCAGTAGCAGCAGCCTCGTTTCCATCTGTGATCCAGGATGGTGTTTTTCTCTCTCGTTGCTACTCGCTCTGCCTGTTTTCAGTGGATTTGGAGCTTTGGACACTAGCGGACCAGCACAAAAATGGAGAGATGTCTACAGCTTCCTGTCACTGCCCCCCCCCCACCTTTTTTTAAATGCAGCCGGTGGGGAAAACCTCCCCCCAAAAAAAGGAATAGAAAAAACAAGCTCAGGGAATAGGATGGTCTGTCACAATCTTGCTCTTGTTGCCGTTTCCATTTTATCCTCCACTCTGCCCCTCACTTCACCTTAGCAGTTGGTGTTAACATAGCAAGTCAACAGCTGTTTGAATGTTTTTATTCATAGTCATTGCTGCCTGTAAAAGGGGAACTAAAATTTCGGATGAAAGAGTTTCTCTTGTGATTTTAGCTCATCTGCCTGACATGTCAACGCCTCTTTCTCCAGAGAGTAAGGTGCAGGGGCTAAGATGAGGTGAAGCATGGTCACCCCTAACCCCAACTCCAACCCCCCTCCCCTCGTGGAGCGGAGCAGCAGCTGGCTGACCTGTCCCTCCGCTGCAGCCTCTAATGGCTGACCTGCCCTGTCTGGACAGCCCTGCTCGCTTTGTCTACTGTCTGGCTCAGTTCCTCCCAGTCAAACAGAGCAAGTACAAAAAATCAGACAGCCAACAACACACACACACACACACACACTTGACACACTTTGGCGTACAATGCCTGTCGCACATCTTTTTAGAATCAGCTCTGTCTGATTTCATAAAAAGCACAAGAAAAGACAAACTGTGGCGGAATATTAAAACTTAATCTATTATCAGGAGTCGTGCTGTGGTTTGAAAACAACGCCGGTGTTTAATCGGTCAGGTTGGACATGAAATAAGTCATTAAAAGCAGTTACATACTTACCTCAAGTGTGACCAAAAGAGCGGCAACATAACCGTCAAGTGAGAAGTCGCAGGACGGAGAAGGAGTCGTGCAGAGGACAGTGAAAAGCCTCCATATTCAGGGCGAGTTGCTCTCAAAAGTTGCTGCTGAAATGGGTTGAACGGGTTCCTCTCTTCTTCTGTCTGCCCGCTTCTCTGTGTGTCTCCCAGAAACACACACTCCTGACAAACAGTCTTTCAGTCTGATCTCTCTGCCTCTAGTGGGAACTCGTCCAGGAGTGTGCAAACACAAGCCTTACAAATCTCTCTCTCCCTCTTTTCCTGTCTGTCGCCATCCCTCCCTCTCTCTCCTTCCGTACTTCTACGTAGATAAACAAGCACACACATTCTCCCGTGCATGCAACCCCCCCACTCACTCACTCACTCACACACACACACACACACACACACACACACACACACACACACACACACACACACACACACACACACACACACACACACACACACACACACACACACACACACACACGTCCTGGCTACGGCACAAGTTATTGAACTGTTCCACGTTTCCCTGCATGCACTATATATCAGGCAGTTGACGGACAGCAGCACAGAGTCATGTGTGGCGTAAAGTGCACAGTGATTGGCTAACGACCCGGGAGCCGCAGGGGGGACATGGTCTGCTGTGATTGGTGGGAACTCAGACCATTGAAAGTGGAGGGGCTGTGTTTTGAATGGCTGTTGCTGTGGGCGGAGTTTGGACGACTGTTCAGGGGGAGGAAAAAAACATTCAACATTTTTTAGACCTCATTCTTTTAACATTATATTTAGCTTCTTGTTAGTTAGTTAGTTTGCCAATATTTTGGCAAAACCTTTACAAAGATCACTAGATTAATAAAGATAATGTCATTTTTTTGATCACCTTTAAGACTCTGTTGTTTAAGCAAAACCTGCTCAAATCCACCAACCTATGAGGCATTTTAGAAAAATGTCATTTCATTTGTTTTGAGTCCAGTGTCGGACACTCATTGAGCAGTGATTTCACCTGATGGGTTCAGGCAAAGCAGCAGTTGTGTAAGTGTTCTCTGCTCCCACCACACATGGACTATGGTCCCAGGCTTCTCCACATCCATAACACTACAAACCTGGTGCTACAAACCTGAATATTGTCATAGGATTATTTCATGAATAAGTTCCCTTTTTATACAAAAAAACTATTGCTATTCAGCACAACTTAGTTTAAAATAAATTATTTTAAATTCCTTTTTTAAACTTGTTTGCTACAGTGCCTGTGACTCACCACCCCTGTGTGCGTGTGTGTGTGTGTGTGTGTGTGTGTGTGTGTGTGTGTGTGTGGTGAGTCCACACTCACTGGGGCATTTAGAATCTATCTACTGTGGATGGAAGTGCACTCATGCCAGGTTGTGACAGTGCTCACCACTACAACACACACAAACACGCTCATGTGCATTAAAATGATTGTTAGGTGTTGTATTTCAGTCTTGTATTGACCTTCTGAACCGTTAAACTGTTGTTCTGCCAGTAGAACGTAACAAGAACCCGTTAGCCAACATTAGAGCAGAGTCCAGCTGAGTTGGACTTGAAGTTCGAACTTGACCAGTCTTAACTTAAGAGCAAGGGAATCTGGAGTTTGTTTACTTCATATTGAGAAACAGCTCTAATGTTTTATTCCCCTGTGGTGTCTGCATGCATGAGATGATTTTGAATGTTTTAAATATCCCTCTTATGGTTTTCCCCCAAAAGAATATTAGACATCTTGGATGTTGGTACATTTTCATGGCACAAACCCCATAGATTGCCTCCTTGGCAAAGAAGGAGAGAGTCTTTGATTGTCGTCATCACATTATCATACTTGTTAAAATGTCACCATGAAACTGGCCCTCACCATTTAAACCTACCCTGGGCAGCAGTGGGCTGCCATGCGTGGCGCCCAGGGAGCTAGTGTGAAGTGTCTTGCTCAAGGACACACCTGATGCCAAGGAAGGACTTGAACCATGGACCCTTGTCTTCCAAGGCCAACACTCTACCAGGCTTGAAAGCCTTGAAAGCCTGTGCTGTGGCAGAAGGAGCTTTCAGGATGTGTCACTTAGTATATAAAAGAACCGTGAACACCACACCTCTTTGCAGAAGCTCATGCGGAGAGTTCTTGCTCGCTGGAGCGGTTCAGTATAAGCCAGCGGTTGGTCTCCCTCACCCACCTCACCCCCAGCGGCCCCCTGCAATATGTTTTGCTATAATTGTCGTTTGTTGCAGCATTTTGAAGCCTATCAATCATACCTGATTACAAGAGTCTGACCTGGGGGGCAGCACGCTACCGCGGTAGCCTTAAGAAATCCTAGTTCCACCATTAAATGCCTACCAATTAGCCCAGTTAGCTGAGGAACCTCAGCTGATAGCAGATGCTCCGGCTGTGTGCTTCACCCACCTGGATCATATTTCTACTTAGACTTACATAGACCTACAGTGTTCTCCCGAGTCGGCAAGGTTTTATCACTTCTCTGGAGGTTTTAGGATCATAGGAAATCTATCATAGAGGCTGTGTAGTATTGTAGTATGTAGTCAGGGGTGATTATTCAGCATCATCAGTGCATCCACATGTCAGTTACCAATGCTCTGGGCTCTAATGCACCATCACAGGCACCACACTTATAACAGAGCGGGTGCTCCCTCCCTGCTTTAACTCAGTGGATGCAACGTTTGGTCTTCGATGGTTTGTTTTGCATGTGTCTCACTAACAGATTGATTTTATTAGTCAAATTTTATTTTTTAAATTTTAATTATAATGTCACTGCATAGAAAAGTAAACTCAAGTATTTATCCTAGTTTAGTGCTGACCTGTTCTGTTGAGTGAGGACGTTGTTCCTGGTTGTTGGTTGAAGCCACAGTTTCACAGTGATTTATTTCTTTATGGCTGCCTGTTCCTTTAACACCTCTATATTATCATGTTGTTCTGTATCAAAGGTGGCATCTTTTGTAACGGATCAGCTAATTATCCCTGCAGACCTGTGTCTTTGTTGTGCTAATGTCCTCTGTGGGATAGCATCTTCATCCATAGCCTTTTTCATGTGTACAGATAACCTGAGGTGGGGGGGTGTTAGGAACTCGGAGCTGTGCAGCATGCCCTGCAGCTGTGCCTCTGATGACAAGCCTGTCCCTAACCTGCCCTCTGCCAGACTAAACAATGCTCGGCTTTACATGGCGGCTTTCCTGTGAAGTCTTGGGATCCCATTGGTCGGTTTCTGCACTGCAAAGTGAAGCCAAAGCACTGTCGGCGTCCCTTTACATAATTACCGGCTGCTGACCATTGCACACTGACTAACTCAATGCCCAGCTCCACTTTTTGGTGGCTGTAGCATTTCCGAGGGATTCGTGCTTGATCTTTCTGGGGCATGTGAAAACTAGGTCACTGTGCTGTGCTGTCATTGTGTATGTGTGTGTGTAAGCAAATGCTAAAATAGGACTTTTACATAAGCATGGGTTCCCCAGTTATGCAGCATTGCTATAGCGGAGAATCAAACTGCAGCACAGCTTCCCCCCATCCCCGCTCAGCGGCGGAGAGATAGAAAAGAACGTGGGGAAAGATGAAATTCTCATCCTGGGCTGAGATCCCTAAGAACGCTGGGGAAGGCAGGATCTTATTATCACAGCAAATTCGTAATGTGCAGAGTGGAGGAGATTAGATGCGTCTTGCCTTTGAAGTGTATTTTCCAACCATTGTGTGATGGCAAATTCCATCGAGTGCTGGAGCGAGCGGCGATAAGACGCACGGGCTCTAAACGCTGCCGCATTAAGAGCCGTCATTTGAGCAATATGACAAACTCCTGCTAAATGAAAAAGATTTCCTCTAATTTCAGAACTGTCAGCCAATGTCAAAATAACAACTTGCGCCGCATGGCTCAGATAAATATATCACAATGTGTGGAATATGGATTATGATTGCGTTGTGACCTTTGATTGGCTCTTTAGTGCTTTAGATTTGTCCTCCAAGTCAGCAGGCCAGAAGTTGGTCAGCCAACGATGAGAGGTCATAAAATACAAGTAGGTGGGGTCACCATGTACATGGATGGAAATAACAGAAGAAGCATGTGATTTCTTTGGACTGATAGGTTCTGTGTCTGCGTAAGCTACACGTTCACATGCATTTAAGTGACGTGCTCATGGTCGGCTTTAAGGCAGAAGTAGAACCCACATGATTTAGTAAAGACAGTGAAATCACATATTCTGCCTTTTAATGGGTGAATATAGATCAGTACAGGGAGAGGGGCTGCTTTTAGAGTACTTTACACATTTCTATCCATACTGTGTGTGTCGGTACTGGCGACTTCTTCTGGGTAGTTGTGGTAGTTTTGCTTTTATGTTTCAATAAAACGTACACATATATAATCATTTATATAGCCTTTTGTTTCGGTGCCTCACATACAACAGCTCTAAGAATTTAACATTTTGAAACTGTCAAAATGTTGATAATTTGACATGGTTTCTTTTGTGTCATCCAGAAAAGTATTGTATTAAAACGTATATTATATTTGGATTGGTTATGGAGTAAGTAGTGAACAAGCCTCTCATGATAACAGTCATCCCATGTCTACACTGGTCAATCACTAATAAGAAGATTTATATTGTTAATTGACAAAGGAGAGTTTTACAAAGAATTTAGGCCTCTTACCTACAGAGATGTCAAATTCTTGGTGAACCTCTGAATCTCAGAAACCACGTTTCCTTCATGGTCATGTGGTGAATATTGCCATACAGGCGTCAGTTGTACTGGCAAGAGGCCATGTGTCCGTTCTATGCTTAAACGTCTCTCAAAGCGACATCCAATAGCTTAAACAACTTCTGAGATAAAGTCAGACTTTCTCTCACTAAGTAGCACTGGGTTCAGCATGCCAGAGCTGCATTACAGTAGCTGGTGCTGTGGCATCAGGTAGAGTCAGACAAGCCATTCCCCTCATGCTGATGTTCCGCTTCACACAGAAGTGGGAGACTGGATGGTTTTAATGTCACATTAGATGTTTTAATGAGAGGTAAGACAAGTGAGCTCACAGGTGTTTGAGTCTCCACATATGTGCATATGGAGACGATGTTCTCCTGGTGACGTGGAACTAGAACAAAGTGGCGCGCATATTCCAAGGGGCCCCCACAGAATATTTCATTTGATGCTTTGATAAGAGATAATGGATTCACTAAGGTATAATTCATACGTCCCAGATCTTTGGCTTCCAAAAACGTGTCCCACTACTCTCTCCGAGTGCCTGCCCCCCCCGGTTGAAAAGGGCCTATTTATTATTTAAATCCTTCCATAATTTATCCATTCCCCACCAACATGCCCTCTGTTACTACTTTTATTTTTTATCTAGTGCAAATTAGCATGAGCTGCTGATCTGTATGCTCAACAACAGAAGATGAGGAGTAAGCAACAGAAAGGGAGCTATCGGTTCACTCAAGATCATTTGCTGCTCTGTTCTCTAGTCCCTTCTATGATGTGATGATGCCTGACATATTGAGTCTAATTTGTAGCCTAAAGAAGCAAACAGCTGTGGCCTATTTTGTTTAGCTGTTGTTTGGTGATGTCACCATTTCTGCCTCGTAAGGCTGCCTAGCTCTTGGCAGTCAGTGTGAAGTTGTCAGGAGCATTTCAGTGAGCTGTTGATGAGTGGGGAAGGGGTTCTGGAGCCTTTAGCCTCCTGGGATGCATAGGGCTGCTTAATGGCATAGTACCAGGGCTTAGCATTTCAAATATTTTCAAAACAGAAATATTCAGAAATTACTTCAGAACAATCCACAATGGTCATGGAAATAATTGACAAAAGTAAGTAATAATAAGTAAAATGTTAACCAATAAAAACCACCTTTGTTTAACATTTGTTTTGACTTGGTGGAACTGTGGGTTTGAGGCCCAAACATAGACCTTGGGATTTTTTAGTGGTGTCTCTGCTCCGGAGCTGGGCTCAGCGCTGCATACCTGTCCCTTCCTGCGTGGCAGGCCTCAGCATGTCAGGCCGATTGTCCTGACTTCTCTTGCAAACATGGCATGAGACTAGAAAGGTCAGTGCTTAAATATGTCCTGATGCCTCATCCATCTAAAGGCTTTTTGTTGTGTTTTCACAGATGCAGTCAATGGAAGTAATTTAGGTAAGTGTGATACTCTTTGATCCTATTATTTTTTCAAAATTAAGTCTTTACTCAGGAAGTAACAACACTTAGTGTAAGATTTTTCTGTTATGAGTACAAGTAGACACATTAAGTTATCAATCTTTTCCAATTCCAAACGAAAACAAACATGGCCTCTGGATTTGTTTTGTTTTTGTTTATAATTCTCTGTTTGTTTTAATCTGCTTGATACCTTAAATTTTATGCATTTTTACACAGTACCTATATAATGAAGCACTTGATATATAAAGAAAAACTTTTTTATTTGTTTTAATGTAGCACCATAAGGCAAACATTACAATAAAAAAAATGCAATACAATCTGAAATCATATTACAGCATTAAGGAAGCTTTTCAATTTACTGTTAATGTGTAGTTCACAAGCAAAAAGCATTAATACACACTGTGTTTACAGAATGATGGTAAGTTTGAACAGACAGGTTTCAGATGACAGACGTTGGGACTGCAGGTGCAGGACGTGCACATTTAAATCTAAGGTTCAGCTTCTTCTATATGAGCTGGGCCTTCTCTAGCAGGAAGGTGTTAACATCTGTATTAGAAGAATCAGTGGTGTCAGCACCAGTCCAACCAGTGGAGGGCGAATAGTTATTTCAATTTAGTTAATTCATATTCACAACGTGAGGTTTGAATTTCAAATACAACTATACTGTATCAACAACCCAACCAATCCCTCTTGAGCTCGCTTTTATTCCTCTATTTATTGTTTGGTTTATTCACTGCGAATACGTTGCTGTTCAGTCAACAAAATCACATGATAGTTAGTTCAATTTAAATGTAACATTAAAAATCGAATTAGTTAAAAACGTCAGCTGCTACAGTTCAAGCATGTCTCTCTAACAACATACCAAAACTAAGAAATGATCCAAGTGCTATAATTATTCATTGCAACAGTGTTTTTTATACATTGTTTGGTAAATGGTAGTTGCTCAAACCAAATTACTCCCCACAGTCCCAATAAAAGGTAAAGGTGAAAAGGATGATGGGAGAAAGGGGGGAGAGGTCATCAGGGGACTATGGTGATAAGAATATTAACAGCAATATTGATCACATTATTGGAATCAATAATTTTATAATTTTTGTTTTTGTGTTGTTTTGTACTGCAACTTGACGGATGAAATTTCCCCACTGTGGGACTAATAAAGGCATTCTATTCTATTCTATTCTATTCTATTCTATTCTATTCTATTCTATTCTATTCTATTCTATTCTATTCTATTCTATTCTATTCTATTCTATTCTATTCTATTCTATTCTATTCTAATAATAATTCTATTAATAATAATCAAAGCATAACAACAAATTTAAGCTCGACCACATCTAGCACATCCTACCATACATTAGTGCAGCACCGCAGGCTCCACAATGCTGACACAAGCATGTGTGTGCTGCCAGTGACCTGGTCAGAGCACCAGGAGTGGGACAAACGAACCACAGCCACCCCCGACCCCAAAGGTAGGAGCTCGCCCATTCACATCCCTACTCATCCACATATGAAGCAAACCCAGAGCGTACACACTCATACACTGCACTCTGAGGACTGGAAGCTTGCACGTCCCCGAGCGGGGCCCCTGCAGTTGTTGCCCATGCTCCCCTTCCGACGAGAGCGAGGAGGACACACATACGCCACAACTGTCCCCACAGCGTGTCCATGTGGGTTTGTGGGACATAGCAGCGCGTTAACGTGGGGGAGATGTCACAGTTGGACAAAATCTATTTAAGGCTTTAAATGAGTACAATGAGGTAAAATCCATCCACTAGCTTTGTTTTGTGGAATCTCAGAAGTTGGTACAGGACAAGCAAAGAATTTGATTTGGTCCTCTTTCATCTGTTTGCACTCTCTACTAAGAATTATGTGTATTTTTGATTATTTACACTATATTACATGAAGACTGCAAAGAGTGGGGGGTTAGGGGTGGGCAACCCTGCCTGGCTTCCCCCTGGGAAGACTGAACCTAGGGAGGTTACTGTAACTGTAACTGTATAGAACTGGAATATTCTGAAGAGTTTCCTAATTCAAGTTTCTCTGTTGTGGCTAACAGAAATGTCCAGTAAATGGGCTTTAGATATCTGCACATCTCTGTAATAATAGTTCTACCTTAAATTGAGTTCTCTCAAGCCATTCATACTGTTCTTCTGTGAAGGAGCAGTGTAGTTAATCTCTGGTGATTAAGTAACATGTCCCTTTTCTTGGTGTATGAAGCAGTCTCCCTGAGAAAACAAGGTGAGGTTTCTAGTCTGGTAAATTTCCATAGAGGTTGATAAAACCTTGCTATGTAAGTAATCATGTAATACATTTCCACTCCCCGCTTGTTGGTGCTACTGTCACAGTCAAGGAGAAAGAAACTGCTGCTTAATCAGTTTGGAATATTTTAAATACTTTAAATGTGAAATAATAAATGTAACAAATAATTGACCCTTTCGAAATGCTTTTAAAATTTTAAGTATCAGGTGGCACGGTGGTGCAGCGAGAAGGTCCTGGGTTCGATTCCTGTGAGTGAGTGTGTGAATGGTTGTCTGTCTGTGTGTGTGTGTTGCCCTGCGATGGACGGTGACCTGTTCAGGGTGCACCCCTCCTCTCGCTTATAAACACCAACACTCCCGTGACCCCGCATGGGAATAAGCGGTGGAAAATGGATGGATTTTAAAAAGCAAATAATTGAGTGAGCAGTTTTACAGTTTAGTTTTTAAAGGGTGAAAAAGTCATTTGTTTGTTGGTTGTTTTGAACCAATACAGTTAAAGAATTTAGCTTCCCACTAACCACCCGTCCTGCTTTGAAGCCCCTATTGTCATATTTCCTCACTTCCAGTGCAGAACCACTTTTAGCCTCTAGCTGAAGGTTTATCGTATTTTTGCAACAATAACATGTATTGTGATGGGAGTGAGTCCTATGAGTTTACGAATGACTTTAGGAGGGAAGGTGGCAACAGTGGCAACGTAGCGTTAGTTTCTTCCAGCTTTAACCTTGACGCTGGTTTAGCTGTGGCACAGGTTATCGCTGCCATGTTCAGTGTCAGCAAACTGACAGGAACAAAGCCAGTGAAGGTCCGTCTGTCGTTATACCAATGGGGGAACTGAGAATAAGTTCAACTGAGATCCTCTGCTGACAAGGATGGAGGATGGCGGTCTCTATCAGTTGTGTAATATTAATACATTGAGTATTCATAGTGGAGTTTATGGACGTGACCCTGGAAGAGGTCGGTTATGAGGCTTTTTGACGTGCAGTGTTCTGTTCTGTGGTCTGACGCTGTGTTGGCTGATCCTACCTGCAGTGCACTGGGTTCTGTCCTGACTGGGCTGGTCTTACGTCTTTGTCTCTTCACTGAAGCCAGAGTGACTGGCCTGTCCTGGTGTCCCTGCCTCTCTGATTAGAGGTCTGAATTGGGCGTAATGACAGAATTGTGTTCCTGTCAGTTCCTGCTGCTCAGAGTGGGCTAATAGTCACGTTAGCCCACACAGCATGTCATTAGCTCTCCACCCGTAGCCCAATCAGGGGCAAGTCTGTCATTTCAAGGCTAAATCACAGGGCAGGCAGGCAGATCACAGTCACACCGGTGCTCTGAAGCTCCAGTTTTCCTCCCACTCTGCTTTACAACACTTAATATGCACCGAATTACACATTCCGTATTAACACGGAGGAATTATTGTGGCATGCTTTAGAGGAGACAAATGGCAGTCAAAGAGGAGCACTTTGATGGTTTGTTGATACCAGATCATTCCATCAAAATCATAATTTGAAACACTTTTCTTGTTTATGACTTTTATTGGATGATTCATGGTTATCTCTCAGATGATTAGCAGGCTTGTATAGCATCTATCAGAACTCAGGCTAATCTGCTTTGATTATTAGCCTCTAAGCCGTCCTTCTATACTGGGCTTCTCCAGTACAGAGATAGGAAATTGCACTAATCATATTTGCATTAATCTGTGTTTGCTTGTCAAACCCATAATTGTTGGCCGTATTTCAGATCCCCTAAAGACAACGTCCTCTGGCATACAAGTATGAATACAATAATGCAACTGTGTATTAGACATAGTTTTTCACATGATTGTAGACATTATAGTGGAGGAGGCTAGGAAAGCCTAGTAGGTAAATTGATCAGTGTGGACACAAAATAGAAGCAGATTGGATTCAGACTTTCAACCTGAAAATCATCAGCACTCCTGATGTTAATGTCCACACACAGTATTACATCTGATATACAGCTGGTTTTGAATCCATGTATCCATGCATGTGCTTTTGTTGCAAGTACAAGACTCAACAGAGAGTAAAACCTATTCAGCATGTAATACATGAACTAGTGGACGTTGGAATGAAAATCTTCAGCACGCATGAGGAATGTGTTGCAGTACATGTGTGCATGCTGCCGTATCATAATTATGTTCCTGCTTCTCCACACAATGGAAACCTATTGGTCACGGTGGGTTTTTCAACCAATCTTCCCCTGCAGCCGGAACTTCATGGAAAATAAGCTGAGCATGATATTTTTAACAGTTTTCAGGCCTGTGGCTCTATAAGCAGATAAGAAGTGGATCAGCTCTTGATCCACATGAACCAGATCGTAGAAAAGCTGTGGGTCGATCCTTAAGTCAGAGGGAAGAGCTGATAATTATGAGCAAGCGTGACCACCTAACACAATACATGCACGTCTTCAGTCAGCGCTGTGACCTTCTGCGCTCACGTTGGTGTCTAACTTTGCCCTTTATTGGGACATGTTGTGTAAGCAAAAGGGCACGACGTGAATAACGCCGGTATTTGTGCAGTAGCCTGTGCTGAGTGGAGCGCTAACTGGAGCAGGAGAATGGCGCTGTTCGGCGAGGTTCACGGCTGTTATTCCTACAGGCCATGAGCGTGAAAGGAGCTAATGCCATCTGACAGTTCTGGAGCAAGAAAAGGAGGCTGGACAGAAACGGAAAGGAGAGAGAGGAGAGCAGGGGGTTGAGAGGAGATAGTGGGTGTGTGTGTGGGGGGGGGCGGAGGAGATGAGCGAGATATCAAAGCAGGGATGAGGAATATATTAGTGCAGCGCTAAAGAGGACACGTTGGAGGGACCTCTGTACCGCCCGCTTCCAGGAGCCATCTCATATGAACACAACAACAGAACCTGCAGATGAGGTCAAAACCTCAAAGTTCAAGGCGGAGTTTAGGGGGTCTCTTTAATTTCTACCAAGCACCTCCTGACATCCTGACTCTGCATGTTCACGGTGAGCACAGGTCCCATGTGGAAACATGCCTTGGAGGGAATTCCACAAATGCTCTCAAAGCATCACACAGCACCTCAAGTCAGTGAAAGCTTTGGAATGACCACGTTGATATGAGAAGATTTACATTTTTCTGCATCTTTGACTTGTTAGACAGACATCTAGTAGTACTGACTGACTGACAGGCAGGCAGGCAGGCAGACAGACAGACAGGCATGCAGTTAGACAGACAGGCATGCAGTTAGACAGGCATGCAGTTAGACAGGCAGGCAGACAGACAGACAGGCAGGCAGACAGACAGACATGCAGTTAGACAAACAGGCATGCAGTTAGACAGGCATGCAGTTAGACAGGCAGGCAGACAGACAGACGGACAGACAGGCAGGCAGACATGCAGACAGGCAGGCAGTTAGACATACAGGCAGTTAGACAGACAGACAGGCAGGCAGGCAGACATGCAGACAGACAGACAGGCAGTCAGACAGACAGGCAGGCAGACAGACAGACAGACAGACAGGGAGGGAGGGGAGACCGCAGACAGATGGAGGGCTGAGGGAGTGGGAAGCGAGGTGGGATCCCACTATAATTTGACAGGCTCCAGTCCCACTCGGGCTTCGGTGGCAGTTCTTTTGAAGGAGGCGTAGGAGACACCCCACTGTCAGCCTAACCTGTCATTACTGACATAGCACAGACACAGAGATGTTGCTTCTTGTTGTCTCGTGCATCTGTGAACATGTATCTTCTGTTGACTTAATTACACCTACAAATAAACTGTAGAAATGAGCACTTCTGGCCTGTTCTGCCAATAAATCTCTCGGTTCCAGTTCTTATTGGACAATATAAATATTGTTTGAAACTAAACATATGCTTATAGGGGAACATCAGTGTTGCTTTATAACGATCCTGAGAAGGGAGAAGCCATCTGTTCCCCAGAAGCCCTGATGAACTAGCTGCCGTGTGGAAGCTCCATGTTGGCTGCTGAGGGTTGGGAGGGGTCTCAGCTGTGAAGCTGTCTCCCAGACGTGGTTTGTGTTTGGACTTGTCTGCATTCACTTGATCTGCTTCTTTTGTGCAGTGTTTCATAGATGTAAAGCTAGTTTTACACACATTTGAATAAATTCACAGAACCTGACTTTTCTGGTTGTAAAACAGTTACTTGAAGCCATAAATAGAATATTCTGCTTCACAAAATGAATGTTTAATGGACTAGTGTGCCGTGTGTAGATGGATCCGGATCGTCAGCTCTGTAGGACGCGCCGCCCTGCATCACTCGCTGGCCTCTTGTCTAGATTAGAACGCCTCCAAACAGCCCAGGCTGCTGACTCTGAACCTTTGGGCTCTGCCTCAGACGGAGCGTTTGTGTGATACTGCCCTCTGGTGGCGATGTGTGTTAATGTCCTAGCCCCTAGGTGTCTGTATTACTGTGACGCTGGGAGCGTCATACATAACACCGAGGACCTGAATCAGAAGATTCCTGTACTGTTTTAATTAGCCCCAAATCTCAAGAAGCAGTTTTCTACAAAGAGCGGGTAGGTAGAGGTACATTTTTTATTTTATTAATTTTTCATGTTCTCTCCTTGATTAAAGTGGCACATTTTCATTAAACATTCATTCAGGCAGGTAGAAGGTGGAAGGTGGCCCAGGAACAGTTTGACCCCGGGCCTGCAACTGGTAAACCTAGGTCAACAGGCCTGAAGCCGAGAGGAACGGGGATGTGACGTTGTCATTTCATACGTCATTGAAACTTGAAGCCCTTCACAATAAAAGCACGAAGAATGGCTGATAATGGGAATTGTGCATAGCTGCTTTTAGTGGCATGAGTCCATGTCTGGGAGGAAGTGAGATGTTCTTCTGGGAGGACTGCGTGTTTAGGTTGGCATGGCTAGATTCTAAATTAGAGGCAGACACGGTCACATACACTTCACCTGAATACAATGCTTGCAGGTTATTATTAGTTTAACTGCTTCTTGATTGAGAGACCAATCATCCAACAGAACAGTGTGTCCCTATGTAAAAACTGAGATGTCGTAGACCTGGAGGAGTCACTGGAGTATCGAGTGTTTCACTCAGTCAGCGGCTGAATGTCGTCATCTGTGGAGGGATGCTGAATGTCTGGAAGCTGTGTAAAAGCTAATATTAAGGACCATAGATTGATTGTTTAATTTGCAATGGAAATTGATCAGTTTAGATTTTAGGAACAAGAGCGGTGTTGCTGCTTCATGGGGCTCTTTGTCTGATCGCTGGAGGTTTGTGACAGTGTGTTGAGGGGGGATGGGAGCTCAAACAAAAGAAATGCCCTTTGTTACTCAAATGTTTAGGGAAATGCAGAAAACAAGTCACAAAATAACTCATTCAAGTTGCCACTGGGTCAAATTAGCATTTCACCTAACAACGCAGCCTGTTTAACCTGGGTTTCAGTGTTGGGAGCACAAAGTCTACACATATGGACAAATACTGTATTAGAGCTCAGGTAACATCGCGCTTTTGCTTTCAGATGTTTGACTGGGTTTATTAAAACCTCAGTTGTGTTTTGTCCACACACAAATCCTTATTTTGTAACATCTGTAATATGTATTTCTGTAATATTACAGAAGACCTTGCTCTATGTATGGGGCTTATTTGTGTCAGGTCTTAAACCTTTTAAAGTGTAAAGCGTGGAACACTTCAGTCCTTTGGTGCTATATATTACACATGTTATATACTACAGATTCAATATTTTCAAAAAGAATAATAGCATCTTCACAACAGTTAAACTATCATTTAAACCTTTCTTGGAGTAAATTACCAGGTAAATGTCATTAACATACTGTAAACTTGATTTCAGTATTATACTATACTAAAAATAAAACCTAAAATGTATTACATAAAATGTACTACAAGCAAATTTGCTACAAGTATAAATAGGGTTAGGGTCGAGATTCCCGTTCGTCCGTCCGTCCGTTCATACTCCTGAATTTATCTTTTTTTGTGATGAAAACTATTTCAGCTGCTTCCGAAAAAGACAGATACGGTTTCATTCCTATTACTGGTGTTTCTGCCGGACCGTCAGCTTAAAGAACGTCCTCATGTATAAAGCAGGCTTTGTTTCATTTACTTTTCTGCCACAAGTTCTTGTTAAACTGCCAGAGAATGTTCATATTCAGTTCTGTGTGTAAAGACATATAAGATGACAGATCTTTCTCCAGCTCCTGCCTCTCGCATATGGCAGTGAGACTGAGGCTGCCTTTGATCACACCAACAGGTTACATCCGTCTATATTTCTACACGTCCACTGATCAGCTGGGCATGATCAGTGTGTGCCTCTCCTTGCTCTGCCTGTGTACCTTCAGTGTTTTTCGTTTGAATGTCAAAAGCTCCTTATACGTGATGGGTGGGTTGTTAGCATTCACATGGGGGTTGGGCTGTGTGTGTGTGTGTGTGTGTGTGTGTGGGGGGGGTGCTTCTGTGAGAGGATGGGATCAGGTAGAGAAGAGGCTGCATACAGAGCATTACTAGATTAGGCACTAGTGGTCTGAATGCCTCTCTGTGGTCCAGCAGAGCCACTGGAGGGGATGAAGGAAGAGAACCTGCTGGATGGTAAGACGTTATATTCCACTCTATGGATGTTAGTGGGAGCAGTTGCACAAGTGGTTTAAAAGCACTTTAACTGACAATCCAAAAATCATCTATTTCTATAAAACAACCAGCTTGTAATGAACAGTAAGGTATATTGACTTGGATCCTCTAACAAAATGCTGCCAGGTGTTTTTCTTTTGCATCATGTAAATTAGTTGCAGTTGGCAATGGAAAGCAAACATGGTTGGTTTGGTTTTATGAAATGACATTTAAACTGCTGTTAACTCTCCAAATTGTTGATGGGGCCGAGTTAATGTGGAGCCACTGGGGCTCACGTGGACTGCTTCTAATGCTTCTGATGCTCTCCGATGCTCTTAAATGCCACATGCATGGAGGGTAGGGCCGGGCTCATTTAGGTGATAGCATTGTTGAGTGGCAGTGGAAATGGGACTATCAGTTCCACTCAGATAACCCCTAGCTGTCATTGGACCTCAAGCCAAGCTGTGACCCCGGGGGCTTGAACTCTGCGGTCATGTGACCAGGCAGTAAAGTGACCAGTGGGTGCTGCTCAGCTCTGCCTGTGTTCAGAGAGGGGCAGACGGTCGAGGGAAGAGGCTGCTGCAGAGGAGAGGCACAGAATGAAAAGCCAGGCATGAAGAACTGGGCCCGGTGGCTTTTCTTTAGCCCAATCTGTGCTTGAATGGGTTCCAGGCAGACTGGGAGGAGCATGAAATGGATACATGGGAAGGTAGGGAGGCTTTTCAATGGGCCGTAGGTCTGTGAGTGGTGAATCAGCACTGTGTGTTTTGTGTCATCAGCTGTTTCTTCAATTGTGCAGGGACGTTCTGTACCGTTGTGTTGATAATTAATGAAATGTAGATTATATTTTTAATGAATACATTGCAACCGCAAGGCAGGAAAAAGCAGCTGGTTCCAGATATTAACAAAGGCCACGCTCCATGTAGATGTGATGGCATTAGGCCTTTGTACCGAGAATAGTTAATGATTTTCAGGTCAGGCTTAATGAGCCGAGCGTTTCCACAGAGCTGCTGCGATCAATGCCTCGCTGAGCTTTGTTTTTGTTTGTGCAATGACGTATCTCCAGGGTTGGGGCATTGCACTGTCCATGCATTGATCTCTGGTATGTGGCTGCGAGTCTGTCCTCACTCAGCAATGTTGATATGAGGCACAGACAACATGCTAATTGTCGGTGCTTTTTCTCCTGAGTGTGGTTTTACGCCGAGAACGCTCTTCAGCGGCGGCTGATCTTTCCTTGAACTTCTTGATGATGCTCTTCCCAGATTGCTTTTAACGGTTCCCTCTTTTGTTGCTTCATTTAGCTGCTGATGTGAATTAGCTTAAGTGCTAGAATAAACCAACTTTACGTAACTAGTTCCACCCACCCACCATCTCCCTCCTTCCTTTATTCCAGGACATTGAATGTGATCTTTTCGTCACGTTTAAAGCATAGGTCACAAGGCAAAGCAGAGTGAATCACCGCTGCCGACTGCTTCCCTCCCTCTTAATGAATTGTACAGTTCATTCAAACATCTTGGACGTGACCCATTCATCTGTGACACTAAGTCCGTACTTGGGGAGTTTGGAGACAGAAGCTAAACTGTTAGCATGTCCTTTGTTGGCTGTTTTCTTCAAGGACTTTGAAGGATGTGGAGGAACCATGTTACTGTATCCGCCCCACCCCCTCATGTTAATCCCAAATCAGCAGCCATGTTGTTTGTGCTCCAGCTGAAGGAAGACCCTCATCTCAGCTGCAGTCACATTAAAGCTGCAGGAAGGCCGTGTGTTGCTGCTGCTTTGTGTTTTAGGAAGCCCGTGTTGTTTAGTTCTTGGAAACGATGATCTAGAGGTGAACGTAGCAGGAGAGGCTGCTTGTGTTGATGTAGATGAGGCAGAGAAGCAGGGTGGGGGTGGTCAGGAACTCCCATGACTCTAATGCTTCCTATAAATAGACAAAGCTGCTCATTCCAGTTGTGCCAGTTTCTTTTTCCTAGTTTTGGTGAACCACTTGTTTGTGGGCTCAGCCTTGTCAAACCAAACCCTCAGGTCCATCACGTTTCAGATGTTTGTCTTTGAAGCGTGTGTTATTTCATCTGCCTCTGCACCCCTCCCCCAGCACACACACACACACACACACACACACACACACACACATTACAACACATTTACCTCTTGCCTTTTGTGAACAAAACCTGCAACTATCCAACACATGCTGCACATGTAATTCTGGTGTGTGTGTGTGTGTGTGTGTGTGTGTGTGTGTGTGTGTGTGTGTGTGTGTGTGTGTGTGTGTGTGTGTGTGTGTGTGTGTGTGTGTGTGTGTGTGTGTGTGTGTGTGTGTGTGTGAAATGTAAATGGTGTTCCTGTTGCTTTCTGCATTCATCCCTGCTAATACAATCAAGTCCTAACGTTCATTAACAGCACTGTTTGTATGAGCCTCTGTCATGGCTGGGCTATTAAAGTCACCACATGGTTTATATCAGCAAGTCCTGGTTGTTTAGAGGCCCGAGTCGATTCTAATAGTTAATTTTGGTGTACTTGTTCTTTTACAGTTTACTGTCTTACTTTTACCCCAGAATATAGAAAATGCTACAGTATTGTGTATAACTAAAAAGATAATGTAGTTCATAATCTTGAGTGAAGTGCTAATAACACCCCAGCTGTATGCTAGCATTAGTATTTTAACATGTGTGTAAGTAGCTGGTATATCAAGATTGAAGATTTATTTTTGTAACACGGATGGAACACTGCAGAAAGTAAAAGAATAAAGGTAACACTCTTAGAAGATAAAATCAGAGGCAGGTTTTCCCAAAGTGCAGGTAATGATGTCTTATATTTATCACTGCAGGCAAAGAAGTGAGCTAGTAAAGTACGAACGAGACCTCCCACATGTTATCAGCTAAATCAGCTGGTTGACGTGAATGATGTCAAGGGAGAGGGAGATGGAATGGTGGTTGGATCCGGCTGCAGGACAGACTAGACAGATCCAAATTACTAAAAGCACTAAGATGAAGCTTCCACACTGTTTGAAGCAAACCAAAGATCCACAGACACCAGCCAGGCCAGAGAGCCTAGATGACGACACCGATATCAAAAATCCCAGAGGGAACACATGTAACAGTTAACCTAATGGTTCTCCACAGGTCACGCTGAATACTTTATTGTTTCCGATGCAAATACTACTGATGCAGGGGGCCAAACTCTCACTGTCAAGGTCTTTCCTTATTATTTAGGTGGCTGGCATTAGCATAACATTAAGATGTGGCCTATCCTTGCTGGGGTTTGCCTAATGCTAATTCTTCCTTTAAGCCTGGGTGTATATTATCAAGACATCAGTGTGTCATTGTCTGATGAATCAGCCCAGTCTGGATCCACATGCACACGTCTTTACACATAAGTATCCTCATAGGGGGTCCAGGAAAACTGGAGACTTCTGTATGTTCTGAGATGTTAATGCGCATACCAGTCATACAAGTCGGGGAGTGGGGAGTAAACAGCTCTTTTACCCCCAGGTAGGAGAGATAAGTTTCAGAAGAGTCAAAGAGATATGAGAGGAGCAGTAGAGGAAGAAACATGAGTGAGGGAGGGGATGGGGGAGGCTGCCTGGAGCGGAAAACTACTGCAGATTCCTTCAACCCCCGCTCCCTGTCTCAGCTGGGCATGATTGTGATGGAAGGCCCGAGACAAAACCCGGGGAGAAAACCCTTCAGCAGTCCTTGTTGTCCTCAAAGGGCTGCTTTACACTTTACATCTGCCTTTGTTGCACAGTGTGTGGACAATGGGGAGATTTAGCCACAATGTATCGCTGTTCTCAGCGTGATGGCAGCTGGTCAAAGAGACGGTGGAACCTTTCAAATAGAGACACCTTCCCAGAGCAGCAGGCACTGAGCTGCTTCTAGGAAGTTACTTGATGGACGTCAGATTCAAACGCTGCTTCTTTCTTTAAACCACATAGCTCCAAATGGTGGTGATTGGTGGGAACCTGACTTGTCTTATCACTGACAAGGGCTCAAAGTGCTCAACCTGCATTACCTGTGGAACTAGTGATGACGTCTGTATTAGCCTTATTTAAGGATTTAACTACAGCCAAAGGTTTGAACACCTCATCGTTTACATACCACTCTCTGCTTTACTACCAGGTCAATAAAATGTAGGTGCACTGATGAAGATATAGGTACTTGACCCGTCTGTGAAAGTGGTGAATCCTACTTATTTTACCCCATAATTTAAGCAGTAGCGTCTCCTGGTAAACGCCCACATATTTGAAGTGCCACCATCCAGTTCAGTAGCACCACAGGCCTCCAGGCAGAAAGCTCTGATAACAATGAAGATCATATCAGACATGGCGTCACACTCAGATTCCAGAGCCACTGTGTTATGCAACAAGGTCTTTGTGTGGAATGAGGTTTGTTCCCCTTCGACGCTGAGGCTTCATGTGTTTCTGTGCTGCCGTGATCACAGGAGAAGAGCTTGACCGACCCAGCTGACTTTGTTTTAATATCCTTTAATAGTTGCCAGATGGAATATTCCTGAAGTCATTCTTTTCTGGTGGTTCACACACAGAGCAGGTTCCTGTTTGTCTGAGCCTCCAGGCCGCTCACTGCTATAAAACATACGTTCTTTGGGTGCATTTTTTTCAGTTTTGTGAGCACCATTAATGAAATTTCACCCGCTCGTATCAGTGTAGAGACAGGAATCTCATGGACAAACATCTCTTTACTACCACTCAGTGCAAGTCGTAATTTGGTTAAAGCCTCTCTGTCTCAGCAGGTTTCTACTTACTTCTATTACAGTCTGTCACACTGCCCTGAAATCAGATTTGAGTTAAAAGAGATGGAGGGTCAAACATGTTGCACCTCAAGTGAAATCCTCAGGAATATTAAAGCCAAGCTGAAGCAGGAGGAGGAGGAGGAGGAGGAGCAATAGGACATGACACACTGAGATCAAGTGTGGTGAGGTGTGAATCAGCCTCTTTATATGGTGGCCGTGCACTTGAAAGACAGGGTGATAGATTTAGCAAATAAGCCATTGTGTTTTTTCCTCATGTAAGGAAGTGAAATGTATGGTTCAATGTGCTCCCTGAGCAAATGGCTCCGGGGGTGGTGGCTCTGTGCTGCTGTTCATGCATCCTTCCCATGACTTCAGCAAGTGTTGGGTGTTTGCAGCAGGAGGAGCTGTTCTGTTCATGCATCTGCAGGATCTTTGCTTTGGTGTCTGCCTGCGTTTGCAGGAGTAAAGCTCCTTAAGGCTTTAATGTTGGACTGCACCTCTCACACTCAGACACAACCAACATGTACGACCAGTTCCAGACTCCTGAACGTTAACCCTGTGACTGAACGCACTGGCTAACTAAAGCAGGCGTGAATAAAAGATTGGACTCAGCAGGACAGAAGCTCAGCTCCCGCTCATGTTCTGACAGTTACTGGATGTGGATTTAATGTCCAACATTAATGGAGCTAATCGTTTAGGAGAACCCCCTGGAGAAACCCACTTACACCCAGTCCTCATCCCAACTGCATGTAAACGAACAACGATTAAAGTGGCTGTAGAAAACAGGAATTCACTACATTTACTTTCTTATTTATACTTCCTCATCTAACACCTAACATCATTTTTCTCCTGACATTTCATGTAGAAAGCTGCAGATTGAGACGCTAGCTGCCTTCAATCAAACTTACTCCTGTACATTTAACTGGGCTCATGTCCGGTTTTGTGATATGTGGTGAAGGCAGCTCTTACTGTGAATCAACTTAACCTCCATCCCACACAGAGTTAATCACCCAAGTGGTTGAGGTCTAATCCCAGGATGGGCCCACTGTGTGACGCCCATTGTGTTGGTACAGTATGACTCGGCGCTGCAGTCCTCCACCAATGGCAATCTTAAAGCTCACACCATTAAAATGGTAATCTGTCCTCTGTTCACAATGCATTATCTGCAAGAGGCTTAATGC
Source organism: Betta splendens (assembly GCF_900634795.4). Classification (NCBI taxonomy): domain Eukaryota; kingdom Metazoa; phylum Chordata; class Actinopteri; order Anabantiformes; family Osphronemidae; genus Betta; species Betta splendens. The sequence goes on from NC_040898.2 coordinate 1,393,076, forward strand.
CGTGTACCCCAGCCCCCTCCTCCCTCTTCTAATTACCTTCAGCACATGAACCCTGCAGCCCTCTCTCTGGGAGGCTTAGCTCTCAGCTCAGTCACATGCCCCTGATGAGCTTCGTCTTTAATTTACATACACAAAAACTCTTAATCCCGCTCCCTTTAATATTACACATTATGTTACTGTGGCCTGTTTATTGTCTAAACACTGGGCCCTTTAATCACCGACGGGTGACCAGGTCAACTGCTGACAACCGTCACAGGATATCAACTTCCTCCAGGCTGGTCCCATGAGCTTCACTGCATCTGCTGTGTTGGATTCTTCAACAGGTTCAAGAGCAACATTGTAGTTGATCTGTTTTTGATAATGACTTTATAATATTGTTATATATCTACTGTCAAACTCCAGAGGTTAATGTGAGCGAACGGCCTAGAAGGCGCTGCCTGTGGAGGAGCTGCTCTATGACGGTGGAGGCTCTAGAGACGCTTGTCTGCTTTTCAGATACGTCCTATGTGCTCATTATGCATTTAATCACATGCACCAGGTGGTCGGGGGCTGTGTGTGTGTGTGTGTGTGTGTGTGTGTGTGTGTGTGTGTGTGTGTGTGTGTGTGTGTGTGTGTGTGTGTGTGTGTGTGTGTGTGTGTGTGTGTGTGTGTGTGTGTGTGTGTGTGTGTGTGTGTGTGGATGGACCACCTACCCGCTCACTGGGGTCTTAAAACGCGCTGTCACTCAGAAATGTTGGGCTGTGTGTGTGTTGAGCTCCAACTCTTTTTTACTACATAATTCTAGTTGCCATGCAACAAAAATCTTTAACAATATACTGATACAAGCCATGCAGCGATAGTACATCGGCGTGGGGGGTTGTCGGCAGTGTCGTTACCTGGTGAGAGCTGTCCCATAACAATAGGCCTTAGTTCAGCCTGCATCACTGCCTGCTCTGCTTTAGTGAGTGGTCATAGGGGCCTTTTCTTAAAGCTGGGCCTTTTCCCTTAACGTGGTGGACAGCTAGGAGCGTGATGGTTTGATTTGTGCGTTGAGCGGCCTGGAGGGAGGTGTGGGAGGAAGCTCCCAGGGTGCTGTTTTCACAGCTTGGGTGCAGCAGTGACCGTGTCCCTTTGATTTCGTGCTCTGCTGTGACTGCAGATCCCCAGTCAGGCACCTTTCTGTTAATGCTCCATCACTGAGCACCTTCAGCAGGCTTCCTGTTCTGCGCTGTGAGCGCTCTCCATCACTAATCATGTGCAAATGCCTGCCTCTCTTTGTTCCTGAACCGGTTTAGCAAAATGTGGATATTCTCATACAAACATCCACCTCATTTCTTAAATGAAGATTTCAAAGGGCTCAATTCAGTCGTTTGTAACCAGTTACATAAAGTTGCTTTTTCAAGGACAGGACTGGTACTAGATGTTAAAACATCACAATGGAATGGATGTAACTAAAGACAGTCTATAAATATAATAAGACATTGTGAAGCGCCTCAGACGTCCTCCTTTACAGAGACCTCTTCATGAGAGAAAGGAGACACTGCAAACTAATCCTTCACTGGTTTGGTTTTACCTTACTGACTCCCTCTGAATAAAACATCCACAAGACATCTCTGCTCTTCATCCTGTTACACCCTCACTTTCAGGAAATGAAACTTAAGAGCATAACATTTTTTTGGATTAGCCCGTGCTGGGTTAATACCTAAGCCCCAGCCGCCCCCTTGGCTCCAATTAGCAGCTCTGCCTTCAGCTACGTGTTTGCTCCCACTCTCATTACTGCAGAGAAGTTAAATGCTTACTTCTGTGGCAGATGATCCGGCTGACCAGCGTACCTGCCTTATCTGTGGAGATCGAGCCACAGGCCTACACTATGGCATCATCTCCTGTGAGGGGTGCAAGGGCTTCTTCAAGCGGAGCATCTGCAACAAGCGCGTGTACCGCTGCAGCCGCGACAAGAACTGCGAGATGTCGCGCAAGCAGCGCAACCGCTGCCAGTACTGCCGTCTGCTCAAGTGTCTGCAGATGGGGATGAACCGCAAAGGTAAATGCTCACAGAGATCACAACTAGAAGTAATGACGCATATCAGCACTCAGTGTAGGAAAATGAGACATTATAGTCTCTCATATTATAGATCCTCATATTGGCATTTTAATAGATTGAATTGTTGGCTATTAGACAGCAGTTAGCCTGGGAAGCTAACTAGACACTGCCACCGAGTGGAGGGAGTCAGTGTCTGCTGTTTTTCAGAGGTTTTCATCAAGCTTGTTTTCAACCTGGCGTTTTCAACATACCAAACAAATTTCACTAAACTTTACTTAACTTCTATTTAACAGAACAGAAAATATATTTGCCTGCTGTCAGAAACAAAAAGCTTATAATTAGAAAAATCTCCAGATAGGAAAAAAAAGATGTGAGGCAATATGTGATTAATTCCAGAGACTAGGTCGAGCTTTGATACCAGTTAATAGACTGAATGCAGATTTTTTTCTCTTGGTTGCGCAGCAATCAGGGAGGACGGAATGCCAGGAGGCAGAAACAAAAGCATCGGGCCTGTTCAGGTAAGTCACCGACCTTATGTTCAAGTGTGACATTCACAGACCTGCTGCTGCCTCACATCTGCTTCATGCATTTATCCAGCTGGGCTCCAGTGTCTGCTCGCTGATTATGAATCTATTCACAGCAGAATCCATTCACTTATTAAGCTAAAGATTTGGGTGCAGCGATCCTGGCAGAGCGCGTAATGAGCCCTGGCCTTGTTACAGCATTAGTGAATGTTTCCTATTCAGTGGCAGCATCATTAACACATCGTCACAAGGAATGTGTGACCTGAGGCTAAGTACCACTGAGCTGCTATTCACAGGGACGGACGTGGTCAATTTTTTCCAGATCAATTCAGCGTGTCAACAAAACAGAGTTTCCATTAAAAGGCATTTTTATTTCCACACCTTTAATTAAAGGAGGACCTCTGAGTCGTTAATATGGAATGAATTGCTATTTCAGTATGTTCTGATAAGATAGGAATGAAGGTAAGTTGACCCCAGCCACAGACACAAGACACCAGGCTCCATGTTTTCAGGTATGCTAATGCTTTGAAATCTGCCTTTGTCTCTGTTTTAACTGTGAACCTGCAAGGATTTTATTATTTTGGTTATGTGTGTGTGTCATTCGAATACGCAGACAAATTCCTGTTTGCCTCCTTTATTTATTTCGCTAGCTCCATTTTCATTGTCTGATCGTGTCCTTGCTCCTCAGCATGTTAGTGAAAAGCAGCACTGTGCCACTCGGCGCTAATCAAGCGAACTAAAACACATTTTAGCGCCCTGAGCTCCAGAGACGAAGCCCACCCCCCTTTGCTGTGTGTGCGTTATTGTTGGGTTCAGATAACGGAGGAGGAGATAGAGCGGATCATGTCGGGGCAGGAGTTCAAGGAGGACGCCCCCGAGCACACCTGGGGCAACAACGGCGACAGTGACCACAGCTCCCCCAGCAACGGCGCCTCGGAGGGAAACCAGCCGTCTCCTGCCTCCACTCTGTCGTCCAAGTGAGTGCGTCGTCTCATTGGTCGGGCTGCAGCAGCAGCACTTGGCCCTTCACTGAGATAATGAGCTGGCCCTGACAGTGTAACACCTCATTCCCACCTCACGAGACCCAAGTTAAAGCAGCCAAAGAATGCATTAACATGCAGCTTGGTGGCGATAGCAAAAACAAAAGACCTGTGGCACTATCTGCTACTCCGTAGTAGAGACGAGTGCGTTGTCTGCTCTCATCAAGGACAGATATGGTCTACGAACTTGCAAAATGCTATTTATTTTAGTCTCATTTGGTATAAACAGCAGGTTTATCACGGTATGGTAACTATTCAGAAGAATAGTTGTTTTATCAATTTAAATGTGCGCAGAAATGATCAACAAAAACAGAGTCTGAGCAACGCAGGCTTTGGTATGTGGCTACGAAATCCAGTTTTGTCTACAAGTGATTTGTTTTCTTAATTATTAAACATTTTGTGAGAAAGTGAATGGAGCTCAAGCATCTGTTCTAGACCAATGTTGAACATGCGTGTGAACTGAACTTCTATGTTTCATACATACTGTAATCAAATGAAATGTGCATGTTTGTAACCTTTGACCTCTGTGTCCAGTCGCTCTGTAGAGATGAATAGCTACACAGCAGCGCTCAGGGACCAGTACATCAACACCTCCATGTCCACACACTACCAGCTCCTGCCCCACCTTTTCAGTTACGCCACCCAGTCTGGTCTACTGGCGCCACAGGCTCGCAGCCTGTACCCCCAGTCCCACCCACTGGTGCTGCAGCTGGTGGCTGCTGAGGATCTGGCCCCGCTGGCTACGCCTATGCTGATAGAGGACGGGTGAGACGAGACGCTACACACCACTCCACAGTCACAGTTAACGCTTCATAGTAGTGTTAAATAAACTGAAGTTAGTCATTTAAACTTGATGCTGTTTTCAGTTAGGAAGGTTAGTACATAGGTGTAAAGGGACAGCAGCTGGGCTCCGTTATGAAGCTAGAATGTGTTTTCCTGTGTGCATCCATTTCACTAATGATCAGACGGTTCCAAACCTTGTCTTCACTGTCCACACGCTGCCTTTTTTCTATCTGGCTCCACATGAGGCAGCGTTCAAGGCCAGTGACGACTGCCAACTGAGATCAATAGAGCCACCTAGTGGGACTATATGTAATTACGCGTTCTTCAGACCTGGAACACCAGAGGGACACAGGCCTGATTGTTTTAGCATTTGAAATTTAGCCCAATCACACAAAGCAGAGCTGAACCAGACCCCGGAGCTGGTGGTGCATGACTTGTATTCCAGGTCTCAAACCATTTAATGAACAGGGCTGCTGTTATTAATGCATGGTATAATGTGCAGCTTTACTGTAGCCGTGGTGTTTGCTTGGCAGGTACAAAGTGACCCAGGTGGAGCTCTTCGCCCTGCTTTGTCGCCTGGCGGACGAGCTGCTCTTCCGTCAGATCTCCTGGATCAAGAAGTTGCCTTTCTTTTGTGAGCTCTCTATAGAGGACTACACCTGCCTCCTCAGCTCCACCTGGCAGGAGCTCATCCTGCTTTCCTGCCTCACCATCTACAGCGCCCAGATCTTCGGAGACCTGGCTGACGTCACAGCCAAGTACACGCCGTCTGACGACGAGCTGCAGAGGTGAGTTAGAATGTTTCATCTAACCTGGTTGTTGTCGTCAGTGATGATGGCGCCTCAACATCTGGGCATCTAAGGAACCCAGTGTACGTTAACTGAAGCACAGAGCTCACGGATACAGCTGCTTTCTAGCTGGACACACTTTCCCAGTGGATGCTAACGTTGCTCTGGGTCTGCTGGCCACCCCATTAAACACAGGAACCTTAACGATCCTCGTATGTGCACAAAGAAGGATAGAACTGCTTCAAAGTGCTTTTTAAACAGATAAATCTATTTCTTGGTTTGTGGTAAAACCTCAGCCACAGTGACTCATTCTGCCTCCTACCTTTTTATGAGTCCATTAACATACACTAGATTCTGAGTATTAAGTTTGACCCACATGGGGTTTTCTAATTCAGCGTTTGTTTTGGAAGCGAGGTTCATGTCAGGAGTTCTACGTTCCCTTGTACGAAGGTGAGATGCTCCACGTTGTCAGGCTCTGCTGTTGGTTTTGGATGAGGGCCAGTGAAGTGGCCCATGAATGGGAGGCCTCCCCAGGACAGCGCTGTGGCTAGCACCGTCTGGAGAGTGGGTTCTGTGTAAATCACCTCTTAACACACACCAGCTAATGTAACAGAACACTGGTGGTGAAGTAAAGTCAGAACGGGAGGAAACCTGAGGTTTGTCCAATGGAACTGAACTCTCTAAAATCATTTATCTCTAGTAGATCACTCACTGTATCTGGTTCATTGAAGATGAGAGTCAAGCTATTGTAGCCTAATTAAAGCGTCTGTGTCTGATTGGTCAGCTTCAGTGAAGATGGTATGGAGGTCATGGAGAGGCTGATTTATCTGTTCCGCAAGTTCCACCAACTGAAGATCAGCAATGAGGAGTATGCCTGTATGAAAGCCATCAACTTCCTCAACCAAGGTAATAAGAAGCTCTGCTGCTGCGAGGCTGCCGAGGCCTCTGCTGCTTTCCTCCTGTGACTCTCCTCTCATTCATGCGGCTTCAGATATCAGAGGGCTGTCCAACATCTCCCAGCTCGAGCAACTCAACAAGCGCTACTGGTACGTGTGCCAGGACTACACAGAGTTTAAGTACCCGCACCAGCCCAAACGCTTCCCCGAGATCATGATGTGTCTGCCAGAAATCCGCTGCATCGCAGGTAAGACCTCCAAACATAGGGCGCTTGATTTGCCTGGTTATTCATCATACGTAGCCAGTAAAATAATGAGTTGGCTCAACTGACCCGTGAGGAAAAAGGGTCGTACAGCAATAAAAAAGTCAGGAATTTTCAGTGGTCGACTCCTAAATGACTTGAATCCGTTTCTAATGCATTCACAGCTTCTGGCTGGTGGTAAATGTTGATGCATTCGAGCATTTAGTGCTTAAACAGCTGACTGCTGCATGCCACTACTTCGAGCGCGCGCGTCCTTGACGCGCGTCAGTGTTCTGCATTTTAAAGGTGTAAACGTCAGGCCAGCCAGCTGTCAGCTAGTCTTTAAACTCATTACTGCCTCTGCTCATGCAGGAAAGCTGGTGAACATTCCTCTGGAGCAGCTCCCCCTCTTGTTCAAAGCAGTCTTGCACTCCTGCAAATCCAGCCTGAGCAGCTACAGGAGCGGCCTATCGCCCTGCATCACCGTGTCCTCTGGAAACTAGGATCCCGCTGGCCCACGAGTGGAGGGAGCGCTCTCCCCTGTGAATGTGACAAGCAGCTACTTTGTTTTTTGTACCTTTTTTTTTTCTATATTTATTACACGACAGAGCTGAATGTATGCTGATTTACACTGTGCACATGCTTCTGTACAAAACAAATGCTCGTAGATGCATTGGTCTTTGGAGTTTACAAGTGTGTATCCAGTTTGCTCAATGTGTCAGTGTTGCCATTGTTAGAGCTAGACATTAAAAGAGTTTATTTTATTCAGCCGAGGGCAGATGGACACATGACAAGTGTTAGAGACTACCTCAAGAAGATGTTATTACTATTGTCAGGTACTTGCTTGCTGTTAAATGAAGCCTAGTCTAAAACCAAATCCCTGCGTTGCTTCAGCACCTCAATCAGAGATTGAATGTTAAAAAACAGTGTGTTTTTGCACTGAAACTGCAAAATGAATTTTAGCAGAATGATTATCTGTGCATAGACACTCAGACATCCTGCTCGTGGGAGGCGGCTTTGTCATTTTAACATTCCATGAGCTAAGTTGTCAGATCTGTGGGATCTTCGTTGAAAAAAGGAGCTTACGGGTATTTGTTACAATCATTGACTGGGGGATGTGAGACTTACAGGAGCATAGCTGGGTTTGTGATTTTTACTTTGATTGTTTTTTTTTTTGTTTTGTTTTTTTTGCTTTGACCAAAGTGTTATGCAATGCTTTTTTACACACCCATTGATGGGTCGGGAGCTGACAGCTCCACAAAAAGATTTCTTATGAGTGAAGGATTGAGATAAGAAATGAATCAGTCTGGGTCCTGGAGGGAACACTCAGTGTCAGACTTCTTGCTAAATGTTGCTAAACTTGCACATTCTGGTGCACACGTATATGCATAGAGCAGACTCTCTCACGATGCCTCTGCTGCCGTTCGTATAGTCCCATGCGTTGAGGCTCTGCTGCTCTCAGAGCCTGGGACTCGGTGCCAACACATCACGTGTTTGTCTACGTCCGTGCGTATCAGTCGGGTCTGGTTCACCTGAAGCTGCTGCAGATAGCTTCTTCAGCTCATCCAGCACCGGAGCAGCTGATTCAACTATAGGAACTGACTTGAAGCTGAACGCGTGTCTTAATCTGGGTTCAGTGGACGGTTGTGGGACACGTCTGATCCAGGCTCCATTTATTTAGAATGTAGAGACTCACCCCTGGCTTGCATACCCTCTGTGGCAGATATGTACATTGTTTGAAAAAAGCCATGCAAAATGGTGTTTATTTTTAAAGATGAGATGATCATTTCAAACCGCTGAACATACGTTTTCTCGTCTGTTTTTATCTGTTTCACGGTGTGTGAACAATTTTGAAATGCAGAAAAAATGCAGTCCTCGCAACAACTCTCTTTTTTTTTGCACACGATGGTGAGGTTCTGAGACCTTGACCCTTGACCCTCGGCCGCTGCCCACCCCGTGTGTTCCTCTCTCCCAGGTCTGGCGGCCTGGATATAAACAGGGTAAAGTGAGTGTTATGTATTGCATTCAGGAGCTCCTCAGTGACCGTGCTGATGTAATTGTAGTAGACGTAGGTTCTAGGACATTGTAGGTCCTTTGTAGAGTTTTTTTTCCACTTTATTTTACCTCATGGTTCCCAACCTGGAAGGCAATGGAGCGAGAGCATCCTGAGCCCAGAGCAGGGCTCCTCATTTATTCTCTTTTTTGTTCCTCTGTTGTGAATGTTTTGTTTTTTGGACTGATGGCAACCTGTACTGTTTACTAACTCTGAAAGATGAACTCATTCCTTATTCCACATCGTTTATACAAACTGTACCTTGGGAGGCGTTTACCTCTTTTTATACTGGCGTTATATAGTATAGGACTCATTTTAATGCAGATTGTGATGTATTGGAGCTATTGTTAGTGCTGAATGAATTGCTTCCACTCGTCAGAGCAGAGGTGGGTGTGTGGACACTGTATAGTGGCAGTAGGTCATGTTGAATATCAAAGAACACTCAAGTAGTTGATCACTCATCTCTAGTGACATTTTAACATGCACACGGTTTTCAGTGCTCAGTGTTTGATGTCTTTTTAGCACAGTACACGTAGATGATTGTGTTATTATTTCTACTACGACTGAAGCAACACGAGAATTCACTAGTGTCAGTGAGAACTGATGCTTAATCTCAGGGATAGAGACTTACTTTGGTCTGAGAGATGTGACGCATCTCGCTGCACCACTGCAAAGTGAGTTTGATGTCAGATGTGTTTGATTTACAAAGCATATTATGTGTCAGACTCTAAGTGCTTTTCTCCACAGCTGCTATTTTGCACTCACCTGTGGGCGCAGAGGTAGTGTGCTGGAGCAGGACGAGGTTCAGGGCGCCGGCCTCGCTCGTTTCATCTGCCAGTAACTCCAGGAATGCGCCTCACACACTGCTGAGATCAGTCAGTGGAGAAAGATCTAAAGAGGCATGTTTTCTCGTAGCAGCAGCTCATATCGATACACCCCACCACAGCTACTTTACTGCCACCACGCACCACTTTTCATACATATATGCAACAAATGTGTTTCTTTTCTTTCTTTGTATTTGTCGGTTGCAGACGATATGAACTTCATCAGCGATTTCTGTATTGAAACTACCTCTTTATTTGTCATCATGTTACTTTCATATAGCTAGTTTTTTGTCTTATTTATTGGTTTCATTGCACCAATGTTCCTTAATTGTCTTATTTCACTCTGTGACCTCTCGGCTTTAGAAGATGGACAGACACTCGGCTCTGTCTACGTGAATATGCTGCCTGCTGTTCCTCTGGGACACGGACCTGCCTGTTCAGCTTTTGTTTCTGATCTTAGACTTTCTTTTCTTCTTGTTATTGTGAATCTGCCACCAAAGATGAAAGAATGTCCGTGACCAACCTCAAGCGTTTAACCAGGCCTTGGTTTGTCTGTGTTGACCTGATCAAACCACGTTCTGTTAGTTGCTGTTGAACCGCGTCCTGATGTGCCACAGTGTGTTGTTTTGATCCATTGTGCTCTAGAATAGTTGTTCGGTTCAAGGTAACTCAGACTTCATATCTGTCAATTCTGCTTGTGATTGATTATCAGCTGGAGACTGTAATTGTGGTCGAACTGACATCTCCTTCTGTTCGTGTGTTTTCCACTCACTCGTGTGACCCCGATGCTGTGACTCGTGACCACGGTCACACTGCAGCCATGTTTATCGCTTACACTATGAAAATATCTGTAAACGAATACACACGACTGACTCTAGTGTCTTAACACTGTTGTACAGGAGCACAAGATGAGAAAAGAGAGAGAGTGCAAAGATTTATTTCTCAGGGAAGAAACAGATTTCCACATGATCCTCACTGTGATCAGACAATTGGAACTCTTTCATGCTTTTCTCCTCAGTAAACTCTTGTCTGCTCCTGTTACTTTAACTACCTGTGAAGAATGTGATCCATTATGTGTTAAAGCATGTTTAGAATGTGTTAGGACTTGAAACCAAATAAATGTGAACGTTATGCAATTGTACACAGATCGTCCTTTATTTGTTGGTCCAGCCTTGACTTTTCTGTGCTAATCATCTGTTGACTGAACGATACTGAGCTTATTGAAGGATGGAGGACAGGTGTGGAGACAGGAGTGCAGTGAAAACCTTTGCACGTGCTCATCCCTGACCTGCTCCTCAGACATATGAAGCACTGTCCCTACAGTGAACGAGCCCAGTGTGTTTCAGCTTGTTGGACACTGACTAAATCCATGCACATCTTATTTTCACTGCTTGTTTTTGTGTTCCTGCAGTAAAGTGTCACATTAGTAAATAGGTTTGCTGTGTCCACCATTGAATTCATCAAAACAAAAGTACAAAACAGCCTCAATGTTTTTTATTGTGCAAAATGCACATAATAATTAGTATCCATCCTCTGGTTATAATGAATCCTAACACATAATGTTATCTCTATTCTGTAGTTTCCAGCTTTGTTAAAACAGAAAAGCCTTTTATGTGTGAACCAATATTTGTGCACACTTTTACTGATTACATTAGTAGTTTAGGTTTATTAGTTTTAAGTGTTCTGTCATCATTTATCAACAGGTTTACTTTGTGCTGGGTTCAGTTTTCCTTCTGTATCTGAATGTTGTCACACAGTTGTTTTGCATTTTTCATTTAGAAAGATGGAAATGAAATCACAATTCAATACATTTCATTGTGGATGCTAACAGGTGACTAAGATTTAGCTGGTTTCAGTTTTTTAGCAATCACTGAATCAAAACTCCCTCTTAACATCAGTTTAATGTCTTTACTCAATGAATTAGCATTTTAAAGAGCTCCTAAGTAAAAATGACGACTACGAAGTGTCTCTCCTCACAGCGAACCTATAAATATGAACATATCCCACCCAGCCCCACAGACCGAGTGCCTGGTGGGTGATGGTGGTCAGGAAGCCTCATGGTTGCCTCATGAGTGTGAAGCAGGTTAGAGATCCAGGAGGCATCACTTTATCTCCCCAAGGCTGACTGAGGAGGGCTTTAAACACACCAAAAAAGGCTCTAATCAAACCATGGTCAAGGCCGCGGATCCCCGGGCACAACAACATGGCTGGGGATAGGCCTGCTGCTGCTCAGAAGGCTGATTCTGCAGCAGATTATGTGAAAGTGATGAATCTGACCCTGCTATCGGCTGCTGGATCTGACAGGACAGCACACATCACGTCCAGCGTGCGCTTCAGTGTTTGGCTGCTTTGACCCATACGAGCACACGCTCAACTGACCCCATGTCTCTGGAAAGCAGGCGGCTGCAGCTAATCCAGGCTGTTTCCTCTGGTCCTTCGTTATCCACCGAGCTTCAGTCTGGCCTCTGCTTCTAAACCAAATCCAAAGATCCTGTGACGATCTGTGAGCTTTTTTAGGAATTCTCAATTGTGTTCACTTAAAAGTGAAATATCGAGATTAATTCTTGTCCTTGAAGATTCACCACTTCATGGGACCCTTCTCGTCAGACTGTAACATTCAGTTTACTTCTGACGGAGCAGAAAGGGGTGAATGTGATGTATGACCAGTCAGATTTGTATATTGTGAGTGGCTTTGTTTAACGCTAAACCTTAAGGATTTTCGCTAATTGAATAACAAACAAACTTAACCACTGTCCGATTGAATCTATGAAACTAAATATGAGCGCATTTGCTTGAGTTTGTGTTAGATGTTTGTTTTTTCAGCCATTGACCTTATTTGATGACGAATGCAATGCATCACACGTGTTGAACTAACAGAACCTTTGTGACATCAGATCTGTGAACTGTCGTTGTAATCGTGTTCTCGTCCACGTGAATCTAAGGAAATGCCGTGGAGGAGAAGCCGACAGAGGACTGTCCATCCAGCCGGAACCAGCGGCACTGGGCTGCGTTCCTGTTTGTGCTCTGCAGATGAAGCCTCCATCCCAGACATGATAAGTCTGGTTCAGGTCCACTGTATTTGCGTCAGCCAGGACACATCAAGTCAAGGCTGGAACTGGCTGTGCAGCTCTGCCTAAACTCGGCACTGGCTCACGCTGCTCCACACTCCTGAAGCGTGCCTTCAGCAGGTGTGGTCCTCCTCCTCCACACTCAACGCCTCTCCCTCTCATCTCGTTCCCCTTGACCCTGACACACAGCGACCTAGAGGCTGATAGCGGGACGACAGCCCGCCATTCCTCACCCCTCGCCAACTGACACACTTCCAGGGGGATAACCTTGCTCCCTCACATTTCTCTGATGCTGCTCTCGTTCTCTGCTTCTATTCTGATGAACATGCAAGTGGACGTCTGATCTGCTGCACTGACAAAATGGTAAACACAACAGTCACGCAAAATACAGGGTTTTATGTATAGACAGCTTTTAAACAGTGGAAACCTAACAAGGTTGCAAGACAAGCAGAACAACATGTGTCCTGCAACAATACAAACCAACAGGCAAAAGTCACAAAGCTCAGATAGAAAAAGCTATTGGATGTGCGTCAGGCCAATGAAAGCAACACTGATTTGCCTGTCTTCTAAGATGTTGTTAATACCCAGACAATCAGCAACAGTCAGCTCAACTTGATTTTCTCAAAGTCAATCAATGATCACAACAGATTTTTAAGATCCAGCCCAGAATTGCGTACAAATGTTAAATACATATCAAGAGGAAGTGTAAATGTGACAAAGCCCCCGTTCGGCCTTGTCTGTTTCTCTCAGATGTCACACAGGCTCTGCAGAGCTTCATTCAGAAAACCTGAACGTCTGTTCAATGAGCGCGAGGCTCAAACACTTGTTTCAGTCAAAAGAAGGGGTCACCGTTAGGCACGAAATAACCAAATATAACGTATTCATCAGCAGCTCAACTCTATGGAGCACACGTCTGCACTGAGCCTGAGCTACTGCTGAAACACTCAGCTCCAACCTACTCAGAGATCAAGGTTTGTAGGACTTATCAGCCCCTGGACTGGTCCTGCCTCATCACATCACTGGTGACATCAGTGGTTGGACGCCTCCTCCTGGTAAGTTATAGTGTTAACCTTAACCGCGTGACACTCATAGCCCGATTAATCATCAACTTCAACAGTACTTGTCTGTTTTGTTCTACGATACTGAACTGTAGCATAAAATACTGCTCAAGGCCAGATACAACAAACAGGTTTGATTGAGACAAAACATAAATGATTGTCCTCATTTACTGTCACCTAAACTTAAAGGTGCAGCCAGTTGTTCTGGCGACGGATTCATTTGCATAGATGCATCTGTGTCTCATGTACTAGTGTGAGACACAGCTGATCCCACGACGCCACTGTTTGTCAGCACATAAACACAACTGCCTTCTCTCCTCTGTTTTGCGCTTTCTTCAGTCTCATGTCCGTGCTTTTCTAAAGGCTAATTACCAGCCAGTGTGTGGTGGCCTTGATAATGAATGTGATTCTGGCACAAATCTATACTTGAACATCTGGTGTACAGATAATCAGTCTGCAATATATTGATGTTGAACATAAATAATTATGTGGTGAGGAAAAGAGATTTAAGGACACAGAGGACTCTCTTAGCTCCTATTTTCTGTTATGAAACCACTGCGCTAGCTTTTCTTTTGAATAGAGTTTGGATAAAGTGTTGGTTAGAGGTTAAAAGCAGAACAAAAACATGAGCAAATAAACTAAGTAAAATCTTACATTTGAGATTTTTTATGGATAGGGATAAAATATTGTAGCTCTATTATTTCAGAGTAGGAACCAAAAATCCATCCATCCACCATCTAAGACTCTGACTGCCTGGATGTCTTAATTTAGGCTGTGCTTTTAAATATATTGCAGTTTTTGTGCAAATCAAACAAGAACAGTTTGAGCAACACATCCAACACAGTCATTTGTATTTTTTATCATATCAAATAATAATAATTGAACTTCAGTGATCCACAGGGAAATAATCTCCTCATTTTTACCCGTCCCCTGAGGGAAGCAGTGCAGCCACAGTGCAGCACTTGCTCAAGGACACACCTGGTGCTCGGTGGGTTTGAACCTGGGACGCTTCAAAGCCAATGCTCTACCAACTGAGCCACCACTGTACTAGTAACTACTAAGCAGGTGATTCACATCTGTATGAATCCACTGAAGACTAAGGCGCGTCAGGACTGAGGTTCCACCCGGGTTCCACCCTCACAACCTCAGCTTGTGGCTGGTGGCGCGTGTCCACAGAACAGACTGAGAAGCACTGTGGTCTGGTTCCACCAGGCCTCAGCTATGCAAGTGTTGCTGTGGTGGGAGATAATAATACCACAATAATTATCATCATAATAAGATAACGAAGAATGCATTTAGTGCCAGACAGACCTTAACCACTAAGTACTTGGAAACATTTCTTCCTGCTAGTTGTTTTTCTGTAGTGAGTAAAAATGTCTCAATTAAAAGAAAATGCTCCTTTTACTTTTATTGTATGTATGAATTTCTTAATTACCTTTATAGTTGTATGCGCTTCTTTCATAGTGAGTTTGTTTAATACAGGCCTTTCACATTGTAAGCATGTGGATGATTCCAGAGACGCTGCCCTAATGTGATTGATTACACGACAGGAGATATTTTAGGAACAACCAAGGTTACATCTGATTGTAGTCTTAACCAACAGCGTTTTCCTATTGTTGACTAAACACAAAAGCAACACTGTCCAGAATAGGAGTTGTTCAATATGGAGAAACTTGTGAAGGGCGAGTGGTGATTGATTATGCCTTCTACCCCCCCCCCCCCCCCCCACACACACACACTCTCCAACCCCTGTTACCGTGGTACTTAACGCTAATAAGGATGCTTATTCTATATTGACTGTCCCACACAGTACTTCAAATGTTTGCTGTGTGACTTGTTTGGTTTCTGACTGATTCACGTCAGACAGCTGATGTTGGATGCTGTATGTTGTATGTTGTATGTTGTACACACTGGGAGCCCAGTGACTGAACTACATATAACATGTGGTATAAGGGTGTTTCGGACCAAACCACAGTTGATAGTTGATTTTAAAAGGTTATGTTACATGTGAACTAACACAAGGTGGGAACGGTTTTGAATTTAAAATAATGGCATGGTTTTATCAAGGTCGACTGAATATGATGTTTAGGACAGGAGTGAGCTGGTAGATGGGACTTGAATGGATGCTTCTAATGACAGTAAAAGAACTCATGAGCATGATTTGTACAAATGAAAACATCACAGCACCAGTAAAGACCTGAGACTGGTTAGTCAACATCACAAAGGCATTCATAATTCTCCAAATATTACAGTCCTGCTACTATTGCATCAGTTACTCACTTTTACTTAAATAAAATCATGAAAATACTACTTTTGATACCATAGTTTAATTTAATTTAAATGCTTTAAGACTTTTATTTATTTTCTCTTGATTTAAATTAGGATGTTTATCATCCTGTGGGATTAGAAGGTTTGTAGAAGTCTGATTATCAGACACAGGAACTACTGTATGAAGTTGAAGTCTCTACGTTCTCTATGTCTAGACAGACTCTATCAACCACAATAAATCATCTTCTGACTATTTGTTAATTAATTTGCATTGTCCTTTAAAGGCCACTAGTTAACTTATATTATTAATATTACAGTAAAATACAAAACACGGGCGGCACGGTGGTGCGGTGGGTAGCACTGTCGCCTCACAGCAAGAACGTTCTGGGTTCGATTCCCGGAGGCGACCCTGGTGCCTTTCTGTGTGGAGTTTGCACGTTCTCCCTGTGCTTGTGTGGGTTCTCCAGCTTCCTCCCACGGTCCAAAGACGTGCATTAGGTTGATTGTCTTCTCTCCATTTTCCTGTGTGTGTGTGTGTGTGTGTGTGTGACTGATTGTCTGTCTCTGTGTTGCCC
Source organism: Betta splendens (assembly GCF_900634795.4). NCBI lineage: Eukaryota > Metazoa > Chordata > Actinopteri > Anabantiformes > Osphronemidae > Betta > Betta splendens. The sequence goes on from NC_040898.2 coordinate 1,409,215, forward strand.
TGGCGACCCGTCCAGGGTGTACCCTGCCTCTCGCCCATAGCCAGCTGGGTTAGGCTCCAGCACCCCCGTGACCCCGCACTAGGGAGTAAGCGGCTTAGAAAATGAATGGAATACAAAACACTGAACTCAGTGAATTAGTGCATCATTGATTGTCACTGTAGCCTATGTTAAATTTACCTTTTATGCAAAGAATTGGATCCAGGTGAGGAATAATGATGATGAAAACTGAGTGGAACTTAGTTTCTTAAAACAGCTCAAGGCGATGTATAGATGTATGTATAACTCTTTGCTGTATAGAGTTGTATTCAAGTGTTTATTTGATTGTTTCAAAGAAAACAGGAAATAGATAATAAAACACGCAAAGCAATAAAACACACTTCTCATGCTAATTGTACAAAACTGTAAATATACAACAGCAAAAGCAATGAACAAATGTAGACTGACCCCATGATGCCAAGTCCTCATACTCATCCTTCATCGTTCTCCTTAAACTACAAAGGCTTTACATTAGTGAGTCCATGTGCAATAGCTTGTTGTGATTCAGTAATAAAATGTTAATAATTAATCAATTATTAATTGTAATTATTTAATATCTTCTCCAATCAGCCTTTGTAGTGAGATGCTTCTTCCACTCACTTGACAAGCTTTGGCTTTTCCATAGGGATCAAGTGTATAGATTAGCATGGGTTTGGACCATGTAGGATGACACTTAGGAAAACCCCCGCCACGTCTGCGTTCCCTCTGGGCCATTGTAGTAGTTTAAGTGCTTTGTTGTGATTGTGCTGGAGCTTGGTCAAGGACAGACACAAGGACACTGAATACATGCTGTTCAGCACTAAATCTCACTATTCTTCTCGTCTCATTGTGGGACACAAAGCCGTGGTGCTCTCACCTGTTCACACAACTCTGACCCGTCGTATACATTCACCAATAAGTCAAATCTAAAACTCAAGACCGTGTATCACAAGTGGGAAATGTACCATTCTGTAGAATTTAAAAATCTGTCATGTTTTCTGTCAGAAGACACGCTTTGCATGGAAAACTATTGTTAAAGTAATAAGGTACATAATTAGGTAATAGGAAAGATATAAATGTCACAACACAGAAGGTGAATGTCATTCTAGCATCAATGGACTTCTTGACTCCAGTACAATATCATTTACAATATCATTTGCTAGGATTTGAAAAAAAACGATTTAAAGTTTTGGTTTTGGTTTTAAACCTCTGATGAATAAAAGAAATCCTGATGTTACAGCAGAGGATGATGAGGGTGGAGTTAGAGAAGTACAAGTACAAGTTATGCCTGAGTGAGAGGAAGACACGTCTGCATTCATCATGTTACCAAGTTATCAGTGTTGGACAAATACAAACACAGCAACTCACAGTGGGCTTGAACACGTTCAGTGGCAACGCTCACAGGTCCAAAAGAACCAGCTTCACACGTGGTTCAGCAAAGCCCGTTAGACAGTTCAATGGGAAAATGTGCTGGTATTAGCATCATGACAGCAAGAAGAGCTGCCGCATTCACTGTACTGACTGAACATTAAAATAAATGTGAACACGGTGGCTGGAGCGTGTCCTGAGGGTTAAACATGCTCTGTCTGTGGCAACGGCTGCTCTGTTAAATAAGGAGCAGGAGGAAGCTGGTTTAGTGTGCAGTCAACTTATGTATGGAAAACAATGAGCTAAAGGTGAACAGCAGAACAGATACCTCACAAAGTTTCCTTTATATAATCAAGGTCATTTTGTTTTAGTACTTCATCTAATGAGTGTGATTTGGGTTTAGCTGTGTTTGAAGCATCTCAGCCTCCGAGGGTTCAGACTCAGGACACGTCTGCAGCCGAGCGGCAGCAGCGCATTTCACCCAACGTTGTGTTCTTCATGCTGCACTGCTGTCTTCTGAGCTCAGTCGGGGCTTTTATGAGCTCAGTGTGTGAATTTGCACAGATTATTTCCTTGCTGCCTTCACCCACAGTGATCTGAGTGCTATCATATTTTATCCACATGGATCCTGCCACCGCAGCAAAACCTGGTGGTGGGTGGGGGAGCACGACATGAACCAAATATAAGTGATGAAGTCAAAACACATGCAGGGCTTTTGTCCTTCCCTTTATTTATTGTGCAAATACATCTGGGAGACAGAGACAGAGCTTGTCTGATGCGAGGGATCCGCTGATCTGTAGCCACAGCACACTTGCAAAACAAAATGGTGCCAGAGACAAACAGCAGATAGGCCATTCTTCTTGCCCACGGTGACAGGCCCGGTTCAGTCCGGCCCCCTCCTCCAGGCTGCACGGATGACGGACGTACAGAACCCTGCCGAGGCTCAGGAGTCAAACAAACGAAGAGATGGAACCTCCCTGCGTGCACCTTCTGCTGAGTCAGCAGTCTGCTGGGCTGGGCACGTTGTTTTAAACTTTCTCTGTTCTTGCATAAGATGCAGTAGTAACTATACAGCTATATAGATGACATATTTTTATATATAATAATATTAATACTTTTATCTTTAGGTTACATTCATGTTGTCAATGCACATCATATGACTAATTACCATTTACTATTTAAATTCATTGTCAAAGTGTTTTGCATTTATTCATAATTTATTATCCTTTTTAATTTTGATCAATTTATGACAATGATGACTTCATGATCAAGCATTATTTTTCCAGCTTATTCCAGTTATAGTTCTTCTGGTTTGATTTAGTTGATTTTTTTAGCACACGTGCAATTTCTAGATCCAAAAATATGCCGCAATATGGATTTATCATCTATTTCTATGTTAATTATTTAAATAACAACATTTGAAACAACAAATTTTATTTAATGTCAGCGCTCATTGGGATTCATTGTGATTAATTATACATTCGTGCTCAGTACTGAACATGTCTCTGAACTTTTAAACATCTGTAATGGATTGAACATGATCATATTCGATATATGAGAGCATATGAAGCTAATTTTTGTCATATACTCTCCTCTCTACATCATCTGCCCAAGTGGCAATTTGACAGTTTAGACACAACATAAGAGGCACGAGTGACTTTGTAAGAATTACAATGTCACAAGCTGTTTAATCATAAGCTGAGTACAAAGTCGTCTATAAGCAGTAGGTTATAGGTGATTTCTTTGGGCTTTATCCCATCAGGGGTCACCACAGCGAATGATTTGCATGATTGATTTGGCAAGTTTACACCAGAAGCCCTTCCTGACGCAACCTCTCTCTGAGGGAATTGAACCCGTGACAGAAGCACGTAACCACTGCACCTCTGGGGCCGATGCAGTCATAGCTCATAGTTAAAATATATACGCTGACTTTCTATTTATTGGCTTGACAAGATGATGATGATGATGAGGAGGAGGAGGAGGAGGAGGGGGAGGAGGAGGAGGAGGAGCAAAGAGGTTTTTGTCACTCACTGAATGCATCCATCTGACGGTCCAGGACTGACAGCGTTTGACTCGTGTGTGTTCAGCTTCCTTAGAGTCTACGCTGCATTTGAGGAGCCGCTCTTTGTTGTTTCCAAACAATGACCCCTAGAAGCGTGGCAGAGCCTCAGCATCCACCCTCTGCTTCCTGCCCCAGCTTACAATAGTCAATTTCAGATTTCATAGCTCTTACCCAGCAAAATACCCTGTCAGCAACAGTTATTATTAATGTTTGTGAAACCGCTGCACTAAAACAAAGACAAAGCCTGTGTCAAGATAAAAATAGACACAAGCTGAAGAAGCAATGACTCAGCGTGTACATTAAATATTACACATATGCACACACGCTTTCACACTTTGTTACTAACTGTTTTCTTGTGCAGCTTATTTCACTCCATTCTGTCATTATTTCAGTGTTTATCACCAGTGGAGGCTCAGGGTGATGGAGTTTTATTACAACGAATGAGGCTTCAAATTTAGGATAAATCAGGGGTCAACACAGAGCTACTCTTTAATATGATGCAGTCAGTTCAACTAATAGAATTATCAATATAAAAAATATATAAATTACAACAGTTTCAAAGTATGTCAGAAGTGCTATTGCATTTCCAAGTGTAATTATTACTACTGATTGTGCTCTTTACTTATTATTGTTGTTGTTGTTGCGCTGTGACTTCCACTGAAACCTTGCTAAACAGACACATTATATTTCTCGCCGCTTCCTGTATGTCCGTAGAGCGAGTGCGAGGCTTCCATCAGCACCGCTCATCCTCTGTCCAGGCATTTGCACGTCGCAGGGACGAACATCCGTCACGTGACGCCGCGTCCACCAATAGCAGCCAGGCTGCCCAAGTTTTGTGATAAGGGAAGCGCAGTAAGGAGCGGACGGACTTAAGGAGTTCCACTCTCAGCTCCTCAATGCTCCCCGTCACACACTCAGCACTCGCTCTACTGCTTCCTCCCCGGCATTAGTATAGACCGTGTACGTCTGGATTGCTATTGCTGTTGTGATTTTGGTCCCCTCAGCGGCCCATGTAAGGCTGCAGCATCACCTACGTCCAGGTACAATCATCGCTGACTGGCTCTAACTACTGTTCAGATGCTGGGAGACAAGGCTCACGGTAAGTCTGTCCACTTTCCTACAGTGTGTTTAGCACGCATGTACATGATTATTATAATAATGTCATCATTTTTAAACAGTATTAGATGCTGTCTAGAAAATCAACTCATAGCAAACCTATACTTTTTAAATATGTAATTATACAAAATATTGTTTATGGTTGTTCACAATAAAATAAAAATGACAACAATAAGACGGAAAAACCTTGTCTAATAATGGTGGTAGTTTGAAATGAATATGTAAAATTTTAGTGATAATGCGTCCGACAGCAAGAGGTTTACTTTGAAAGAAAACGTTATAGAGAGTGGTATATACCGCAATAATAATAAAATAATAATAATGAAACAATAATAATAATAATAATAATAATAATAATAATAATAATAATAATAATAATAATAATAATAATAATAATAATAATAATAATAATATTGTCTGTCTGTCTGCTCGCGTAAACCCCCGCTGTTCGACAACTTTGTGACTTGTGGAACTCGCTGACGGTGCGTCACTGTGGACTGTGCGTTGTTTAAACACCGACTAATCCCAAACTTTTCATTAATTTTGTTTTAAAAATGTACAAGCGAAACGTGAAGGAATTCTTAACACTGATGGATTTCACATCAGCCAACATGACTTACGGACGCAGACGTCTGACGGCCTGTGCGCTCTGTGGATGATGCCAAACAAATTAATTCAACGTTTTACAGCATTTGTCCCTCAGTGTCAGTATCTATATTGCGCTACTGTGTATTTCAGTTGGCCTGAATAAATAAATCCGTTTATTAATGTTTGCAGTTGCTGTGTAAAACTGGCAAAAATTTCACTAAATGAATATTAACAGATGGACTCGTAATTAAAACGTTGAGCGCTTCCGTTTAGATTATTACTCCACGAGAAGCACAAGGGCCCTTTAATTAATACAGTTTGTCTTTAGACAAATTACAATTATTTACTCAGTGGATATAGAATATTTAGAGCATTTTATTTTTTTAAATGCTTATTTTTATACCTACGTTCTACTGTCTAGTTATATTACTATAAATACAAAATGTATCATATTGATTATTACATATTTTTCACAGTATTAAATTACATTGCAATTTATATATCATTTTTAATGTTAAGCAAAAATGAAAGGCAAACGCAATACGTGTGCAACCTTGTTCTAGTTTTCGGAGGCTTTTTGATAAATAGCGGACTCTGCCCCGTTGCTTCCCTTGTGCGTTCTCTAGGTGTGACTCTGAAGGTTATGGAATACACATATGATGATGACCTGGAAGAGCTGTGCCCTGTGTGCGGAGACAAGGTGTCTGGATACCACTACGGTCTACTCACCTGTGAGAGCTGCAAGGTAACAAACAAACAAACAACAACAACAACAACAACAACAGCAATGTTTTCGCTGATTGAACCAATTTAATCATCTGCCTCTGATAATAAATAAAATTTAATTTTATCATTTTACATGAAATAATACAACATGATATTAATTAACAGATTTCACGGAATATTTTTTTAATTCTTTAAATTTTAAAATTCTTAAAACTTAAAAGTTTCCAACACTACATTAAATCACCGCAGCCAAAAAAATATTTCGCCATAATTGTGCAATATTTAGAGCCGAAGTATAATTTTCCTAAAAAACCCAACTGCCCCCACATTCCGTTTCGAACCTGTCGTGCGCTTTGCAGGGCTTCTTCAAGAGGACCGTGCAGAACAACAAGCGCTACACGTGTGCGGAGAACCAAGAGTGTAAAATAGACAAAACCCAGAGGAAGCGGTGTCCGTTCTGCCGCTTTCAGAAATGCCTCAACGTCGGGATGCGGCTAGAAGGTACGCCTTAAAACCTTGTTACTATTTCAGAGAAGATTATTTTACGACCATGCTTACAGCAATTATTCCACCCATAAAGCACATAGAATATGCTTTGAGTGGGTTCCTCGCGTTTTTATACGCGTGGGATTAATTTCCAGACAGCAATGCAGGAAAGCACCTGTTTCCGTTGCAAATATAAACCCAGCACGCATACGCATGACTTACTCGACTTACTGATAAAACACCGGAGCCTCCCTTGTTTTAAATCAAAAGCTCTATTCAGGCTACGAGAGGCAGTGGAGTCTGACTCGGGATTCTCCTCCGGCCTAAAAGAAAGCAAAGAGCAGCAGTATATGTGGGAACGGAGTGAATGAGTGCTGCTGCATGTTAATGCTTATTACAGAGTAAGAGTACGAGTGTTTGAGCCAGTGTTGTTCACCCCTTGTCTCCTGTGTGACAGCGGTGCGAGCGGACCGCATGCGTGGGGGAAGGAACAAATTTGGGCCCATGTACAAGAGAGACAGGGCCTTGAAACAGCAGAAAAAAGCCCTGATACGATCCAACGGCTTCAAGATGGAGAGCGCGGCTCCTCCGTCGGCCTCTCCGCTGCAGACTGACTATGGCTTCACCAACACCCTGCACACCCTCCCCACCATTTCTAAAGGTCTGCTGCCCTCCACCCCGAGCTCCATCACCCCCACAGACTACGAGGCCAGTCTCTATGGACCCCCATCCCTGAGTGTTGCCATGCAGTCCCATGTGCCTCTCACTGCTCAATACCAGTACACCACCTTCCCTGGAAGAGCAATCAAAGCTGAGTGTCCTGACTACACCAGCTCCCCCGAGTCTCTGACAGGATACCCCTACCCCGATATGTACCCCTCAACATCACCACAGCTGCCCAGCCTGCCTCCACTGGTGCTGGAGTTGTTGCAGTGCGATCCGGATGAGCTGGTTGTGCAGAATAAGATCCTCACTCACCTGCAGCAGGAGCAGGGCGGCCGGGGCCGGCTGGAAAAGCCCAGCACGTTCAGTCTCATGTGTCGCATGGCAGACCAGACACTTTTCTCCATCGTGGAGTGGGCTCGGAGCTGCATCTTCTTCAAGGAGCTCAGGGTGAGTGGCTTGAGCCTTCACAATCTTCTGTCCTCACACGCAAATCATATAGATCTTCACCAACAGCCGTACATTCTACATACATATACTTTTATTATACCTTATTGTGTTCATGTTATTGTAAGTGGACTAGTCTATACATTCTTGTTTCAACTGGACAATAAATAATTATTAATATTCATTAATTCTGCAAAATTAGAATAATACAGAAAAGGTTATAAAGGAATGAATCTTGTAAAGATGGAGGCCGCTCAGATTAGGATTATTAATTTTCTTTGTTTTATGAAGCTCAGTGCAGAGCGTTAAAGCCATAAAAACAATATTTTACTTACTTTACGAAGTGTGTCCATCTCTGTAGGAATTCAAATAGCATTAACAGGCTTAGATGTGTTACTTGTCCAATAATAAATAATAAAACAAATTACAAATAACTCTAAAATTCAGTAACATGTGAATAATTACGTTTTTGTGACAGTTACCTGACTACATGGAATAAGAAGCATTGTATTGCTTTTCAGAATAAAGTCATATATATATATATATATATATATATATATATATATATATATATATATATATATATATATATATATATATATATATATATATATATATAATTTACAGTATACATAGTGTGTGTGTATATATATATACAGCTATAAACATTAATGTTTATTTTAATGATCATGACACACAGACGATGACTCCTCAGGTGTCAGGTCAGTCAGGAGTGATCTTTGTAGGTGGAACATTGAACACTTTCCAGTATGTGATTTAGAAATCCCAGTTTGGAGAAACCAGTGCTGTTGTGTAAACTACAGCTGCTGCTGCTCACAATATGGCTGAATGTACCCACTGCTCCGAGTCAAATGGAGGAATGTTTTAGCACAAATAATATCATGTCACATATGTGTCGACAAGCCACAAAAAATGAAGAGTAACTGGCAACAAGACCATGAATGAGGCCTTATTGAGAATGCTTCACTTGTTGATCACACTCAGTTCTTTACTTTTAGGTCCTGCTCCTTTCATTCACTTATTGATGCCTATTGAATATGGCACAGTCAGAGGTTGGACGCCGTCATTGGGGCGATGGATGGAAGCTGGACAGGTTGCCAGTCCAACACCTTATTCTTTAGCTGAGACCAATATTTTGGTTTCTTCAATAAGTCAAAGCTAAAATAATAGATGACTTTGTTTACGTCACAACATTTAATCTGTTGCCTAAAAGTAACTAGAGGTTATTTTTTATTATTGCTTTTTTACGTTACTTTTAGCAGAAACAAAGCTCACATTGTGGTGACACTGTGAGTTGTTGCCTTTTCTGAGACTAACAACGAAGCATCTTTTCTCTGTCAGTGTCAGAGGGAAACTGGCTGGAATTCCCCTCTGTGTTAACACGACTCTACAATGAACGATGCGGATTCCCTTCAGTTCAACACAAACGATGAAACCCATTTTTATGTACATTCTGCATGGATCTATTTTAGTAACGTATGATCAGCAGAGAACTGGTTCAATCACATGTTTGAGCACATTCTACTACACCTTTATTTAAGGAGAGGTTCATGTCAGAGTATATGTATTAACACTTTTATATTGTGGTCTCCATAAACAATGGAGAGATGCACTGAGATTTGCAGTTTCAATTGTGGTTGAATAATTTTACTGAGGCGCTTGTTGCATAAGCTGTGTTTGAAGCAAAAGAAACTGAAGGAAAGCGATATATTGGCTGCAGGAATGAGACATGAGGCCTCAGTCTGTGGCTGCATACGCACATGAAACCAGGGCTTATTCCTGCTTCTCACCAGAACCACTGGGCAGTTTGCAGCTTCGTCTTCTTCTCACGGCAGCATTTCCGTTGACAGTCAGAGCGTTTTGCAGACAACGCGGACAGTGAGAACAAAGCTGTGCATATTTTGCCAAGAAAGCCTCCCCGAGTTGTTTTCCTAGGCTGGATAATTACATTCCATGCAGACGATAACGGGGGAATGTGAGCTTGCAACTGCAGGTCTGCACTGCACCAGTATACATTGTTATTAATTGCCAGCAGAATGAAAGCTATTGATTTCTGAAGATGTCTTGTCTTGTGTTAGTATCTCCCGTTGAACATGGAGGATGTTAATAAGGAAGAGCTCACAATGTGAATGTTTAAACCACAGTAGGAAGTTATTCCAACAGTAAAACAGGCCCAAGAAGCTTCTGGTTAAATTAGATGCACTGTGACAGAATTAGGCAGACAAGAAAGGCTGTTTTCATTTAAAATCCTCACGTCTATTATGTAAAACGATTTGTGTGCATTTGTGTGCTAAATGCCAAATAAATTGCATTAAATGCAAAATGTAAAAATTCTGCAGGTTAAAATAATATTGACACGATGTCACTCCTCCATGTTTAATAGGTCATTGCATAGTTTACCCACAGTTTGTTAGAACCGCCCCCTTGCAGTCTCCTTACATATAATGGCACCAAGCTGTTCCAGCTTCTTATCGTTTAGGGGAGAAACATAACTGACTGTGCATGTAAAAAAAAACTAAAAATAAGACCCTTTAAGTCTTTTTGCTGCTGTTACACTTTAACTGCACCCAGCAGGGACACAACCGACCTTCAACCGACCTTCAGCGTTGAAATATGGTTAAATAACGTCAGTTATTGTTGTGGCGTTGATGCACCATTGAAACAACGTTGGATGCAGATGTTTTTGTGGCGTTAATGTAACACAATGTAACAACGTTTGATCAACGTTTGACCAACGTTTCCTCATTAAAAATGGTACAAGTACAGATTCGTATAAGCACTAGGAAAAAATATAATATAATATAATATAATATAATATAATATAATATAATATAATATAATATAATATAATATAATATAATATAATATAATATAATATAATATAATATAATATAATATAATATAATATAATATAACAGTAGTTATAATTATTAATATTAAGTTATAACCTAATATAAACATCTAATATAAACATCTGGTTTCCATGTGGGTACAAAATAAAGCCACTTTATTTTTATACATACTTGTATTTTTTAGCCAGAGCTGAGTGGCCAGCTCCTCTTTGAGAGGAAGTGCTGGAGGTCACAGAGACCTCTTGCTTCCTTAACCCCTTCCTTTATCGCTGTACACACATATCCCCTCGATGGTAGGAGATCACATGAGTTTGTTGTTATTCTCTTCTACTGTACAACTGATTTTATTCAGAGGAACGGTGTTAAATAAGCACGACGACGGCCTATTAACAGCTGCAGCCACGGCGTCACTACATCCTTTGCACTACACTATTTTGCAGTGGACACACACACACACACACACACACACACACACACACACACACACACACACACACACACACACACACACACACACACACACACACACACACTATAACATACTGTAGCTGATGTGAACATGGAGCTTTAGAGTATAAGCCATTTTTGACAATGACCTTTTCTTCCCCGTCTGTCTATGTCCTATGTCTACTGTATGTAAATGTTCTATGTATATGTATATGTCTATGTTCTATGTTTTCTGTCTACTGTATGTTCTGTCAATGTCTGTGTTCTATGTATATGCTTATGTTCTATGTTCTGTGTCTATGCTCTATGTTTATTTCTCTGTTCTTTGTCCATGTCTATGTTCTATGTCTATTTCTACATTCTATCTCTATGTCTATGTCTATGCTCTATGATCTATGTCTATGTTCTATATCTGTGTCTATGCTCTATGTCTACGTTCTATGTCTATGTAATGTTCTATGTCCATGTTCTTTATCTATGTTCAATGTCTTCGTTCTATGTCTATATTCTATGCTCTGTGTCTGTGTCTATGTCTATGTTCTATGTCCTGAAGGTGGGAGATCAAATGAAACTGCTCCATAACTGCTGGTCTGAGCTTCTGGTGCTGGATCACATTTTCAGACAAGTGCAACATGGAAAGGAAGAGAGCATCCTGCTGGTGACGGGCCAGGAGGTAATGACCCTTCACAGCTTCCTATGCGCCAGGACACTTCATTTCACACAGATTCATTTACACAACACCTCATTTGTGACATTGTTTTTGACCACCTATCATTCACACGGTTGGTACTGTAGCAATTCTGCTATTTCTGCCCAAAAATCAGTTTCAGTTAGCAGCTGTGCAAGGCAGCGCGACCCTCTCCATCTATTTACTGCTTCAAAACACCTGAAGATGTACGATCAATGAGTCTATATTAATACGTGTACAGAACTTTCTACTGTTTGCTTCATGAATGAGACTATTTTAGAAGATAAGGGCTGAGATCTAGATTCTCTTTTTGCTACATGCAGCTTCATGAACTGGTAGGAACAAGTGTTTTTGTAAAAACATTGTATATTAAATTGTATGTAATATTATATAAGTTAAATACGTTGGAAACAGCTGTCTGACTGCTTCAGAAGCTACAGAACTTCAAATAGGTCACACAGCTCAGTGTACTCATCATTATAACAATAAACGATCACATTAGCTTAGGTGTGATGTGGTCAATATCTTACATAAAAACAGGGAAGAGAAGCACAGCAGCAAGTTACAGAAACAAGGGCAGTGTCTGAGCTGGACTTTCAAGTGCTGCGCTTGCAAAGGCCTTTATGAGCTCTAGAAAATAACCGGGGGTCTGTGTTGCACAGGTCGAGCTGTCGTCAATCTTGTCCCAAGCTGAGGCAACTCTGTCCAGCCTCGTCCAGAGAGGTCAAGAGCTGGCAACGAGGCTGCGAGTGCTGCAGGTCGACCGCAGAGAGATCGCCTGCATGAAATTCCTGCTACTGTTCAACCCCAGTGAGTCGACCTCACACTCACATAATCACTGACTGAGAAAAACACTGAACGCAAAACGCCAACAGTCCTGCTCAGTTTAAAATATGCTATAATAATATTCACATATGATCAGAACACAGATATATTACAGGCCGAACACTAAAACAAGGTGTTATAACAGTATTTTAGAGTCTGCTGTTCTTTAAGAGGCATGGTTGATGTCACTGTGCAGCTTTCAAGCTTTCACCTGAGTCTGTGGATGCTTTTCGGAAAAACTGTGTTTTAATAGAGAAAATCTGTCAGTGTTGGTGAGACTGCAGGATCAAAGTGATGCCATCCTTTGGTAGAATTTAAATAGTAACAGCGACAAAATATTCTGCAATAAGGTTCTAAGTGGCTTCTAAACTGGTCTGTTTTTCTCCAATAAATCCGCTTAATTAAATTTGTAGTGTTGACAAAAGCTATTATTAACAAAGACATCTTCCTCCATTGTTCACTAATGGTATTCAAAAGAAGCGTAATGGATGGGTCTATCATTCGATTGCAGGCCCGACATTCATGTAGCGGCTTCTGCAAATGGAGAGAGCAGAGACGTGGTTTGTCCAGATTCCCAGAAGTGTTTGCTGTTTAGCGCTGGCAAAGGAGGGAACAAAAAGCTTTTGAATGGGGAGAGCACTTGTCATAGGAAGAAAATATTTGCAGTCTTTGCCGGCAGCTTCTTTATTGGCGTTCTCGCTCTGCCTCATCTTCAGAGTCAGGTTTGTCGGGGGTAATTTAATTGCCCTTAAGCAATTTGAAAAGATGATTCAGAACATTGATTCAAAACATTTAATTACTGTGTGAATAGGTTCTCTAAGATGGGCTCAGCTGATGCTGAATGTCAGTCCACCAGAGTGCTTGACTATTGTCTCTCTCTCTCTCTCCCACACACACACACACACACACACACACACACACACACACACACACACACACACACACACACACACACACACACACACACACACACACACACACATTTCACAGATGAGGTATAGAAGCAGTGCAAAACCTAGCAAGCGTCATTGACTATGATGCTTGCTGCACTGAAGGTGCTTAAACTGCGTTTTCCTCGCGTCTTGATGAATATTTTCACCTACGCTTAAAGCCCTGAACTGTGAAGGTCTTAAGTAGTTTGAAACTTCCTGTTTAGCCTACAACAACTTATTGTTCTCGTAGTGCATACAGCTGAGTTCCGTTGTCATGAACAGAACGTTTACTCATAAATCAGTTAATATTCATGAGACAGAAACTTTTCACCTTTTCACTTTTTCACTTTTTTCACCGAGCTGAAGACGCCCACGTTGCTTTCATACAGTATGCATTTAGTGACCACGGTTACCTGAACTCAATCAGAGTATTCCACTGTAGCACATTCTTTGCGTTTGTTGTTCGTTCTGAAGCAAATAATATTTAACTAATAATAATAATAATTCACTAAGATCATGCTTGGTTAATCAGGGACTGCTGCACTTTGCAGCGCTGGGTTGCTCTGTGTTTTTGATTTTCGGCTACGCGTATATTTTTTGTATTGTCAGACAACATACACAGTGTTTTGTGATTTATATTAATGCAAATAAACTGCAAACAACACCATAAAAGTGAGAAATGTTTGAATGCTGGCAGACGATGTTAGCATTGCAAACGAATGTGGAAATGATGCAGTTGTTCTGGTTTATTTAAAGGGAATACAGAACATTGTTGCCAATCGGTCCAGGTTAGATGTATGTTCAATTACCAAACACATTAAAAGAAGAGATCTCAAACTGGCTGCTTATTAGTCCTCTCATTGTATTATATGTTAAACCAAGTATATTAATGGAGACAAGCATTTAGACTTATTTGAATCCACCCACACTGTTGGGCACTAATGCAAAGCACATTGCGGCACTGTTGATCACTAGAAAAAAGTAGAAATCCTTCATTTGTCACAATGAAATTTGTCCTCAGGCATTTAACCCATTCACAACCCAGGGGAGCATTGGCCTGCAACACTCGGTGCCCAGGGAGTTAGTGCAAAGTGTCTTACTCAAGGACACACCCTGTGCCAGAAGCGGGGCTTGAAGCAGGGACCTTCTGCTGTGCAGTGTAGAACCAGTTACTGAAAATAAGTTAAAACTGTGAATGTTTTAATAATATGAGGAGGTTTAATGAGGTTTTATGTTGTCTCAGTCAAATTACCCAAAAACAGCAGGTTCAACAAACCTTTTAGTTTTTAGGTTTGGTTCATGCCCTGAAATAACAGCAGTGTTACGTTGTAATGTTTTAATATTTTGTTTGCCTACGATGAAAGTTTTCTCAGCACTTGCACCTACTTTAAAATTTGCATTTGCGTGTTTTAAATGTTGTTAAAAACAACTGTTATGTTGCATCATATAAGGAAATGTACCATAATGTGGTATCTGTATCTGAATCTGTTATTTTATATATATATTTTATATTTAAAATTATTTTTTTCTTTTTAACTAGCATTTGTGTTACTATGTAACATATATACATACATATATCTATATATATACAGTACACATTTTATGAACATTTTTTGAGGCATTGACCCACTGACCACTTGATCTAGTGACCTCCCAAAAATGTGGCAAATTACATTTACATTTTAATGGTTGAGCTTAGAATGAAAACAATCTGACCTACATTAACTTAATGCTGTAAGTAACAAGGATTTTCAATTTAAAATGGTTTCATCTGGCTTAGAGGGGCATAATTGCATGTACACATGTGTGATTTACAGTATTGCTGATGTATATGTACAGTGAGAGCTGAAGCTGAGATTTTTGAAAATCTGAAAAATAAAGAAACAATCAGATCACTGTCGATTTTGACTCCCTACACATTAACAAAACCAAAATGGAGAAGCAGAGAAAGCAGAGGGTTAAACTGTTCTGTCGGTTTAGCAGGTTGACCTTTGCTCTCAGTGACTGATGACGCGTGTTCTTTGCATGTGCAGATGTGAAACTGTTGGAGAATCAGGCCTTTGTGGAGGGCGTGCAGGAGCAAGTGAACGGGGCCCTGTTGGAGTACACCATGTCCACCTACCCACAGTTCCAGGAGAAGTTCAGTCAGCTCATGGTGCGGCTGCCTGAGCTGCGCACCCTCAGCACACAGGCTGAGGACTACTTGTGCTACATGCATCTGAGCGGTGAGGTGCCCTGCAACAACCTGCTCATCGAGATGCTGCACGCCAAGCGAGCCTGCGTGTGAGGCTCGGACGTCCAGTGACACGAGCCGTGTGTGTGTGTGTGTGTGTGTGTGTGTGTGTGTGTGTGTGTGTGTGTGTGTGTGTGTGTGTGTGAGCGAAACGAATGGGTGAAGTGAAGAAAAAGTCAAATGAAAATACAAATGGTTCGTACTGGGGCATTTATGTAAGCACTTGAGATGTGGAGGAGAAAGTATTTTTGATTTGGAGCGATGAAGCTCAATCTGTATTAACCTGCCAAGTGATATTAATGTGACATTTTTAAATGGATATTCCCCAGATTCAAGAAAACTGAGCTATACTGAGCTCGTAGTGTTACATTCATTCCTCCTTATATTCCACAGAGCTGCCCAGCAAACAGTTAGACTCAGATAAAGGGGCTTTGGCTGCACCCATGTCAAACAGCTCTTCATCAGCTGCTGCCTGCATCCTATTGGAACATTTACACCTGAATATGTTTCTGACATTTTAATGCCATTTTAATGACAACTGTGTTTCACCACTGGGTGCTGTCAGCTGAGAACCAGCACTTGCTGCGTGAGCTAATGTGCACTTTTAAACTTTGTAGCCTCTTTTCAGCAATGAAATTTCAGCATAAAAAATTGGGCTCTAATATTAGATGCAACTTTACGATTCCAAGACCAGCAGCACTGTTCCTGGACTATTACTATTAATCATTTGTAGATTAAGACACATTTCAGGGTCTAATCTGACTGGACTAGCACTACTTGGATCTCTGCACTTGTTCTTTTAGTCAGCAACCTTGTTAAAAATTAAGAAATCTCTAATTTTAGTATAGTTTTCTTTGGATCTATTTAGATGTAATATATTAATATAACAAAGCCAGACATGTTAAGTAAAAAGCATTCAGTCATGCAGCAACTGAATTCTACTAGTAGTCATTTTATTCTTAGGAAAATAAAATAAAATGAAAAAGAGAGTAAAGGAGATTTTAAACAGCAAACAAAGACAGAACACACTGTACAAAGTCTTGCTTTGTGCCTGAAAGCAGAAAGCAGCAGGGAGAAGAAGAACAAAGACACGACGATGTGAGGGAGGGCTGAACGACGACGCTGGCATTTTGTCTGGTTTAAGTAAATGCCAAATGAAAGAGGAAGCATCTGTTTGCCCTTCGCTTCTCAGACAGACGCCGGCAGAAACAACACAAGGGAAAGGATGTGAAAAACTAATTATGGGTCAGTATTAATATAAAACCATGAAGTTACTGTATCATCAGTAACTTCATCAAAGTTCTCTTCTGGGCTGTGGAGGCTTCTTTGTTTTGCACTGATGCTGCTGCAGAAATGTTTTTATTACATAAAATGTTTGCAAATGTTACTGTTTTTCAATTAATAAAGAAGCATCACACAAATCTCACAAAAAGACCAAACTCAACTGGGTTCATTTAATTATGTTTTTGGCTGAAGACATATGCAGAACAGAAATCCACTGACACAGAGCGGCTCAGTGCTGCTGTCAGTAACAGCTTGGCAGCTAAGCGAATGTGTCGCTTTTTCCAGTTCCATATTTAGGATTCTCTCCTACTTTTTACTACTACTACTACTGTAGTAGTACTACTTTTCTGGGATGCTGTTGATCCTGTCCAGCTTCATTTAGATATGTTTCTTTATCATTATTGGTTATCGGCCGCATGTGGTGGAGCAGGACATTCACAAAGACGTGCCTGTTATGACTCACTACAGTGGGAAACAACTGTTGATGTCTCACCTTATGGGCTTTGACTGCTTAGTTACTTCTTACAAAACGCTGTCAATGAGCAAATAAGCATTTGAGTCACAGGAGTTGGGATTCACTGGACTTCATGAGAAACACAACTACTATGTTATGTGATGTCACCTGAAACAAAGTAGAAAGAGTTAATCTCTTTTGTTTTAAGGTGCTAAAAATGAGTTTATACTGATGACAGTGTAATTAAAATTGAATGTCAACAGAACAACGATCCACTTAAAGCATCGTCCAAGTTGTGCAGTTCAACCTTAACTTCATCTTTAACTTCACTCTGGAAACCCTCTTTCCAAGGCGTGAGAGGCATCACAACAGCTGCCCTAAGTTAATGACTGCCTGCATGCATGCACGCGTGCACACACGCACGCATGCATGCACACTGGTTTTCCAGCTGAGACAGCTGGGTGTCAACACTGTGTACAGTATAGTTATGTTGTGAAGTGAATCTCCTGCAGTATGAAGAAACATTACAACCCAAACCTTCTCCGCTTTATGTTCAGGTCCAACGGCTACTATGTGGAATCAGTTCCCTCGATGTTGCCTTTGTTTTCGCTCCTAGTTGACTTTTCTGCTCCTGTGAGTTGACAGTCTGTCTTTTCCTAAACTGTGCTATTCTCCCAAAAGTTTGAGAAAGTGACCAAAACAATATGTTTTCTTTAAATGTATTTTGTTGTAATATCATCAAACCAATAAAATTCAGTGAAACCAAATTCCAATGGTGCATCGACCTTTATCATCATATATGTACAATGTATATAGAGCTCATACTGTATGATTGAATACAGCAGTCGTAACGTGGCTGGTGTTAACAGCATGACACATCTAAATGACCCCCACTGCAGTTTGAGGCTGGAGGCTGTGGATAGGTTGAAGAGCCTAAAGAGATGTTCAGAAGCAATCATTTTAGTTTCACACTCACAGCAGCAAGGCGACGGTTTAAAAACATCAAAAGTGAAGCACTTGCTCAAAGGCTTTATTAACGTCTATAGTCTTTGAGGAAAAAGTAAACGTGGCAACTGCAAAATTATGAGAGAAGTGGAATTTCAAAATAAATGATGATTGGGTCTCGATGCATGTAGCCCTTGTTGGTGACACCATCAATGAGCATGTACTTCGACCCAAACAGCCTGATTGTGAAGCTTTGACAAAACACAAAACACACCCTAAGGACAAGGCTTCGCTGCTGTAATAGTGTTTTGTGCAGGCAAGATATTGGGGAAAATAAAATGTCTTGATAAAATAATACATACTAAGAAGGAAACAATGCTATTTCCCTGAACTCAAGACAAGTAACAGCACTGAAGGTGTTAATGTCTTGGTGTTAATACTTAGCGACGCAGTAAGCTAGGGTCAGATCCTACTCTGAGCCAACAATTTAACAGTTGTACACTGGTTTGCTGAAAGACTATTTATCTGGTCTGAGAATAAAATGGTGGAGCCCATGTCTTCAGAGTGGCTGCACCATCGTTTTTCAGCGAGGCTGTGTGCGTGTGTGTGTTGGAATATGTTGACTGTAAGGTCCACTCCATTTGCAGTTCAACAACCTGCAGTGAAATAAAGAGGAACACATTAGGTACAACTCACAGCTCAGTCTTGACATCTAATGTTTTTGCATTACAGGAGTGCCGCTGTCTTTGTGCACAAAACAGAAAACAAGGAGGGTGGCCGGTAAAAAGCAGAGGGAGAGAGAGCAGGTGTTGGAGTGGTTAATGACGGATGGTGTGAATAGCCAGCGACGGCCGCTCCTGATTAGGGGAAGGAACTCCTCCTTTATGTGCATGGTCAACAATGAGCACCAGGCAGCACTCAGAACACCGTCCATCAGGCACTCTGCACACGCCTGAACATTCAATGCATCTATCACACACTTCCTCTCTGCTGCCAGCCAATCAAGAGCCATTGACAGTGACTTAACCCTGTGGAAACTTAGGGACCATCTGTTGTGTCAGCCTGCACATTCAGATTAACAAAAGCCACTGGGGCAGTTTTCACACAGGCCAATGTGCAGGTAAATGGACGCAATTCTGAAAAAACACCAACAGTTTTCCTTTAATGAGGTCTTTGTATGATTTAAAATGTGGCTCACATGTACGACTGTGCCTTTAAATTTATTTTCAGGACTTAAAAATTATCACTATTCCATGTGTTCTCTATGTTTTTGTTTAAAGCACAATAAAGAAATATCTGATGCAATGTAAATAAGAAATTAAGTTAGCCTAAATGCAGTTTACGTATGTTGTGAAATTAAAGGCAGGAAGGAAAGCTGGCACAGCTCAATGCATTCCTAACACTGGACGGCTGAAGGTACTGAGAACACAGGTGGATGCTGGGACGTGAACACTGTCCGAAATCTATAAGTGATGGCATTGACCAACTGATGCATTTACTTGCCATCAAACGCCTGTACTGTACCTCGCCAGCAGTGAGAGATTTGTACAGGGTCACCCACCGCCCACAATGCGAAGCAGCCACCACATGATCCACATGTAGAAATGAGTCTTGAAACTCAGAGTACAGAACGTTTCCAGTGTGTTCTTGTTGCACGTGACAATGTTTACACCTGAATACCATCATCAGTTGAAGTCAGTGTAAACAGTGCTCATCTGTAACCCAGGTTAGATTCCACTGTAATATGTAGGAAACGTCACTGGGTGCTTTCTACTTACTTTATTTTAAGTGAGGAACTGTCATGTATACAATTGCATACACATAAGGCCTTGATAACAGCTGCAGTGCAAACAGGGAGTGCATGGAAAAACCCAGAGGAAAATGCATTAAGCATCAGAGTTTCAGAGCCTCTGCGTAGTGTAGAACCAACCTGAAACCTGACATTAGTCCAATTTCTGGGTTTCTTTTTGCAGTGCAGGCCCATCTTACTCAACATAAATGTTAACTTATTAGAAACATTCCTTAATGGCATATTGCGAACGCATTAGTGGTCATGAAGCGCACATGCAAACGTGACATGGGACAGTTTGAGTGTTGTGTTGAGCAGGATGTAGAGGACGCCAACGTGACTTCAATTAGGATCCAGGCACAAACTTAAGTTATGCACTGAAACTAAATCAGTTCAGTCACCAAGTTAATATAATTTTCATAGTTTTGGCAAAAATAAGCTTTTTGCAACAGATGAACAGAAAATGACAAAGGTTTTAGGGCTTGGTATTTGGAAAACACGCAGTGGACGTATATGTTGGTATGTGTTTATTCATTGGATTCGTATAACAGTATCTGTTTGCAGCACTTAGGGAATTAGGTAGGTGTTGTCAGTGTTGGTCTGATGAAGTGAAGGTGATCATACCTGAAGGTCTGAACCCAGTCAGCTGCACCACCTGTTACAGGAGGGACACGCACAAGTCCATTAAAACCTGCTTGTTATGTGACGACAGTGACACTTTGCCCGTCACGATGCATACCTGCTCTCCTGATGCTGGTTTCAGTGAGAAACTCACAAAGCTTTCCTTTCTGAAACTCTCTGAAAGACAGTAAAAAAACTGAGCAAAGACGTAGAGAGAAGTGGATATCCTTCCAAGCCTTTAGGAAGAGGGGGTTAGTGGAGGGCGCAAAATCCTGATCTCACCTAGGGCGCTGGGTGCAATAGTGATTAGCACATAGTGAAGCCCATTGATGATGCAATGGATGATGTTTTTTATTCCAGTTATCCAACACTTTAACATGTAGAAAAGTGAATGAATGCTGTTAAGAATACAACAATCACAGGGGTAATAAAGCTCTCATGTGTTGATGTGTGAGTAGGTAGAAGTCCATGACCTCACATACCATAGTTAGATAAAGTGTACAGTAGTTTTACTTCATATAAAACAGCTGTATATAACTCCTATTCCTTTTGATGTTACTCAAAATGCATTTACATTTTTAACTGAAAGATGTTTGTTGTGAACCATATTTATAGAGCAGATGCAGATGATCACAGGATGATGATTGTGTTTTTTTCCCCTTGGATGTTGGTACTAAAGCCTTTATCTATTTACTCTTTAGCGCTAACTGTTAGCCGCTTATGTGGCTAACAACTAACTGTTAGCTCTAACCTTCTGTATCCACAGATGTCAGAAACACAGGCAGATCATGCAAGAGCAGTTTGGAGTAATGATGGGTTATATTAAAAAAATAAAACTTCTTTTTGGTGCCTAAAGATGAAAGACACAGAAAGTTCCATAAAGAAATGCTGATTTCATATTTATTTATCCATTTCTTGCACTTGTAGAATCTTACAGATTCGACAAACACTTAAATAACCAATCACATTCTTTCTCTAGTTTTTTGTGTTGTTCTCTGTGCTTGCACTAAAAAATAATTATGCCTAAAACTTGGACTTTATGTAATTTAATTTTTGTTCTTTTGTTCTTTGTTCAGATACCTGATGTACAGGCAATGAGGAACTTCACATTAACTTCAACTGTTTCATCAGTTTATGGTTATATGAAATACTTACATTAAATTAGACATACAGTACGTGATTGATTCCTGCATTTGACCTGCATAGTTTCCCCAAGGGAATCAGTGAAGTGTATCTTTTTTATGTAGATATTTCACATAACCATAAACTGGTGAAAGAGTTAACGTTAATATGCAATTTAACATCAGGTATTTGAACAAAACATAAGGTTTATGTATAAAGTTGCATTAACTTAATGTAATCCTCTAGTCTTGAGTTATGTAATTTAACGGCATAACCCTACTGACCAACCTGATTTTGGGGATTTTTTTTACATATAGTAAATGTTTGAGCATTTGCTATCCCATTTTTCTAGTATACAATACTTAAAAATTATAAACATGTTTTATTAGGGGCAATAATAATTTTCTGGATTTTGCTTAGTGATGATGAAAAAGAAAAAAAATGATGTCCATCAGACCTAATGTGCCATTTTCATTGCTGCCCTGCTAAAACCTTAAATGTGGAAAGCCTGGAGAGAAATGTTCCCATTGGCTACTACTCATATACAGTACTTGTGCATGAAGCCTACCATTCTTGATGACCAGTGAAGTGGAGGTGGAGCTGACGGGGCCATAGGTCTCACTGGTTTCAGGGCTGGAGGGGGTCGGTGGACTGCGACCCCAGGAAGTAGCTGGAGCTCTCTGTGAAGGCAGGAATCTCGTTGGCTGGGAACAGTTCTGAAAATACATTCAGTCCCATCAGACAAGCTGCCAAACATGTTCGCTGCTGCACTACCCACATAAAGTCAGAGTTCCAGTAAAAAGGCCTTTGTTACAGCCAAATTTATTTGTGCTCTGATGGACATTGTGCCTGTTTGCTTTTTACTCACTCACCATGAAGGATAAGGCCTTTCTCTTTTCTTTGATCCTCTTTATGGCATTCCGCACCTAAATGAGAGGCAGCATTTACACCCACACACAGCACAAAGATACATTCTGATACTCTGCCACAGTGGAAGCAGGCAGTGGTACTGACAATGGATTGAATGCCTCCTTACCTCACTGTTGTAAACAGCATAAACTAAAAAGATGTAAAGGCCCTGTGGAGAGGAGACAGTCACATTAGAAAGAAAAGAAGAAACTCCATTCACACAGCTTTAATCCACATTATGGATCGTCATCAAGTTTGTTTCATGCTCTGCTCTGTCATTTTAGTCAAACCATCCTTTTCTCTTTTCCAAATAAAAGAACCAAAAATATTACATACTGCAAAAATACCTTTTCCAAGTTATTCATGTGGGTGGTTTTCTACTGCCTCTGGACACAAGCTTCAGCAGGGCATGGTGCTGAAAGCTGATCTTAACTAAACCCATCTAATCCTAATAGAGATGGCTGAAGCAAAGATGAACCCATGCACCGTCATATAGTGACAGCTGCAGACTCTCACATATGACACTGTTAGATTGTCTTTCATTTCTAATAATGAGGTTAAGCACAGCATAGGAACCTTCTTCTTTTTCAGCTGTAGATCAGAGGATCACAGGGACTAGTTCTAGAGCTAATTTTGCGAGTCAGCACTATGATTAAAGCAGCAGTGAGTGAGGTGGACCCTGAAGACACAGTGTTCTGTTTACGTGACTAGTGATAATCAGAGCATGTAGAATCAGAGTCAGATACAGAGATTGTGATTGAAGGACATTTTAGCACACAATAATCTTACAATGGCTCCATATGGAATTTTATTGCTCAGATATTTATAAATGCTTTGTGGGCTACAGACAACCTTCCTGTGCATCATGTACCTCTGTAGCGGCTGTTGATCCACTGTTGTGTCTTTCTCTGGGAAAACAAGTTTTATTCAGATCTCCTCTCTGTTGATGCTGCAGGAGACTTAACCGTAGCATTTCAAAATTGACATCATAATATCCTTTATTTAGGTTATGTAATGTTTATGTCCAACTACTATAGGCACTCCATGCTGCAATTTTCTAAAAATCTAAAACATTTCCCTTCACCCAAAGAATTAAGATCTGATGCCTGTTGTTTATGGAAGGTGCATATGCACTGACTCACCAGCAGAGCAGAGCAGTTTTCATGAAAGTGTTCATTACTTACTTTAGTTACTTTGGACCAACTTTTATGGAGCCTCTGAAGGGAAATGTACATGTATTTTTGAGGGAAGGGCAAAAATATTTATTTTTTAAATTATTTTGTAAATCTTTTATGTGCACATGTGAACTTCTACTAAGTTCAGTCATCTCTTGAAATGAGGTCTAATATTTGGTTGACAGCAGTTGCACTGGTCCAGACCTAAAAATCACTAGCGGACCAGAAACACAGAATAATACAACTATATAAGTACATCATCATCATCATGAGTATTTAACATTGGAATGTCTGAATTAATATATTTAATATACATTTACAGTTTTTTTTATTTTTGTTTATTTGGGTAGAGTAAGAAAGGTTCCCAGAACACTGTTCTCAGATATTGATATAAAGTAGCTTCTACAAAGGTAGAACCAGAACTGCACAACAAACTGACTGTCTGGCTTTTGATTGAATTAACACATAATCAACCTCATGTCACATTTACTTTTCTAATGACCTTCTGTTTGTCACATTAAAGGGAGAGATACAAAACTAAGCTTCAGGATGATGATGATGTGATGATAATGATGATGCTAATCATCATCATCCACATCAGCCACTTCATTCAAATTATTGAAATTTTAATTTGTCTTAATTAGTGTACACAGCGTAATGTTAGACCAGGTAATGATTTCCTTACTGAAGGGGTCTAATTCTGTACTGATGGGTTTTGGGGCTAGAGAAATTATTGCCTCACATCGTAATATGCAATTATGTTATGTTGAAGTCTTGAAGATAGATTAAATCAAGCATTAAAGAGGCCACATATCCATATATTTTGCTTGAGAGGGATTTCTGGGTTCTTTTTATACAGTTTAAGCAGCCCAGTGAAACTTGTTATTGTAATTGTATTTAATGGGCCAGTCCAGTGTTTTCCTCCTACCTACATGAGGAAGAACTCCTACTGTAGTGTTATCTGCCCTCAGCTGGATACTGGCAGTAAATCCAAATTAACTAGCAACTCTATGAGGGTCACCCAGAGGCTAGCTCATTTTGATAAATTGGAGACACAAAGATAGAGGCATGCATGCTAGAGAGGAACACAGGGACAGTGTATGAAAAACTGAGTAACAGTGTGAGAAAGAGGAAGTGAGCGTTGTGGTAAAAAGGGGGGAGAGCTGGAGATTTGATATGATATTCAGAGGAGTCACTATAGAGCCTCTCTCCATATCTGTAGGACACATGCACACACACTTTATACAGTAGTTGGAAAAAGTGGATGGAAGTATAACAAACCACAAAGTGTTAGGTTGGGTGTGTTGGGGCTATTGTGTATTGTTTAGCCAGTCCTTCTATGTTGACTGAAAACAAGCACATCTAACTAATAAAAACTGAGCTTTAGCCAACTAATTCATTGTATTTTACATTGTATAACGTTTGAACCAAGTAAAAGGGTTTTATACACTCGTGCTGAGAAGAATCTCTGAATTGGACTGAATTCTGTCTGCAGTGTCCTGGGGAATGTTACTTGTGCTTTTTATTCATCCCATCTTTATTACAGCAGCCCTCAGTTAAACAGCACTAAATAACCTGCCACTGGAGCCGTGAGAAAAGAACACATTCCCCCACTTCACGCTTCGCTGGCTTGTTTTTGTTTAAGCAGTGAAGCAAATCTGCTGAAAAAGACTCATTTTAAATCACCTTTACCTGATTTTTGTGATGCCCTAGATCATATTATATTATATGAATTATGGTTAAACACTTATTTAACATCCCATTTCCAATTTAGTGAGGAGCTCCTAACTGGCTGGATAATCCTCTGCCTGTCTTTCTACCAGTAACTCAACATATTATGAAATTATTTTTACTCTTAACATAATATCCAACTTTATAGAAACATCAACCTCAATTATTATCTTGTCTTTTTATGTGGTAATGATTGAAACCACCTCCTAACCATTAGATCACCTAGCAGATGTTTTTGATGAATTGGTTTGTTTCACAGATAAACAGAACTGTGTGTCATCTGCATAGCAGTGGGAATTTATAGTTTGTCTGTTTAATCTCTGATTAAATTACTTTGTAGACCCTTGTGCCTGGTAAGTTGACATTTTGTCATTCTTTAAAATGCCACTCCCATCAGATAAAAGCAATGCATACAGCAAAAGACTTCAACACAAAATTAGACAAAGTTTAGCAGACATGTCTTTGTTTACCTGGAACGCGTTAAGAGCAATGAAGAGATAAGCGACTACAACAGACAGATGGACCAACACCCCACACAACCAGGTCAGACCCAGCACTGGCAGCAGGATGAGAACGGGACGAGTTACAGCCCTGCAAGCACAGAATGAACAGACATGAGTAGTAAAAGCACAGACCATGTGGGATGATAACCTACATGCTCTCAACACGAGATGCATGAGAATGCTGTGTAAAGGACAATGGCATCAAAACTTTACACAGTTTTGTGTGATGCAAGTAAACAGCAGTGTGGAGTTTTCAAGGTATTTTGATGATATTTTGTTCTTGGATATTTCTTCCTTGAATCCTCCAGCTATAGATTTTACCGCCTACCACAGTCATACTCCTGTTCCTTTGCAATCATTTTTTCAATGATCTTGGTGCTTATACGACCAATAACCATTTCATGGGGCAAGGCAGAAAAGGTTGCCTTTGTTAAAAACCACTATTGTTGTCACACTCCTGCACCTGGATAGAAAGATTGAGTTTTCAGACTGCACTGTGTCTGCAAGGACAAAGCCAGCACTCACTTCCCACTCTTCCCTTTTATTTTTGAAAGTCATTTTCCCTCTAATCTCCTGAATTCATAACACTTGAGCAAGCTTATACATCTACCTTCAGTCTGTTTTGTGAGGGAATGGACAAACACGGTTTTGTGGGTAGTATTGCATTACTATTAATATACACAATGAAAAGATGCATTTTAGTTTGAGTCTTTAGTTTGTTCTAGTCATGAGATACAGCTACTACCATCCACCATGAGTGACATGGGTTTTATCATCTGAGGCTTTAGAAGTTTTGTCTATACTAAACAATAAACAAACATTTACAACAGCGCTGCTACTGTATTCAGTTAAATGGTTGAGGATATGTGTCTTTGGATGATCAAACTAAGCTAACATCTCTCAACTACAAAAGGGGAAAGATCGCAAAAAAGTGATAATATTTTACAGTTTGCTCCAAGCAACTATGGAGTCAATTTAGGGTCACAATATATCTGTCCATGGCTAACCAGATTTGTAGCTTTAGACTTAGTGGGGCTGTACCATGCTTACACATCCTAATTGGGATGCCAATTAGTTTGTGCAGCCAGAGGCTGATCAGTATTAGGTTCTCCACAGAACGCCACCAGAGGTCCTTCCTACCGGAGCCATCAGCCTGTACAACTCCTCCTCTGTATGTAAGGGTTATTCTTCATCCGTGCAATAACAAATAAAACTTTAGCTAGTAATTAGATGTGAGTGTGTGTAGATGTGTTAGCATTCTTATTTTAATCTCCCTGCATTCTTGTGTGTACCTCCAACTGTGACAGCGATCAAACTATGAATATAAAAATTCCGTCTGGGATTAATAAAATTTTCTTAATCTTAAATCTGGAATAAAGTGTTACATTACTGTTGTGATATGCGAAATTTGCCCAAACGTAAAACTGGTGTTTCTATCAGACGTTAATGCAACATGTTAGCTTCTTGTCTGCTTTTGGAACTTGAATTGAAGCTGGTTCCACAAAGAAGATTGGTAGCTATAGGCTACTTGTTTATAGACTGATTTATGTCATTTGTTGTAAGACTCTTATTTTAATTTATTTTTTCAATCAGTGCTACTAAGGTTTAAAAGTACACTAGGTTCAACAAAACTATGACTCTTTTTTCTATGATATTAAACTATCTTTAATGCTTTGTAGGATACAAGTCATTAGTTGAAGTCTTTCTAGTTTTCAGGTTCTCTGCTTTAGGCCATGGAGCTCTGCATTCTACTATGGAGACCATGTGTTGTGTGTAACAGGCTGTTGATTCTTACTTAATGATTTTGTCTCTTTCTGTCTTTTACCTTTCATTTTTCCAGGTAACAAATCACACAGTGTTGTTTTGTTGTTTGAGCTTTTATCTTTCAGCAGTTTCTAGCTCTGAATATTGTTGTCTTTGTGCTCCTGACAACTCTAGCCCTGAGCTGTATACCATGTGCCCTTTTGAGTCAAAACATTCTCCTCATATCTTGTAGTATATATTGCACCGCAGCATTTTCCCCCAGACTGTCTCTGTTCATACTGCATATCTAAGGATGGGTATATTGTAATGATAAGTTTCCTTTACGCCCAGAAGAGTTTGGTCTTAATAAGAATTTCTGTTGATTTGTTGATTCATCACTTCATAACTTTTTTGTTTTGCTGAGGTACAAGCACACACTCATTTATACTGTAGGTCGAACGCTATGGAATCTAAAAGAATTGCATAATTTCTGTGCTGTGTCAAGCAATAACAAATGAGAGTTCACAGTAATAAAACCAGCTCAGTGAATGGCAGACGTGTTTGAGTGACCCTTTGGGCCCTTGCTCTCATCATCAGGTTTTCACATTGATCATATAACTTTCAAATAAAATGGGAAAATGGAGAACAAACTTGTTTAGCACATTTGTTCAACGGTTTTGCTTAAATTGTCACAGTTTAATTAATGCCTGACTCTCACAGTAACCCAAACCTATTTCTAACTTTCTCTTAACCAAAGAATCCCTGGAACAGACACAATGCCCCTACAAGGACATCAATAACATAATCTATGTAAACACACACATGCAGAAAGACACAGTTGTGTTGGGCCAGGTGTTAAGCTGATAAACCCTTACAACTCCCATAGCTACACTCTAGCTGGCTCAGCTTAAAAGGAAACAAATGGGCATGTGTGAGAGAGAGCGCGTGGGTGCATTGCAGAAAAAAACTTATGAAAGATAATAGAACAAAAGCAGGATGAGCAAGAGAGAGGGACAGAGAGAAAGAGAGTTAGGTGGTGAAGTCAATGCATCTCACCAGGTAAGGTCAAAGGTCTGAATCTTCGACGCTGAACTTGGACTGAGCATCTTTGCACGACGTTGAGCACTGGAAACTGTAACCATGACAACCCGACACAGCACAACTGCATTGACCTACAGAACCAGGACAACAGCATCATCATGACCTCGAGAGTACACGAAATGTGTCAATGCACATCCTCCTGGTCTCCAGTAACATGTAGTAGAAAGTACCAGTACCACACTTTATATCCTGATTGAAATATTAATAATAAAACTGAGCTTTCAGAATGCAATACTGAATGTTGATGAAGGTATGGGATTGTGATAGAACAGTCTTCTTCCCTGCCTTGGTGTTAAGTTCCTGTAGCAGCACGCTACAGATTGTTTAAGTCAAACACTCATATTCTTTTCTAAATAAACAGAAACATGTATAGAGACAAATGGACGTGATGAGTTAAAAACACAGTGGGCGGCGAAATGAAGGACAAGCTTTATGTTCTCAATTTAGGTTTAAATCATGCGTTAGATCACTAAAATCATTATTCCACTAAAAGAATAAGCCAAACACGTATGATACAATCCTTTAGAATGGCCTTCCTACAATTCTTAACCCTATAGAAAAAGTGTTGTTAAAGATCTAAAACCTTTTCAAACACATACTTACCGCCAAGATAAATATAACAGGTCCCACAAAGGCCCAAATAGTGTCAGTGGTCACACTGAGCCAACACTGATCATCTGCCCTGTAGTTTTCCACTGACACCGCCAATGTAACTCCAACTATGAGCACAGGTAGTCCTGAAAAACCAATAAGCAACATTCAAATAAGGTATTGGTTGCTATGACAACAAAAAGTATGTTTACATCCATCTGAGGGAACAGTGACTTCTATAGTGTCTGCTGCAGAGAAGATTTAGTCTGTTTGCTTTTCGTGCTCTATTTAGTCTAAACGGGAACATTCAGAAAGTTGAGGAGAACATCTTAATATGAAGCATCTGTGGTTGTTTCTCAGCTCATGATGCGTGATAACACACAGTCACAGTTACAGCTGCAGACTGTTTTCTTTACGCTGGGTGCAGGTTCATGGAAGGGTAACGTGTTATGCAAATGATTTTACGGGTTGTTGTATTACTACGAGTAGTACAGTAGTCCAGTAGCAGAATGGGATAGAAAAAAAAGATGAATCGAAAAAAAGAATAGAATTTCCCGTGAATAACGTTATTTGTCTGTCAGTCTGTCTGTTTAGTTTAATTCATATAGCACCAATCAAAAGCAATTAATCAATGAAGATTTGAATTTTTTTTGTTTTAAATATTTATTCAAAATACATTATTATTTCAATTAAATAAAAGTGTGAAGGCTGCTTTAAGTTTTTTTAAGGGAACGTATTGTGTGATGCAGTTGCAATGTAAAGTCTTTTACTTTTATTATTGATTTTAAAAATATATCTGTCTGTAATAAATTCTAGCTTCAATAGTATAATTTTATAATTTTTTACCCCATCCGATGACGTAATAGAGCTTCATCCTGCTGTCTTCACTGATGTTGACGGACACAACTTTGCTCCAGAGCAGAACACCCTCCACCAGCATCCACGAGAAGGAAGCCATGAAGAAGAGATGGAGCAGTGCAGTCACGACAAAGCATGCTGCCTGAGGGTTTACAGTAATAACAATATGAGAATAATAGTTTACAGTGTTATTATGAAAAGTGAGATGGTTCCTGTTGTATGTATTTACAGTCTTTTTTGGACACTTGTTTCTAAACCTTGACAGGCTCATGATTCCACTGTGGTGCATTGTGTCTTTTTTTACAATATTTTCCTTTTTTTCATAAGGGATTCCATCAGCTCAAACAGTTTAAGTTCTGAACTGCAGGCAGGTCACCCAAAATGTTTAGAACTGGACGAAGCTTTTAGAATTCACAATATGCGCAGAATGTGTTCAGATGTGGCCTTTCTAAAAAGACATTTTTGAAAGCATTCTTTGAAAATGAAATAATCTTGATGGCACAATACAACATGGACATTCATTCAACGCTAATGGTGCCTTCGTGGACGAGGAAGTTGCCCATGCTACTTTACAGGCTCTTATTCAAATCAGACTTTATAATTGTGCATTGATAACATGCTGCATGGAATGTCTGTTAAGAACTCATGATTATTTGATGGCATTCAGTGGGTTTTGGCCTTGTCCCTTGTGTTCATAGATCTAGACACATACTGTGAATATTTTACGGATACTATGAGACATAGGTGATGAGTTAGCCAAATTTTTAACGTTGAGACGTGTTATCAAAATGGGTTAAGCTATTTGCAAAGGTAGTGGGCTTTTACATTGATAGTGTATATATACAAACAGTGGCCTAACCTTTGTTGTGCAAACTGTACATTCTTGAGATGTGAACAGTTATGAGTTACAAAAAGCAACTCTTAGACCCATCACATCAATGAGTGTAGACAAAAATATGCTGCCGTGTTTGTGAAACTTACTTCATTGTCTGATGCCCAGTCGCTGCACATCAACAGAAGCTCAGCAACACCCAGAGCAACAATCAGGTTTTTATGGACGGTGGTACGGTCCGACTTAGGTACACTGCAAAAGTATAACCACACGCACACGTAGGCATGCACGCACACAGGATAAAATGTAGAGATCTCACAGCAGTTCTGAGGATTTTAAAAAATGATTTACTGGGCGCTATGCACATCGTCACAGCACAGCGTTATGTTTTTTCCTGGATTTATTGATGTGAATGTGGCAGAGGTTTATAAAATGCGTTTCACCTTCTGTGCTTTACTGAGTGCACTGTGTGACTTTTGTGACTCACCCTACAGCAATGAAGAGGACAAAGGTGAAGAGGAGGCCACATAGAGACACTCCACAGCCGATAAATGTCAGCACCTGCAGAGCTTTTTCGTTCTCTGGGCTCCTCTGACAGACAGACACACACACACACATACATGGAGCGCGAGCTGAAAATAGAAGCGTGTATTAAGCCTACACAAAATCCACAGCGATAACTAGAGAGAAGAATGTTACCTGGACTTCATAAACCTGCAGAAGCAATGCAAAATTGGTGGTATGGTTACAGTAGCATACAGTGTATCCGTATTGTTTGGACACTACTTCACAGCCTTTGGTATTCCACCACCCACCAGCCTCTGGGCTAGTTAGACACAAACAGCACATACTTACAGATCTACATACACAAAGGAATGCCAAGAATGAAAACATTTTCCTATCGAAAAGTTTTGCAGCATGTATCACATTTTTTAGATGAAACAGGTAAGATAAGGATGGCAATACAGCGAGGGAAATGGAGAGGGAGTTCTTCTCTTCACTGTTGCCTAGTGCTGGCTCAGGTTTTCTTTATAATTCTATATGAATGTAAGAACTGAAACATTACTTTGTAAAGTGCTATGACACTTTTTCTGGGAAATAAACTTAATTGCATCAAATTCAACCAGAGACATTTAAATTGTCCATGAAAGCTCATAAGTACTCACATGACATCAAAATCCCAGAAGGCACACACAGGGTCATACACAGTGCCAGTGGGATTCTGTGGGATATATGGAATAAGTCATAAATACCAAATATAATCAAGAACAATAGGAATGAAGGGGTTTCAACCTCAGGAGGTTTTGCAGACCTGGACTGTGTGCTGGAGCTGGAAGTGCACGGCCATGCTAACAGGCTGGTCATCTCCAAGCACAGTGGTGGAGATGACAGAAGAACCCAGGACCGTGCCCAGATACCTGATCCAATACAATAAAACAAGCAAGCCATAGGCTTTAATAGAAATTATTGAATAAGTAAATTATTAAATCACAAAAAGTTAAGGTTTTGTTATTCCATTAAAATAAAAGGTGCTTTATTAGCTTAAGGTTTAAGGTTTTAATATGTGTTATCACAGTGTCTCCCTGCCCCCTTAGCTAAAGACATATTAGAAAAATCTGAAAAATATATATATATTAAAAACTTGTAAATAGTAAAATATTTGGTCATGCATACTTTTTCAGAAATAATATAAATTAAAATAAAAAATAAATCTTATGTTTGTGTATTCCTGTCAAACGTACGAGTCTGGAGAAATATTTGAGGCCAGCATTGACTAGTATTTGTGTTAACACGCTCATCTGCAATAAAAATCTTTTAATTCAATGAGCCCTTTCAGATTGGTTCTTTACAGTTCCATGATTTCAGTAAAGAAATCATAAAATGTTCAGTTAATGTGCATTGTTACCTCTGGCTGCCGTCAGTGACCATAGGAACCATAGTGATATTCTCCTCTGGATTGAAAAGAGGCCGCAGAGAGCCATACCACGTGTTGACCAGGGTCATCCTCTGCATGCCTACATATTCAAAAGAACAGCAAAGATGAAACCTTCTGCACCTCACAACAAAGGGCCAAAGCAACCCAGTGGTGTGTCTCCAGTTGTCATCCTTAGTAAGAGCTTGGCAGTTAGAGGGGAGTAGGTACAGTACTGCACAGTAAATGCATGCTGCACATTCAAGTTGGAGACTAGAGCAAAGGACAAATGTTAACTTGAAAGTCTTGCAGATGGGTTTACATCATTTAACAACCTACCTTTGTTATGAAGATCCTGCATATTCTGATGTGGCACAGATATACAGTCTAGATGCATGTTTGTCTCTGTCTCGGGTCCACAAAAGGTTGAGGCGCCGGCATTTTTCTGTAGTCTCTGCACCTCCAGTTCTTTAAGAGCGAGGTAGGAAAATACAAATACAGTATATTGTGTAGAAATTGTAAAAATAAAACACACACACACACACACACACACACACACACACACACACACACACACACACACACACACACACACACACACACACACATGCACACAAATATATATAAGGAGCTAAAATACTATGTAGCCTTAAACAATGCAGTTTATTCATTTTCACATTTTTCACATTATTTTCTTACACAGTGCTGTTTTGTCCATTTTAACAACCGCACTGTCACATCAACTGTTATTGTTTGAATTTCAATCTAGATTGATTAACCCAAACCGCAATAGAGTTGCCATAGCAACATCTGCATATCTTCCTGGATTGTAAGGAGTCAGTACTTTATTTTAGCTGAGGAATGTGCCTGCATAGAGTGATGAAAAAGAAAACTTCAGGAAACAATGAGGTTGTAGGTAGACGTAAGGTTGTATGTTGAAATCCATTATTGTGAAAACTCTACACTGACTATGAAAAAAATATCATAGAAAGACTTTTTTTTGATTAGAAGTTGCACAGGAACACAAACTTATTCCAGACTGCACATGTTTAACTGTACTCCTCATTGATTTGAAAGCCGTGTGTACGGTGTGGTCCATGTGGTTCCTTCTCTCACTTGTCAGGTCTTGTGTACTGGAGGACAGGTGGTCCACGTTCTATCAGTCCTTTTGTTACAGCATACCGTGGGTCTATTCAAGATTGTCTCAGGAGCCACTGCTCACCTTGACCTAAGAAAGACACTGTTGCTGCATACCTTGAACGAAACTTTTTCAAATGGTAATAGTTGATGTTGGCATATAATTATAAATAATTTAATCTGAGCTGAACGGAAATGGTTCAATCACTATGTGTAGTATTGATGTGTCTGCATTTCGTGATGTCACAGCTAGAGTAAGGGGCCTTTTTTTTTAAGCCAGATTTTTTTTAACCTGTCTCTATAGCCACAGTTTTCACTCTATCAACATGTTTTTTCTCTTGTTTGTAGTCATACTGTCACAATCCAGGGTTTTGAGGTTTACTTTTCCTCTTTTATTTTGTAGTATTTCCAGTTTCTGTTTCATCCTGCTTTTTTCTTACTTTACTTTCAGTCACGTGATCCATTCAGCTGTTTACAATCAAGTCATCAGTCTTGTATATCACCACCAGCCCTTAGTTAGAGGCCGCCCCTGGAGGTCCTGGTGGTCTAGACTAGATCACGCCAGTCCTGGACCCTGTGTCTTCTGCTCTCTTGTGTGCAGGGGTCTTTCCCAGAGTTCCTGGTGGTTCTCACAGAAGAACCTCGGCTCCCGCCCCTGGTGGTCCAAGGGAGGCCATGCCAAGTTCAGATGACTGCACCAGCCTGGGCTCCAGTGCCCTCTGCTTCTGTGTGTGCAGGTGCTGCTTCCAGGGTTCCAGGTCCACTGCCAGCCACGTCTGCTTCGGCTCCCAGTGACCTGGCATCGACCACGTCTGCATCTATCCTAGTCTCTTGTTCTGGTTCCAGCGCCTACTCTGTCCTCGTCTCTGGTTCCGGCTCCTCGTCGGTCTTCATCACTGAAATTGACTCCTTGTCTCTCTTCGTCTCTGGTTCTGGCTCCTCGTCTGTCCTCATCTCTGGTTCCGGCTCCTTGTCTGTCCTTGTCTCTAGGCCTAGCTCCTCATCTGTCCTCGTCTTTAGTCCCAGCTCCTCATCTGTCCCCGCTCTGGTTCTGGCTCCAGCCCCTCGTCTGTCCTCGTCTCTGGTTCCGGCTCCTCGTCGGCCTTCGTCACTGGAATTGACTCCTTGTCTCTCTTCGTCTCTGGTTCTGGCTCCTCGTCTGTCCTCATCTCTGGTTCCGGCTCCTTGTCTGTCCTTGTCTCTAGGCCCAGCTCCTCATCTGTCCTCATCTTTAGTCCCAGCTCCTCATCTGCCCCCGCTCTGGTTCTGGCTCCAGCCCCTCGTCTGTCCTCATCTCTGGTTCTGGCTCTGTCTGTCCTTGCCGCCTCGACACTCCTGCATCCAGGATGACTCCCCATCTGGAGGATGCCTTCATCCCCTGTCGGGCTCTGGATGTGGCTGGCTTCAGCGCCAACTTCCCAGAACCCACCGTTCGCCCCTGGGCACTCTGTGCGCCAGACTCTCCTCGCCTTCATCCTCCCTGAGAGAATGATTTGGACTTTGTGTTGTGCCTCCCATGCGATGGACTTACCTTATGGACTCTTGTTTTTTCTTTATGCAGCCTTGTTTTTATGGTTCTGCCTGCCTCCGGTCCTCCCTCCGCCCTCCCTGTTAGTGTTTTCTGTTTTGGCGTTGGGCGTTTATATTTTATGTTGTTCAAATTTTGAATCGTCATCATTTTAAGCTTTGTCAACGTTTTGTCGTTTTCATAGTTTTGTCATAGTCAACTTTTTGATGTCAGCAGCTTAATCAGCGTGTGGCATTGTTGCAGCAGCAGAACAGCTCTCCCACATATTTTTGAGAAAATCGAAAAATTACTTTTTTTAGTTAATATTATCATCATCTTTATCATTGATGATAGGATTTAAAATGTATAACAACATTGGTTCTTGGAGAAAGCTGCTATGAAAAATAAAAAAAGGTGGCTGCATTTAAGTTCCAAAAGTAAAACAAGATAAGGAATGAAAAAGTAGACAAGCAATAAGATCAGAAGTTGACAATGGCAGCCATGACACAAAAATACCAAAAGGTGGTAGAGCCAAATTTTAGAAAGAAAAGTAAGAAAATTAGGAAAACAAAAAAAAGGAATAGATAAGAGAAAAATACACTTCACTTGAGAAAATGAGGGAAATTTAAGGATAGACTTGAAATAAAAATAATCTGCCTGTCAAACAATCAGCTAGTAAATATTCTCTCCTGAAAGTTAAGTCAGATCTTTAATTTATAGCCTAGGTCCTCCTGTCCAGGCAGCTTCCAAAGTGTGTGGACAGTTGACTCAAGGCCACACATTTATCCTCCATTACTGTAGGTCTCACTCCTGTAAAGAATGGGCTCGTCATGTGAGGTTATGAGGTGGTGTGAACTCTACCATCACACAGTTTACTGCATGTCCTTCCAGGCTCTGGTGGTCGTAATTTATCTAAGAACAGATGATAGGACATTATAATAAATGTGAGGTTGTGTCCAAGGAGCGAGAGGGAGAACCAGTTGTCTTCTTTGTTAAGAATGTGAACATTGTTGTCCTCAAATGAGTGGCCTTTTAAAAGGAGATACACTGCTGAAACCTTTCCTTTTGTGGTGCTATATCGTCTTGTGCAGTTGTTTAGTTTTCACTAATGTACATCTCTGATGTCTCTCTACAGTATTTAGCTCATCTTATGTTTTGGTGTCTGGTCTTTTGAGTGGACCACTTCCTGTCTCAGTGTGTTCGTTGGTTTTCCAGGTTTTGAAAGTTGTCTTTAGCTAGTCATTTTCCTACTTCTGTGGAAGTGGGGATGTTCTCCACCCTGTGAGTCAGGATGAATCCTGGTCTGTGTTGTAGTAGGTGATGAAAATAAAACATGAGACACAGCAGTCATTGTCAGTGTTGGTAGGCTGTCTGTAGATTTCTATTTATTGGCTGCCGTTGTCTCCGGTGATGACTGTCTAGAATGGCCAGTCTGTCCTTGGTGAACCTGTCAATGTGATCAACTGCTTGAACTTGCATATACGCTCCCAGAGCGGAGGAGAGGGCGCAAAATCATGATCTCGCCCAGAGCACCGAAACTCATGATGCGTTTTTAGGAGGAACTGTGCAGACTGTAGTGGTTAACGCATTGCGCTGCTGCTACCCAGGTCGCAGGTTCAAGAGGGGTTGCGTCAAGAAGGTCATTCAGTATAAAAATTTGCCAATCTTCCACTGTGATGTGATAAAACTGAAAGAACATACTATTTTAGTAATAAATTGTGAACTTTATTTTATTTATTTTTACATGGTCAGCTCCCACCGGATTATGGACTTTATCTTTACTTTATCCAAACCTGATAAAAACCTAATAATATTCAGCTTAAATGAAAGCAAAGGATCTAAGGAATCCAAGGAAATGTGGCAAAGCACCCTAGCTATCAGATGAGGTGAGTTATGAACCAAACACAAAAAATGCTAAGCTAAATAAACAACATAAACATTCAATTATGGCCGTATAAAGTCCACATTACTGGTGAACCAATGCCATTATTTATTATTCCTACATTCTAGGTCAAGTTATTCACTGGTCCGCCATCTGGTCACGGTTTACACCTAGGCCATAAAACGTGTTGGGTGACTCTCACTGGCTTGGAGTTCTGTCAGTTCTGGGTTGGTGTTTTTAGGCCAATTGCTCCCACGGACACGCTGGACTATAGTTGTGCACTGTTGATATTTAGTCGGAAGGATATAAATAACCATTTAGATATGTTGATCAATTTTGTTTCTATTGTAGCTGCTATAATGGAGGAAAAACATTACACATCCACACTAGTCATCTCATAACCTTATCTGACTGTTCGCAGAATTTGTCCTACTTCATTTCAGCAAAACCTCCTTTTTACAGAGTAAATCTATAGTAATTGTGCTTCGAACATATGGAAGTTCGAAGTTGCTGAGGCCTCTATTTACAGATATTCATACTGGAAGTGCATTTTGGCATCCAGTCAAACACAGAATCATTACAAGAATATATTACAATTTTTTGTGAAGAGCTGCATTTCAGTTTTTTGGTGCCTATCTAGTCAAAGGCCGTGCACATGTCACGTGCACATTACAGATTTTCTAAAGGCAGTGCAACCAATTGATTATGATGATTGATGATTAGTTTTTACATATTTAAGATTTACTGAGTATATTTCAGCCAGCAGAGAAGGCCTTGCTGTCCGCTTGCAATAGGAGTGTTTGTTGTGTAATTTGTCTTAACACCTGCTGGAGAAACAGCAATGATTTGTGAGTCAGTGTGTGTCAAAACAGTGTGTTTGTGCCTGTCTGTGTTTCATTTTAGCATCTGATGGAGAAGGAGGAAATAGCTGAGGGACAATACTAGAAAATGACCTTGAAGTCAATTAAAAACACACACAATGAGCTTTTGTGTGTTTTTGAGAGACTTTAAGCTGAATGTGTGTATGTGTGTACCTTTGTCTACGTGCAGTCATGTGTATCTTAAACTGCTGTTTTGAAGAAAGATCTGATCTCATTGTATAATGATGTAATACACCTGTGCTGTTGCCATGGAAATGACATGTTCTATGAGAGCTTCTAACTGACACCTCGAAAACAGAGACTGATGGAGAAAACGTGCAGAGGAAGTATAGGTTCAGAAAATCAGCCTTTCAGACTTTAAAGCAGGGTCTCAAACTGGTTCCACCAAAGGCCGCTGTCCCTGCTGGTTTTCCAACTCTCTTTGCCCTAACTCTTACTGATTACCTTGACCAGGTGTGTTCAGTCAATGACAAGCTTGGAAAGCCAACCTCCTCTCAAAAATTAAGATGAGGGAATATGACAACGCGTATTTAGTAATTGGCTTCACTGTGACTACGGCGGGAGACAAGGAAAGACCAGTATGTTTACTGTGTCTAAACAGTACAGCGTGAAGCCAAATAAGTTTAGGCCTCACTTAAAGACATAACACCACAATCACGCTGATGAGTCGTTAAGAGTTTTTAACTGCAAAAAATGTGACGAATATTGCCAACAATCATCCCATTTCAGTAAACCAGCAAGCGCTCAACTCTTTCTAATTATGTATGTATGGTTAGTGCATTACGCTGCTGATGCTGAAGTTGTAGGTTTGAATCCACCTCTAACGAAAAAACCGAAACAGTTTAGCTTTTTATCACATTCTGAGCAGTGGGGGGACGCAAAATGTTTACTTTTTCCTGTGGGGGGTTATGGAAAATAATTGAGAAGCACTGACCTAAACTGACAAAGCTGAAAAGGTCAAGACTCGATGGAGGGTCTAAGGTTCAAACGACATTTATACACAAAAGTATGATGATACTAAAAAGCTGAGGAGGAAAGAGGAAAGTCGACCGCAAGTTGAACATAAGACAATTAAACATAAAAAACAAAAATTATTATATGAAAATGGTGGGAATTCTTTGTCTTGACATGCTGTGCCTCTGGCTGAGGGTTGTTCCTGGGGGGTCATCAAGCATTATCAAATGGTGGGTGTTTCACTGTAGTGACCACGGGAACATTGTTAAGGAAGTAAAGAGGGGGTTTACTGCACTCATGTAAATCAAGGAGTAGTCAACAGCTCATGTGGATGTTTGTAACAGGGTATAAATACAGGTCTTGTGTCCTCAGTCCTTCAGTGGATACTTTGTACATGTAAGATGTGCCTTTCATCTTAGATGTACTGAAATTGTGATCTACTCTGTGTCGACACGTGAGTAAACTTTGAGATGGTTTCTCAAACTGATGATCTCCAGTTGATTTCTTAATAAGAAGATTTCCACTACAAAATTCATATTAAAGGAAAATTTGGCCAAAACGGTGTCGGGTAATATTTAAGAATGAAGAGACACTCAGATTGCTCCATAATTTCTATGCAGAGAAGTTATCATTTATTCCTCCGGGAAGATGCCTCGGCAGATGCTTTGCCGTGGGCTTAAAAACTAGTGCTTCCTGGTTTCCTATGTACCTGCCCCAGCAATGGTCGAACTGAGAGGGGGCGGGGCCAGTTGGTGAGGGGCGGGGCCAGCATGTTGGAGCGAAAACGCTCTGTCCGTCATTGTTTTTCCTTGCATACGCATACAGCACTAATATTTAATGGCCGAAAGTCCTGCTATAGATTGGTTACGCCAAATGGAGGAGTACGAGGCTGTTTGGAGCAGGACGGGGCTGCAGCAGAGGGCTGAGAGCTGGCATCCTGCAACAGACTGAGAAGAGCTAGATGCATCGTGTCTCTGTGCTGAAAGAAGCACAACAGAATTTCCTAGTGCTGCAATGAATCTACCGCTTCCTGTTTCTCTTGGATGAAGTTGTACCAAGGATACCAAGGGAAAAACCCGAAAAAACAGCACGGACAGAAGGGTCAAATGAGCACTGAGTAAGTAATATATCCAACCTTTTATTGTTTTACCTTGCGCTGCTAAGTTTGAGTAAATTTAATAACTGCTGCTTGTCGTGTTTTGGATTGTGTAGAGTGGCATTAGCTTTTGTGGCTATTGTTAGCTTAATCTGATGATAACTGAACTGGAACTGATGGATATACTGAATATCACTCACAGGACCTGGAGCAGGACATTGATCCGGAAAACAATCTATTTACAAATATTAACAATAACTGTTACAACTAGACAGATGTCAGTTTTAGTTTAACAAAAAATCAAGACTGAAAATAAAATACCAATAATTCACTTCAGTAGCATAAGTTTATATGCAAACTAACAGAATATTAAAGACCATCTCAAGAATCTCTCAGTCATTTAATATAATATCCATCCATCCATCCATCCATCCATCCATCCATGGTATGATATGATATGATATGCTATGATATGATCTGATACAGTATGATATGTATGAATAGAGAAATGAGGACGGGGGGTGGTGTGGCATTGTATGTGGATAAAAACTTTAGATATAAAGTGGTAGATAAAATGTCAACTGAGGTGGATAATTTTTTACAGTGTGTAACTATAGACATAATGATGGAAAAGAAGAAAAATATCTTAATAAGCTGTATATATAGAACACCAGTTTCTAATATAGATACCTTCAAAGACTGAATGGATGTACACAACTATACGAACAAAAATCACAAAGTAATGTTCATATGTGGTGACTTCAACATTGATCTGTTAAATCCTAAGAACCAGAAGGAAACTGAGAAATTCATCAACACCCTGTATATTAGTAGTTTATGTCATAAAATTACCAGACCAAGTAGAATAACAACGCATAATGCAACAGTAATAGTAATAGTAACAGGTTTTGGGGAAAACCTGGGCTGATTAGAAGAGACGGCGTCGATCCCACGTTGAACGTAGCCTCTCTGCTTTCTAGTAACATTGCCATGTTGCTTAGCCTCCCCACTCCGTGACAACTCAGAGTGGAGCCCAGGACGCAGAGTCGCAGTCTTACCAACTCCCTGCATGTTCTTTACAGCCGCCACCCACTCTTAGTTATCACATACTGTAGAGACTGTGTCTGCTCCCCGACCACCTAAACTATACAAGTCACAAACAAATCAAACAGGAGTGATTTACCAGAATTTAATAAACATCAAAGCAGTTCTTACAGAACAAAGTAACAGTAAGTTAATAAAGTGTGGTTTATTAAATATCAAATCTCTCTCATCTAAATCCTTGTTAATAAATGACTTGATAAGTGGCCATCACATAGATCTGTTCTGTCTCACTGAAACCTGGCTGCAGTAGGATGAATATGTTACTTTAAATGAGTCGACTCCAAAGAATCACATCAACTATCATGTTCCAAGAAGTACAGGTAGAGGTGGAGGAGTAGCAGCAATTTATAAATCAGATTTATTAATTACTCCTAAACCTAAACATAGTTATAACTCATTTGAGAGCCTCACTCTGAGCCTTTCTCACCTAGATTCAAAAACTCAGAAGCCAGTTGTGTTTTTATTGTTTATCGTCCTCCTGCTCCATATTCGGAGTTCTTAACTGAATTCTCTGAATTCTTATCTGACTTAGTTCTAGCACAGATAAAGTCATGGTAGTGAGAGAATTTAACATTCATGTAGATGTTGATCTTGTCCTGACATATGGGGTTGAAATTGATAATTTAATAGTTCTTCCCCAAAACCCTATGTTATCTGACCATTTCTTATTAACTTTTGAATTTAGTATAATTTACCTTACAATAGCTGGAAAGAAATGTTACTATAGGAGCTGTTTATCTGACAATGCTGTTGCCAGATTCAAGCAGATGATTCCATCATCTTTTGCCTCAATGTCTTGAAAATACGCAGAGGAGAACAGTCACCTTATAATCCTTATGAACGGGTTGACTATCTTGTAGATGATGCTTTAGCTTCTCTACGTACAATGTTAGAAACAGTGGCTCCTCTGAAGAAGAAGGCAGTGAATCAGAGGAGGTTAGCTCTGTGGTATAACTCAGAGATCCGTAGCCTAAAGCACAGGACTAGACAACTAGAAAGGCAGTCGCGTTCCAACAAAATAAATGCAAACTTCATTACTTGGAAGGACAGTCTAATCATATATAAAAAAGCACTTTGTGCAGGTTTCTTTTCAGCACTGTAGCCAGGCTGACTAAGTGTCATAGCTGTGTTGAGTCTACTATCCCCCTAAATCTCAGCAGCAATGACTTCATGAACTGCTTTACTAATAAAATTATCACCATTAGAAAAGACATTCAGCAGCAACTTCTTCCAAATGACAGAAAGCACTGTCTAGATCCATCAACTTTTAATTTACCAAATCTTCTGTCTTACCTAGACAGCTTCTTCCCCATAACTCATATGATGTTAACCTAAATAATCAACTCTTCTAAGTCGTCCACTTGTCTTTTAGATCCAATCCCAAACAGATTACTCAAAGAAGTTCTACCTTTAATCAGCTCGTCCATATTAAATCAAATCAACCAATCTACACATTTAGGCTATGTACCACAGGCTTTTAAGGTGGCTGTGGTCAAACCTCTATTGTAAATACCTACCCTGGACCCTGGAGAACTAGTCAACTATAGGCCAATTTCAAATTTACCCTTTATTTCTAAGATTCTTGAAAAACAGGCTAAACAATTATCTGACCACCTTAGTGGTAGTAACCTGTATGAAGATTTTCAGTCAGGATTTAGAAAACATCATAGCACAGAAACAGCTCTGGTTAGAGTCACTAATGATCTTCTATTAGCTTCGAACAATGGTCTAGTTTTTGTCCTTGTCCTGTTAGATCTTAGTGCTGCATTTGATACAGTTGATCATATCATTCTATTAAAGACACTAGAACATAGAATCGGGATAAAAGGAACAGCATTGGGATGGTTTAAATCCTATTTGTTGAACAGATTCCTGTTTGTTCATGTTAATGAGAAATTTTCCACATGCACAAGTATTAGCTATGGAGTACCACAGGGTTCTGTGCTTGGTCCAATTCTGTTTAGCCTATACATGTAGTCAAAATTCAGGGTTGTTTAAAAGACATCAAATCCTGGATGTCCCAAAACTTCCTTCAACCAAGTTCAGATAAAACTGAAATTCCTATTGTGGGCCTAAA
Organism: Betta splendens; assembly: GCF_900634795.4. Classification (NCBI taxonomy): domain Eukaryota; kingdom Metazoa; phylum Chordata; class Actinopteri; order Anabantiformes; family Osphronemidae; genus Betta; species Betta splendens. Next base: position 1,452,892 of record NC_040898.2, read on the forward strand.
AATCTGAGAGAGACACTATTGAGTCAGATAGCCACCCTGGATGGCATAACATTAGCTTCAGATTCTACTGTGAGGAACCTTGGCGTCATCTTTGACCAGGATCTTTGGTCAATATAGCTAAAATCAGAAGCGTCCTCTCTCAGAGCGGTGCAGAGAAACTGATCCATGCATTTGTTACCTCTAGGCTGGACCACTATAACTGCTTACTCATAGGATGTCCTAACAGCTCCTTAAAAAGCCTACAGCTTATTCAAAATGCTGCAGCCAGAGTTCTGACAGGACTTAGAAAGAGAGATCACATTTCTCCAACATTAGCTTCTCTGCACTGGCTGCCTGTAAAATGTAGGATAGAATTTAAAATTATCCTATTCACCTACAAAGTACTCAATGATAAAGCTCCTTCTTATCTTAAAGACATCATAGTTCTTTATGCTCCCAGCAGAACGCTTTGTTCTCAGAACGCTGGGCTACTTGTGGTTCCTAGAGTCATTAAATGTAGAACAGGAGGCAGAGTTTTAAGCTACCAAGCTCCTCTCCTCTGGAACCAGCTCCCTGTCCAGGTTGGAGAAGCTGACACACTCTCCACCTTTAAGATTAGGCTTAAAACCTTCCTTTTTGATAAAGCTTATAGTTAGAGATGGTTCAGGTCACTGGCAATGATTGTTAGTCATAGGCACCATATCTTAGTTAAGCAGCAATAGACATAGACTGCTGGGGGACTTAATTTATACACTGAGCTCCTCTGTTTCCTTCTACCTCTTCTGTCCAATACCCTCCCACCATTGTTCTATGTTCAACTAACCTTGTCTCTTTCTCTCCATTAGTTGTGCTTCTCTCTCTCCCTCCTTCTCTCTCTCTCTCTCTGTCTCTCTCTCTCTCTCTCTCTCTCTCCTCCACTCTGTCCTCACCTACAGGTATCTTTGAACTCTAAGTTTGGTGTCTGTGATGGGCAGCTGCAGATCCAACCATCCTGCCTGCATCCAGTCCCTGGTCCTACCATCCTGCCTGTGGTCTGTTGTTGCTTGTTGTTGCTTGTTGTTGTTGCTGTGCTTTTCTTTCTCTCTATCCTCTCACCCCAACAGGTCGAGGCAGATGGCCGCCCACATCCAGCCTGGTTCTGCTGGAGGTTTCTTCCTCGTTAGAGAGGGAGTTTTTCCTCTCCACTGTTGCTGTCAAATTAAAAGCTTGTATGTGAGATTTGTTGGGTTTAGCTGTGTAAGGTATTAAACCTTACTTTGTAAAGTGCCTTGAGATAACTTAGTTGTGATTTAGCGTTATATAAATAAAATTAAATTGAATTGAATATTTTCACAAATTATATTAATAATAATATAGTAAGTTGACTCTTGATGAATGAGATTAGTGACCATCTGCCAGTATTTATACTTTATGAATGTTATCATAGAAAATATAAGCCAGTAAATAAAACCACATATACTGTAGAAGAGCGAGAACTGAAGAATTTATCAAGAAGTTAAATCAGGAACTGATGGCTTAGAATTGGGAAGACATATACAAGATACGAGATCCGGACAATTTACTGTATACGGAGTCTTTGGGAATACATTTATATCACTATTTGATAAGAACTGTCCAAGGGTTCAACATAAAGCTAATAAGAATTATGTTGAGAAGCCATGGATGACTAAAGGATTACAGATTGCATGAAGAAGAATACATTATATAGGGAATTTATAAAACACAGATCTGAGAATGAATAGAATATGTTTAAGACATACAAAAATAGATTAACTAACATAATGAGAAATTCTAAGAAGCTATACTAAATAAATAAAATTATTAGAGGTAAATAAGAATTGAAATTGTTGAAATATATCTTAGTTCCTGATGACACCACTATATGGGCTCTTGGTGAGAACTAGGTGTAGTTATAGTTTGCTGGAAGCCACACATAAAATACATACAGAAAAAAATGTCTTAAAACATTTCTGTTTTAGCAAGCGTAAAACAAATACTGAATGTGAAGGCATTACAAATCCTATATTGTGCTTTGATTTTGCCTTATTTAAATTACTACATATAAAATGGGGGAAAATACAATACAAAGGTGAACTTAAATCATTATACATCCGTTATACATACACTCCAACAAGGGACTATAAGAATTGTACATAAACTTGAGTTCCAGGATCATACAAATGGGTATTCTGAAAAGTCAACAGTTTAAACTATATGATCTATGGGAATTTAATGCTGCTGTATTCATGTATAACGCTAGAAACAATCTGCTGCTGGCTGGAATTCAGAAATTGTTCTTTGAAAGAAATTATAACTTAAGGGGCCATTTATACCTGAAAACTCGCACAGTTTACTCGCACAGCGAAAAAAGTTTCTGCTTATCTATAAGTGGAGTAAAATTATGGAATAATCTTGAAGAGGATATAAAGCAAAACACTAACATAAAACATTTTAAATATAAATATAAAATGTACATTTACCGGAAGTATAGGCATAATGAGTGATTAGTATAGACACTGGATAAATGAGGGTTTCATGAAGACAGCATTAATGATTGACAGGCATATTTACTATATTGATTTATTTTAGTCTGACAGTACATTGTCAAATAAAAAGCTAAAATAGGGTTCATGCTATCATTATCAGTGCCCAATGTTACAGGGCACTATATCTTGCATTTTTGGGTTTAAATAGTGTATAACTTTGTTGGTGGGTAATATTGTAAGTGTTATTGCGTCTGTTTGTATGGGCAATAGTGATGGTATATGAAGATAAAATGTAATATGAAAGGGGGTAGAACTAGATAGGTATTACTTCCTTCTATTACCTTTCAAGCATTTATCCATGTGTGAATTATAGAAATGAATTGATGTTGTTGTTATTATATATTATTTATTACTGTTTTTTTGTATTATCATGTTTACATGCTTGAACTAAATAAATAAATAAATAGCTTATATATTAGCTCTGAGTGGCTGTCAACTAATTTAATATTACTATTTCATTGTGTAGGCAATATCAGTGTCATAGTTGCGATTCCTCTTGGCTGAAGTTGTGGATTCTACTGTTGTTGGGGGAACGTGTGGGTTATTAGTTTTCTGCTGCTTGTAAACAAAGTAGCAGTTGAAACTAGCTTCAGGATGCCACGGACAAACCAGAAAAGAACTGTGGAATGAGCGCTGAGTAAGTAATATATTGAACCATTTATTGTTTTAGCTTGTGCTGTAAAGTTTCAGTACAAGTAAGTTACAAGCTGCTGCTCATCTGTTTTGGACAGTCGATAGTAGCGCTAGCTTACGTCCCTAACGTTAGCCTGTGCATTTGCTTGGGTGGCAGCAACTCTAATACTAATTTAATAATTAATTTCCAGTTGTGTATTGTTACAGAGACTCTTGGAAGGGAAAAACGTCTTGTGGGAGAGGGTTTTGTCTAAATAAAGAATTTGTGGCTTTCTCACAACTGTCTGCTTTGATTCAAAATTAAAAGCTGCTAAACAATATACAAACAATGTCTTTATTTAAACACACTGTTAAAATAGGGTTAGGGACATTGCTTTACAATTTTGTTAAAAATGCCTGACTGTGGCTGGGGCAGATACAGAGAAAACCAGGAAGCACTAGTTGTAGTCCGTGAGCACATGGCAAACAATGTGCCAGGGTGTCTTGGAGGAGGAATAATTTTCTCTACATAGAAATTATGGAGGAATCTGAGTGTCCCTTCATTTTTCCATACTACCTGAGGTCGTTTTGGTCAACCCCCTTTGAAAATCTGTGAAGTTTTCTTTTAAGTTTGAAGTACCATTAAGACATTCAAGCACCAAGTTTAACAAAGGTTCTACAATGTGTTTATGATAGAGAACAACAAAAAGGCATAATTATAATAACAATATTAATAACAACAACATGATAATATAAGGTGTGAGAGCTGTAATGCCTATTTGATAATCAAATAAACCCTGTGTGTGATGAAGGAAGAGACTCACTGATATTGGGACGATGAATGAGTAGGTGATTGGTTTCCGTCATTAGTTGAGGACTCAGGCTTGTCACCATGCGGTCAATACAATTAATCACATCCATCGGGCCATTCACCACCTGAAACACACAAAGCACTAAGCAGTAGCATCACTCATGAACAAGCTCAGTTTAACAAAGGCTAAGAAGGTCCTTTTTAACAAGAAAACAATGTCAGTGCCTGTAAAAGGTTGTCATCATCTACAGTTGGACTTCTACAAGTGTTTCACTGCAGTACGATTGCTGTGCCACTATATTGTCAGGGCGTTCCCTTGGCTTAAAGAAATCAGGATACAAATCCATATGTACAGTTACAGCGTTTAATAGAGGCTTATGATGCAACAGATGCATGATTCAATTGTAGATTTAGCCACTAACTGAAACCTGAATTCAACATGCCTGTTTAAAGCTGAGCCTTGAAACCAGAGTGAGGGGCTGAGTGGAAGACATTTGGGTATGAGTACAAGCACAGAATTTCAGAATGTTGTTCATTCATTGAGCTTAGGCTTAGTGGCCTTGGAGCGGTTGGGAAGCTAGGTGCTGAGAGAAACATCCACTTAAACAACACTCATAAGCCAACCTTAATACAGATCCATAAACTCCATTCACATTAAAAGTGCAGATACATACTGTATGTGACAAAACAAATAATAGAATTTGAAAGACCATAGAGCATTGGTTGCTTTTTGAATCATGTTGTGCAGCATATAAATTGGTAATGGCTGAACAATATCCCAGCCAATACCTCTTGAAGCAGGTGCTGCCTTTCTCATGTTTTTTCTATTAGCCTTCTGGCAAATTTCTAATTCCAAAGCTGATGATGAGCTTTTCTAATTGTGTATTAATAGAAGCATGCCACCCTCCAGTGCTTTACTGCTGGAATTGCAGATCTAGAGTTATAAATAAACTTCAGAATCAGAATCAGTTTTAATAATATTTAAACAGTTTAGGTATTGCTATATTCATACTGAAAATGGCCTCTGCAAAACAATATCCTGATGTCAACAAGCAAAAGTCAACAGTAGTGTCAAATTGAAACGGTACAGTTTCATGCACCGTTTGAGCTTCGGTAACTAATTGACAGGGACTGGTCTATCTTTTACTCTGGAGTTGCCTACAGTGTGAGGTGGTGACCTGGATGGACTTGGTACAAGCTGTCATGTGTTGGAGATTTTCAGAGCTTTAAGGTGTTTGTACTAATGGATCAAACAACACCCAGCCCTCTTGGGGTTCCTGGATTCCCAGACTCCATTGTTCTGCTGGGAGATTTCAACGCTCACAAGGGCAATGACGGTAAAAGGTGTAATGGGAGGAAGAGCCTCCCAGTGTCCGGATTCCTAGCCGTGGTCGTGATCGGGAGGAAGGTGGGTGGAGGACGCAAAATTGTGATTTCGCCCATGCACCTAGATGGCCTGGAACGCCACTGGTGTCTCAACCCTGGGATTGCCTCTCCCCTGCAAGACCTAGATCAAGTGTCCAGAAAAAGGGCAGTCTGGGGATCTTGCTTTAAATTGCTGCCCCTGTGATCCCACCTTGTAAAACGCAGTTGAAATTGTGTGGAGGATGAATGTTACTTGCTCAGTGCTTACTATTGTAATTAATTCATGCATAAAATATTACAGAAAAGCAGCTGTTCTACAATAAACATTTACGCACAAACACAGTTTTATAAAGAGCTGTTTTTAATCTGAACTTGCACTAGAACATCTTCAAACCATCAAATCTTTTAAGGCTGAACACATCAGTGTCCTTGAGCAATGGCCTGAATGCTTTGCTGCTGCACATCTGCTAACTCTTTATGCATCTACCTTCTAAAAGTTCCACACAGAGGGGTTAGAAATGTAGCTAAAAAAAGAGCTACGGTAAACGTCATACGCTACCTCTCTGATGGCCTGCCACTTGTTGGTGTTGTCTTCATTGATGATGCTGTCAGCCACCCTGACAAAGTGCTGGGTCAGTTTCTGGATGCTCTCCTGGCTGTAGTTGGTAGCATCAGAGAACGGTTGTGAGGGAATGTCTGCAGCCAAAGACAACAACTGGATGAGGGACACCATGTCCACTGGCTGCAGTCCGTCTTGCTGGGTGTCCTCCAGGGCCTGGACTGAGATGTCTAGCAGTGCAGACACCTGGGATATGTTGTGGACCCTTGACAGCTGCTGGTTCAGAAGTGGCTGTTCCAAAACCTGTATTTGTTCATTTTTATTTTTTGTTGTAACAAAAATAAAAAAGTTAATATTTTATTATAAGTCCGAGTATAGTGGTTCAGTCATTTTTCAGGAATATTTACATTTAGGAACATTTAGTAATTTAGTTGATTTAGTGCATTTTAACTTAGTTTTTCTCATATACTTCAATTAAAATTACATTTGTCCTGGAAAACAACATGTCATCATAAAGAAAAGGGACAGTCATGGTTAACATGGATGAGAAGGTTGTGGACCTGGGTTTGGTTTGAGAGCTTCATCAGGTGATTCATGAAGGTAGTGGGCTGAGAGCTCTGAGAATCACTCATCTGCTTTATCTTTAAGTAACTCTCTGTGTGGACAAGAAGAACACTTTAGAACCTTAATCTTATCAGCTCTAATATATTTTGTGAAATAGTTTGATCATGCAGCTTGACAATCTAAGCCCTACCTTTGCTGCTCTTGCAGATGAATGGCAGGACATCAGAGCAGTCTGTGAAGTCAAGGAGTGGGAGCTCGTCTGACCAGCTCTGCAGCCTTCTACAGCGCTGTAGCTCCCTCCACTGGTGACCTGCTGCTCACACGTTCACACAATCACATTCAGACAGACACTAAATAAGATGAAACAGCTGAACAACAGTCAACAAATTCAACATTACTATTTAATATGCAGCTTTGTTCTTTAGCACATATTATATTAAAAATATAAAATAATGATAACATTATAATTGTTTTTCACTAGGAAAGTCACACCTGAAAAAAAAAAAAAATTAATGTTGCTAAGGACCAGATTCCCCAAAAGAAGTACAGTGTCTGCTGGCATCACTATGAGAGTGAATGGGTGAATGTAGTAGAATGGCGTTTTGCACCCCGGAAGGGTGTTTAAATGCGCAATATAAGTTCGGACCATTTAGTTTTTACAACCAAAACAGAAGAAGGCAAATAGCAGAAACAGTTACAAACTGGTAACTGAAACACATCTGCAATGTGGCAACACAAACATGGGCTCGTACCTGGGCAAAGCAGAAGGGCCTTCACTTCTCTTACCGCAGGGTGACTGAAGAGGTTGTCTAGGTTCCAGGTGAAAAGTGCCTCCGGCGCCATTGGTGAACAAGAATTGAGGGCGTTGACATGTTTCATTTCCAAAGACATATTCCAAACATTCAGGTCAGTGATATTTCCAACAAAGGGCTCTGTAAAATTTCCTCCAAAGGAGTCCTGATCCTGACCCAGAATGAGTATCCCATCTCCGTGGATGTCCTCTGAAGTGTCCGTGCCTGAACCCGTGTCCTTCCTCTCGCCGTCTACATAAATAGCCCATTGGCTACTGCTACGGTGCCATGTGACACAGATGTGATGCCATCCTCCATCATTAACAAACGATGCTTTATATGGCAGGTGTTTCCCATGGATGATGAGCGCAAGGAGGATGCGTCTTTGCATGTCCACTTGGCCGCGCAGCTGGAACTCATTGGTAAAGACAGGCGCCGCATAGGAGAAGATAGTGGATACTTCAATCCAGTCTGGGTCCCACTGAACCCAAACGCACACACTAACAGATGACAGGGCAGGGAAGGTCATGTTAACACGAACAAAACCCTCACGTGACTCCTTTGGAAAGTTTAGAGCCTTGACTTGTACATCTAGATTAGAACAAACAAAGAATGAGTATTCCTCTGTATTGTATTCAATTCTTTTCATTATTGGGTCGACTGTTTTTACTCACACTGCCTGGCGAAGGCAAGAGACTTGGAAGCTGCTTTGGTAGGGTTCCTGAGCCAGATGGGTGAGCGAACTCCATACTGCTGAAGGAGCTGCAGAACCCCTTCTTGTTCTTCAGAGCTTTCAAGAGTGGCAAGGGAGCTGAACTGGCTTCTGCAGAAGCTTTCAGCCCTAGAATATTCCAGTGAGTCATTAATCAGCTGAAGGGCCAAGTGAGATGTTAGATGCATCAGTCTGGACGTTCCTACGGATTTGGACCCTAAAAATCACAACCAGACACTATGCATTAAAACACAAAACAGCATCACTCAAATAGTGACAGTGAATGATTTCTTTGTTGTACTATGTAAAAACTGTCAGTGCTATAAAAATACAAGCCCCTAAAAGGTCACTTGGTGTTTAATAATGTCTCACCCTGTGACTCCTCCACTCCTTCTGGCCCACTTCGCTCACTTTCACATACCACCTACAGAAATGAAACCATTCAGATTATTAGTTTTAAGCAGTGTGTTATGGATTAACAATAACTTAAATGAAAAAAAGCTGTTACTGTAGCATCTGAAGAGTAAAAAGGTTATTACCAGAAATGAAGCAATGATCAGTACAGTATATCGGACTCCAGTCATCTCTGTGACAGGCGGTTTCCACTTGAATTAAACCTTTCAGCTTAATTAGAATGGAACATGAAATTACTATCAAAATGATGTTTCCTTGAAGCAGCAGAGCCTCTCTGTGGGTAAACTGGGCACAAGATCCAAATCGAGTCCACAATCCCGATCATGTACTTCTGCCGTCAAGTCCAGCATATCCAGCTATTTCCTGCTCTCCTGACTGTGAACCAGCCAGTCGTCCTAACATATCTGTCTGAGTCCCACTTTGTCTCTTGCTTCCCTTTGGACTTACAAGCCCACCCTCATTGGCCTTTGTCATGCAAATAGGGCAATTTCTGAAAAGAACCCTTCTTACGCAAGCGGTGTCAAGCATTTGCCAAGAGGGTTCATCAAGACCAGCAGGGTGGCAGACATTTTTACCATGTCGCCCTTATTTATGCCTTCTGTAGTACTTGAAAGTTAATTAGAATGTATGTTTCACTGTTAATAATGAATGAATAAAAGGTTATTGCCACTTGTGAAATCAGCAAAACATCGAGTCTGTATGTAGGATAGGATCCATAGAAACACATCCCTGTAGCAGACATGTTGCTTTTAGTAAAACATTTATTTCTGACTGATAATGTATTTGCGCAGGCCATAATTAAACCATATATCCTGTATTTGTGCCAAAGCGAAAGAAGTGACCGTGGGACAAGCAAACACTTTTCTGATAGTGATAAACACATGTTATCATTTGGTCAAACAAATCACTGACACTTTTATTTAATTTACTTTTAATGACGTATTATTTTTTTTCTGTTGAAGCACAGTTATGGAAAACAACAGTATCTGTATACACGATGAGTGTGAAACACAAACCAATGAAGTAGACACATCTGTGTGAGGTTTAGTCTCTGCAGATACGGCTGAACAGTAATACTGCTTCAAATAGAAAGTGAGTAAGAGGCATTTATAGCAGACACACAGGTGGGGGTGGAGTGAGGAGAGAAAAGAGGTGAAGGGGGAAGAGATATCCAGTCCAGCTGGGATACAAACGGACGTAATGTGTTTTCTACCGCACAAAACATGAGAATATAAATGCTCAAAGGTCAGAATGAGCAAAGACTAATAATATTAATGGAATTCTCCCACTGAGCTACTGAGCTAACTTTTCTCATTTGGTCACTATGTGCTAACGTGCAGGATTAGTTCCTGGTGCTGACATGTGATGATGTAAGTTATTACAGAATACTTGGACCTGATCTAAAACAACTAAATAAGTAGAGGTGGATCACTATTGACTGACCACAGGTCATGTGCTGTGGACAAAGGGTCAGCCACGTCAGAGAAAACCCACATCAATTCATAATGGAATACTGATATAGGATTGGAATGAAACAAAACTTCAGTGATGTAACATTTCCCACATCTCAACTTACTGTAAAAAGGTCAGTCTCTTGTTACCGTGAACTTTGCTAGTTCAGCACCAAGACTGCATTTTCTTACACACTTGTTACTGTTACACAAGTTTTCTGCTTTTTTTCCAATGGAGGAAAGCTGAGTCTCTACATCAAAAGGATTCCAAACCCACGCCACAGAGTCAGCTGATTTGTATCACCCTGTGTGCTTCCTGAACTGGTAAGCCTCACTTTATGAATCAGGTAATGGATGGATTATAGACTCTGCAATCAACGAATCCATTAAAGGCCGTTGGCCTGACATGATAACAGCTGGTCTTTGCCTTGGCATCAATCCGGATGAATTCCAGTCTCATTTGGTGATGACTGTTGTGGTAGCTCCTTATTAAGCTTTGGTCATCTGGTCATCAGTGATCTTCTCCTACACACAGCAGTTTGGCGATGCAGACAGCTCCAATCTCCAAAAAATATAAAAGAATAATGTGCACAACAAAGAAAGAAGATAACAAGGATCCAGTCTTGATGCTGGATCAGTGAAGTTGGTGTTTGAGCAAACTATGCCTCAGTGTGAGTTTCCTGATCCTGGGATCAGGGTTTATGACCCTTTTCTCTTCATTTCCAAGTGTGTAGGGTTTCATCTAGGCCACAGTTTTTATGGCTCTTTGTTTTCAGCTCAAGAAATCACCACAATGCATATTTTGGTGTCTGGGAGTAGCATTATGATCGCTGGCTCTTCTGATGTCTGGCATTTCAAGGCTGATTGAACTTGAAAACACATACTTGTTATTTTAGGTTATTTGAAAGAATCCATCTGTATCAACTGTCATTTTGACAATACTTGTAATCATAAACCGTGTTTTGCTTTACAAACCCCAGTATAAAGATTATCACGCCCTAACAAACACAAAAGGAGGCACCTCCGTGTCTGGAAGGGGCTGAGGTCAAAAAGCGTTGAAGGAAACTGAATCTTTTATCATCCCATCAGGGATCGTCGGGCTTGTGGTCATCTAAACTCCATGGTTGATGAAAACAGTGAGATGCTGCAGTACCTCGACTAAAGTCCAAGTAATTGGGTCATAAAAAGAATGGAAGTTGACATCAATGCAATGCAAGAGATTCCCTGTGCATCCCAGAGCAACACACTTGACATAGCATGTCTGTGTGTGGGAGGTCACATGTGGGAGATGTCTAAATTTACCCTACATGTCCTGGATATGCCTGCTGTTGGTCCACTGGTCCCCTCACAGACAGACAAGACATGGAAGCCGCTGCTGATGTGAGATAGCTGCATATGTGTTTTGTATGCTGAGTTCCTTTACTGGCTCCCAGTCAACACTATCGTACACAGCATTCAGGCAGTGTTGGGGGCTATTGAATCTAAGTAAGGACAATCTATTTACACATATTGTCCTATATAATATATACGTAATAAATAATTCTTTGCTTGTTATTCTGCTTCCTGCTGAAATCAATCAGCATCATAGAGCAGGCCTCCCTTTCGCCCACTTCTCTCCACTGTAACTTTGCTGCCACCACCACTCAGTATTTCCATGACAACCTGATGATTGTAAAAGTGGTATGGAAACGTCAAACACTTACTGGGCTTGCATCGCTGCACATAAAAGACCAGTGACCTACATGCACAGGCTTTTCCCAGAATTGCCGGCCTTGTAGAGGATGGGACAGAACGACAGTCACGATCCCCCACTTGGCTGTTTAACCCCTGTGCTCTTTAATGAGACTCTCTAGCGCGGCTGCCTGAATGCAGTTTGTAACATGACATAAAATAACTTGGTTTTGATACATTTATTTCTCTTTCTGTTGTTGTCTCTTTCTCTTTCTGTCATGTTCACTACATCCTGTGCTCTATATCTTACTACAGGCTAAGCACATATACGATGGTAGCTCTGTAGACAGAAAGTGGTGGATGATCCCTTGTAAGCAAACATTCCTGGCTGGTCAGCAGTAGGGGGGCACGTTTGTCTCTGCTAATCTGGCAGCAGCAGATTGTCTTTATGGCCTCCCCTCCGCCATCAATCAGGCCAGTTACTGAAGACTTAGCTGACAACAGCAGGGGTCACACTATTGCCATGGAGACTGCCTTTAAAAGCAGCCTTATAAACAATAATGGATGTTGGCACGGCACGAAGACAAAGACAAGGCAGAGAAGGATGGGGCAGTCCACTGTTAGTTGTGTCCTCTAGGGCCTAAATGGAAAATCCTACTTAGAAAGTCATACACGAATTCTGTCTGAATATATGAAATTAAACTTTTGTTTAACTAATTAGAATTATTTGTATTTTTTTTAATTATATTTGTAATTAAGGGTAGCAGCACATTATGTACTTACAAGAAGAGAACAAGCTGTTAATCCTGATAATGCTCCATTACCTTTTGGTTTGTCTCACTCATCTTGGACTAAACAGTTTACTGGGCTGAGTGTGTCTTAAGGACTGAGTGCAGGTTTGCTACAGATTCTGGATGGATTCTGCAGCCACAGGCGGGCTTTGTGAATGCTATAATGAGTTAAAACAGTGTATATCTTGGAAAATACCATGTGTACATGTTTAAAAATTTAGTGATATTTATCGAGGGGCGGCACGGTGGTGCGGTAGGTAGCACTGTCGCCTCACAGCAAGAAGGTTCTGGAGGCGGCCCTTGTGCCTTTCTGTGTGGAGTTTGCACGTTCTCCCCGCGTTTGCGTGGGTTCACTCCGGGTTCTCTGGCTTCCTCCCACAGTCCAAAGACGTGCATTAGGTTGATTGGACTCTCTCCATTGCCCGTACTGTAGGTGTGAGAGTGTGTGTGAATGGTTGTCTGTCTATGTGTTGCCCTGCGATGGACTGGCGACCCGTCCAGGGTGTACCCTGCCAGCTGGGTTAGGCTCCAGCACCCCCGTGACCCCGCATTAGGGAATAAGCGGTTTAGAAGATGGATGATATTTATTGATTAGTTTCCCTGTTTCATGTCAAGATGTACATTCTCATTTCCTACCAAACCGTGAATATGCTACATACAGTATAACCTCTTCAGTATGCATGTGTGTATACTGTATATATATGATACATATTTATTTTACTTTAAATTGAACATACTTTTCATCCTGCTCTTGTTTTACAGTATAGTAAACCAGGCAGAACCAGACAAAGATCAGATGGACTGGATATTTATTACATCTGTAAATATAACAAAGTAGAGCTCAGTGTATTTAAAATAAAGCATATTTGAGTGTCCGATCAAAAGCTTTTGGCCCTAATACTTACGTTTTAGCAACATGAAAGCATCTTACTGTTTTAACTGGTCTCATGCAGATATTAAAAGTTGTAACATAACTCGGTGGTCACCTGTGCAGTTTCAATCAGACACAAAATGTGGAAGAACAAACATGTTGCAGCAATAGAGAGCAAATGAGTGACTCCCTGATGTCACAGCTCACATCATTTAGTCACTGTTTCCATTCATTTCCGGGTTTGGTACTACTTCCTGTTCCATCACCGACACCAGCAAATCCAGCCTTACTTCCGTTTCTAGTTTACTCACCTATGTCTCATTAGTAATCTACTCACCTGTAACCCATCATCATTTCACTCAGTACTTAAGCACCACCCTTAGCCTTGTTACCTTGCCAAGGTTTGAATTAAACATTGATTTTTTTTTCTGGTGCGGCATATCGATGTTTCCTGCTGTCCGTTTGGGTTTATTTACAGTAAGGTTTTTTTCTTAAAGTTATTCTACTCGTCCTTGCACGACCGATTGGGGTGTTTGTTGAATCACGCTTGAATTGTATTGCGGTGCCTTAACCCTTAGCATGACGATGTGTGCGGTGTTCCACTAAGGGCTTTGCGAACCCTTCAGTACAAGGAGTAATGTGTCTGGCACTATACGATGCCTGGGCATCCCCCAGGCATCGTATAGTGCCCGACACGAAATCAGATACTTGCCAATTGAACAGAGAGAGAATATGGAAAAAATCTTTGACACTTTTAATGAAGTGTATGGTCTGTCACACACTCATATTTCCTTACAACACTGTTTTTTAATCGTAAGCAGCAAGAGGGGGAGTCCTTTCTGGACTACTTTCATGCTTTGATGGATCTGATGGACCAAATTATTAAAACTGATCGTCAGGCAGATCAAAAAGCTCCGACCGATCTGAGAGATCAATTCTGTGATGGGATCAAGGATCAAGTTTTGAGGGTCAGATTGGGAGATCTGGTTAATACCAACACACATGGATTATGTGTGATGTTAGAGCAGAGGCCACCAGATGGATAGCACAATATCAGAGCCAGCCTGGTAACCAAAGAGGCATTCAGTCCACCCTAGTGTCTAGTGAAGTGGAAGCATCTAGTGAGAGTGTGGACTCCAACTTGTCACACTCTGCAGAGTTAAAGTCATTATTGCAAGCACAGCAGACTCAGTTGGAGCTGGTTATTAGAGCATTAACCCCTCCTAAACTGCCCTCTCCCAGCATTCAGACCACACAGCCCAGAAGTGTAGATGGGAAACCAGTCTGCTTCCGGTGTGACCAAACTGGGCATATTGCCCAATATTGCCCCACGACATCCCGTTCTGAGAGGAGATAAGCAGAAAGAGAACGAGAGATGGGGGGTAATCCTCCAATGCCTAAAACGGTGGAAAACTAGAGCCTGCTAGTGTACGGAGCCAAACACTGGTGGGAGAGTTGCAAGGCTTCAATTTAACCGGTAACCCAGGCATTAGCCTTCTAGTGGGTGTGTGCCCGGAGGGGGAGGTTGATTTGGGGGGGGGGGGGGGGGGGGGGGGGGGGGGGGGGTTGTGGTCCCTTGCCTTTTAGACACAGAATCAATGGTCACCACAATGACTAATTTTTTTAAGAAAGAATTTTCCCATCTCACTAAAGACATACTTAAGGATTGTGGATGGTTGGGATTATTGGCCTAAAAAAAATATTATTAGTATTTGGGTTATTTTGAGATGGATGTTATAATTTTGGGGATTTGTCTGCCCGGTCGGGGGTACTGATTGTAGAAGACCTCATTAACGGTCACATGAAACAGAAAAAGACACGTGTGCCGGGAGTATTGGGGATGAATGTATTTAACCCTCTCTATAGTTTGTTGGGGCAGTGTGTGGGTTGTGGTAGTGCCAAATAAATTAACAACACCACCTAGTCTCAGAAAGGGCTGAGTTTGATTAACCTCACAGGATTGCACCAATTATGTTGGGGATATGCAAGGAGCACAAATTATAATAGTTGGATTTATAGCTCCTGAGTGGAGATACCAATTATGTTTATAATTTAGATTCACAAATTTTGGTTATTAGCTTAAATATATATAACTTTATAACAAAGGTCTATAGTTTGGTAAGTGAAACACTTAACTATTATTGATTTAATAATTATTAATTGAATTAATAATTACTTAATTTACGGGGCACCACTGTTACCAGGGACCAATAATCAATTTGGAATAGCCAATACAGTCTCAATTGTATTTAAGTTAGTTGAAGGGTAAACTCCGTACCATAGTCGACTCAATTCACCAGTGCTGTAAAACCATATACAAATAATCACAGACAACAACCAATTAAATTATGAACGCTTTATTAAACAATTAATATTAACTCCAGTGTCAACACTATCTTGAATAACTCAGCAAATCACAACTTAATCTCATGGTGTGTTCGTCTGGACGTACTGTATGTGTATGCGCGTTACCTGAGATAAAAGGGGTGTGTGTGTGTGTGTGTGTGTGTGTGTGTGTGTGTTTGTGTGTGAGTGTAAGTGTGTGAGTGAGTGAGAGCGCGTCCCAGCGGTGCCACAGCTGCGCACGTGTGCCGGTGAGCCCTTTGAATGAAGCGCGGGTGTCTGGTGCTCACAGTAAAGGCGTGTGAAGTGGGACTAGCATCAATAAGGCTTGCGGTCTTACAAACACGTGGGGCTATATCGGGCGATATAGTCACGTGATCGTGGAAGCACGCAGTGGTTGAAACGTGCGCTTGGTGTGGTCGCAGCAGAAACAGAGCACCGCACAGTACCACAATAAAGTACTTAAGCTAGCACAATTACAGCACTTCAATGTGCACCTCTTAGATTCAGGCAGATCTATAACAGCGTTACAGTCACGTGATTGCGGAAATACACAGTGATCAGATCGCGTGTTCCGGAAAAGAAAACAACACAATAATAAAACAATTACTGATCCCCTAAGAGTTCTACTCTGCTCAGATTTAAAAGAAGGCCTCTGCCTTAATGGTCAATCCTGGTGGGAAGATCCTGCGTTGCGTGCGTGCGTGCTTGCGCGGTTGCGGTGCGGTCCGGTCCAGGTGTGTGTCGGGGTGATGGCGTCGTGATCAGCGGAGGCGGCAGCGGGGAGGCGGTTGGCTGGGAATAGATTGGTGATCAGGCCCGTTCTCCGTGATGATGTCCACGTTGGTTTAGCTGCTGGCTGCGGTGGAGGCTCCAGGTGTGCCGGGGGCAGAGGGAAGCTCCAGGTGGATGGAGGCGACGGAGAGGACGAGGAGAGCAAGGGTTGCTCGATCCTGGTGAGAAGGTCCGTCGTTTCGTCGTGGAGGGTCAAGGGGACGCGACAAGGGTCAAAGAGAACAAGGGACGAGTCTTTGGTCACGGCAGCTTTTATAACCGTGTTTTTGGTAATGCCCGTCCTATTGTTTGGTCCAATCAGGATGGCTGACGTCCAAGTTCCTCCTCCTTTTGTTGTTTGTACCAACGGGAGTTCGGACGTCTACGCGAGGGAGCCAGGTATGGTTCACCCATCCTGGCACCTGGTTTTGGCGCCTGGTTTTGGCGCTCAGATTTGAAATCTTTGTTCTCACTCACTACTATCAGGATAAAGACATTACATGTCTTCATTACATACAGTACCTTCTTTGTTTGAGCATGTGGGACCTTAATAATAATTCTGTTAATAACAGATTATACAGATGAGGTCCCCCAACAAGTTGTATGAGCAACACGGTTCCAAACTGTGGGAAGCTCCAGCCCTGAAGACGGCACTCCCTTCTTGGAGAAATCAGTGAGGTATTGCCAGATGATGGATGCCTTGGCTAAGTCTGTTGAACCCCATCGCGTCAGAGTGCAGGGTAAGAAGCCATTTTGTGTTCCTGCAGGAACCATTGTTTATGTTCCGGTAACCTGTCCTAATATACCTGCACCGGATACAACAGAGCTGCATTTTGAAACTCTGGAGCCTAATCAGGACCATCTCCAAGAAGGGCTGTTGGTGTCACCCTCATTGATGAAGGGAGAAAGGGGTGGGACTTACGTCCGATGTGGGTAAAACAGATGTTTGGCTGGCGCCATCAGTCATGGCCACAGATCAAGCGGTTAGCGTGTCGGTTGACAGGGATCCTCAAATATGTGTGTCCGTAGATTCTCAGAACTGTGTGGTTTATGTTCCTCACCAGATAGCCATGGGCTGGGAGTCATAATGTGACTGTTACCAGAGTTTGAGAACCTTGAGGAAGGAGAAAGGGAACAAGCGAGAGCCCTATTAATGAAGTATAGTTGCACACAAGCAGGGAGGGCGGAGGGAAGACCGGGGGAGGGTCAACACAAGGGTCCATTATCAGTCCCTGGTACCCCAGGAGGCAGAGAGTCCAACAAAGTACATTCCCAGGGGGTCTCCACGAGACACAGAAACCCCTTTTCTGGAGGGTGGTAGCAGGGGAGTCCTACACGGCTGGCGAAGTCCGGGAGAGCGGGGCCGAGTCTCACTTCCTCCCGATGGAGATGCTCCAGGATCCCAAGGTCGAGGTGGACGACGACGACAGAGACCATGCCATCGCCACGGCAAGGGGGGGCATTCCCCAGGCGAGCGGCCGTGACGACGGTGGAGCCGAGGTGGGCGGCGCCGAAGGAGGCAGCGCCACCTGAGCGGCAGGGAGGACCAAGGGCGAGGCCACCATACGAACCATACGAGGAGCTGAGACGAACGTGACTGGACCACCAGGAACCAATGCAGGCGCGGCCGGACCACCAGGAACTGATGGAGGCGCGGCCAGACCACCAGGAACCAATGCAGGCGCAGCCGGATCACCAGGAGCCGATGCAGGCGCGGCCGGACCACCAGGACCCGATGCATCTGCGGACGTGACCCGTGCCAGTCCACCAGGTGTAGAGGCGGACGTGGCCGGGGCCAGACCACCAGGAGCCGATGCAGACGCGTCTCCGCAAAACCCTCCTGCACCTCCCAGAACGACTCCTGCATGCAGAGAAACAAGAAATCCCAGGCTCCGGGCCGGCCTGAACCAGTCCGGACTCACTGGGACGAGGCAGAACGTGGTCTCCCGTGGGAACATGGGAACAGGAACGGCGTCCTCACTGGAGCCGACAGGAACTGGAACAGCCTTCTCTCTGGAGCCAGCAGTGCTGCTCGCGGCCTCCTCTCTGGAGCCGGCAGTGCTGCTCGCGGACTCCTCTCTGGAGCCGGCAATGCTGCTTGCGGCCTCCTCTCTGGAGCCAACAGGGATTGGGATGGCGTCCTCTCTGGAGCCGGCAATGCTGCTTGCAGCTGCCGAGCTCGACAGAGTAGACGTCGGGCCTGACCTGGCAAGAATTGAAGTTGTCTGACGTGTGGTGCCACCTGGCTGGGACAAGGCCGGAACCTGAGCGTGACCGGACTGGTCTGGGTCCTGAGCGTGGCCTGACTGGTCTGGGTCCTGAGCGTGACCTGACTGGTCTGGGTCCTGAGCGTGACCTGACTGATCTGTGTCCTGAGCGTGACCTGACTGCTCTGGGTCTTGAGCGTGACCTGACTGGTCTGCGGCCTGAGCGTGACCTGACTGGTCTGGGGCCTGAGCGTGAGCTGACTGGGCTGGAACCTGTGCGTGTCCCTGACTGGGCTGGAACCTGGATGTGACGTGACTGGGCTGGAACCTGGACGTGACTCGACTGGGCTGGAACCTGGACGTGACTCGACTGGGCTGGAACCTGAACGTGACTTGACTGGGCTGGAACCTGAATGTGACACGACTGGGCTGGAACCTGAGCGTGACTAGATTGGGCTGGGCTCTGAGCGTGACATGACTGAGCTGGGCCCTGCGCGTGACATGACTGAGCTGGGCCCTGCGCGTGACATGACTGAGCTGGGCCCTGCGCGTGACATGACTGAGCTGGGCCCTGAGTGTGACATGACTGAGCTGGGCCCTGAGCGTGACATGACTGAGCTGGGCTCTGAGCGTGACATGACTGAGCTGGGCTCTGAGCGTGACATGACTGAGCTGGGCCCTGCGCGTGACATGACTGAGCTGGGCCCTGAGTGTGACATGACTGAGCTGGGCCCTGAGCGTGACATGACTGAGCTGGGCTCTGAGCGTGACATGACTGAGCTGGGCTCTGAGCGTGACATGACTGAGCTGGGCCCTGCGCGTGACATGACTGAGCTGGGCCCTGAGTGTGACATGACTGAGCTGGGCCCTGAGCGTGACATGACTGAGCTGGGCTCTGAGCGTGACATGACTGAGCTGGGCTCTGAGCGTGACATGACTGAGCTGGGCCCTGCGCGTGACATGACTGAACTGGGCTCTGAGCGTGACATGACTGAGCTGGGCTCTGAGCGTGACATGACTGAGCTGGGCTCTGAGCGTGACATGAGGAGTTGCAGGGCCTCACGCAGGGCAGGTTCCCTCAGGATGAGAGCGGCTGCCTCCTCAAACAGTTGTTCCCTTGTGCCCTGGTCTGCTGCCGAATCTGCGGTGTTCATCAGGTGGGCGAAGAGGAATGCAACCGGGGGAGAGCAGGGGAACGTGAGCTGCCGGAGCGGTGACAGGAACGGAGACGTGAAGCGATGAAACGGCGGCAGGAGCAGCTGCAGAGACACGGACAGACGATGCGCGCAGGGCGCGTGCCAAATCCCTCCGCATTAATTAGAGTCTGTCGAAAAGTGCCTGCACTCCGGGGTAACTGCACTCCACCAAAACTCGTCCTCTAAAATCTCAATGGCCAACTTTACGTACGAATGTGATCAAGAAATAAGGTAGCAATACTAGGAACGCTGGAATGTGGTACTAAGACTCGACAATCTGGCAAGGTGCTGGGGTGAAAGGTGGTGCTTAAATACTGGGTGACTGATTACTGATGATGGACAGGTGCGTGTAATAACAACCGGTACGTGAAGCGGGAAATAACCAGATGGAAACAGAAACCGAAAGTACTACAAAATAAAACAGGAAACCGAAACATGACACGTGAAACCAGAGTCCTTCAGAATAAAACGGGAAATAAAACCAAAATCTGACATACAAATCTAATCACACATGAAATTCCAGATGATGACACCCCAGTTTGACAACCATATCAATGCATTCCACCATCCCAGTATGAAG
Source organism: Betta splendens (assembly GCF_900634795.4). NCBI lineage: Eukaryota > Metazoa > Chordata > Actinopteri > Anabantiformes > Osphronemidae > Betta > Betta splendens. Next base: position 1,473,129 of record NC_040898.2, read on the forward strand.
TAGCAAGGAGTCATATTCCACAGTTGTTACAGGCTCAAATCATATGAGAAAGTAGTAGCCCATACTCATGTCCAATAGTGCTGGTCCAAAAAAAGATGGTAGTTTACGCGCACGTCATCACAGACACGTACAACGCCGTGAGGGCTTCTAGAACCAAGTTGCGCTTGTGGGAGTGTCAGATGCAGCAGGGGAACCTGGCTCATTTTGTGTGCTGCCAAGTAATGAAAGAGCAGACCACTACCGCTGTGATGCCGTTTGCACAGTTCGCTGAAAAACTCATTCTACCTGGCACTGAGTTTGCACGACGATTTGCCGACTTTGAAGCCCAAAAATGTAGATTTGAACTTTTTAGCAATCCCTTTATGTTTGATGTGAATAACGCACCAAGCAATCTCCAAATGGAACTTATTGACCTGCAGTGTCATGACATGCTCAAGTCAAAATATGACTCTGTCGGTGCTGCGCAATTTCCACCTTACCTCCCTGACACGCTGGCCGAAGTCCGTGCCCAAGCTGCGCAAATGCTCTCTATGTTCGAAAGCACATATCTGTGCGAGCAACTGTTTTCGTTAAAGGGCTCATATCATGCAAAATCCACTTTTTAGACATTTTGGAGCGTTCCTATGACTCTATGGGTCACATATACACAAACTGAGCACGGTAGAAATGCATTTCCTGCTTTTTTCACATTTTGAAAACGTAAATTTTCTCACCCAATGAAAACAGACCACGACCTACTCTGAGACCGTGTCCCATGTGTTGTCACACTGGTTGAAAATTCTCCCTGCAAATCCTGAACCACCACCCCCACAATGATCCCGAACCAAAACTGGACTTCCGCCATTTCCCCCCTCTCACTCACCGTGAACAGACGAGCACGGCAGCGCCCAAGTCCTCCCATAGAAATAGTTCGGTTGTTGGGTGTTCTAACCAACACCAAAGTCTATTCACTTTAACAAGGGATCAACAAGTGAGGATTTGTGGGTCACTTTTATTTTTAACGGACCGGTGCCAGAAACACTGCCTCAGCATTTATACGTATGTGCATTTCAAACGAGGGTGCGTACAATGCTGGATTTGTTTCACGGCTCCTGTTGGAAAAAAAGGATCCATTCCTACAGTCCGTCATCCACTCACTGCAGTAAGTACATGCTTGATATTTATAATGTTTTAAAATGTTAGTTTGTCCGTTTAAAATGTAGTAACCTATGTGTGGGGCAAGTTACTAGCTAGCTATGCTAACGGCTACAGCCATTCGACCGAGCCTTTGTCCCCTTCAAATGTGCTCATGTGGGCTCCTGCAGCCACACACCTGTGTGGAGAAAAGCTAATGACTAACGGCGTCGAGCGGCTACAGGCAGGGAGCGGTGGGATAGCGTCTGTCCTTTTTCTGTAATCACATACACCTGTGGGGAACAGCTGATCTTTATCGCCCTTCCAGCGGCGACAGACAGGAAGCGGTGGATCTAGCTCGCTGTAGTAAGTTTGTGCTTGATACTTGTGATATCTAAATATGTTGGTTGGGTCTGTTTAAAATGCAGTAACCCACATGTGAGACAAGCTAATCGCTAGCTATGCTAACGGCTACAGTGAGTCAACCGAGCCTCAGGAGTAAAGGTATGTAAGTTGGTACGTACCAACAGTAAGATAGGCAATAGAAGATTTTAATTGGTATATACTGTTTAGATTTTATATTTGAATTGTAACAACTGTTTATCTGTTGTTTTAGCACAGACAGGCCTGTCCTCTTGTTTGGTTTAATTTTTTTTTCTGGTATTGTGTGTTCTTACATTAGAGAAGGTTTTGACCTACATAATAATGAACATTTCACTAATCTACAATTCTGATTGCAGTACCTTTTTGTTTCGATGAGGTGATGGTGAGGACAGCCACAGCTTCCATCTGGTAGAGGACTGCTTCCGCTCAGTCTTCCAAATAGTGATGAGAACAAGGATCACCACATCTCCCTGTTTACCCTACTTTCATGCATTTCGTCTGCAAGGCCCTGCAAAAGCTTCTGTCCTCAAACCCCCAGACTTCTTAATTAACTCAGTAACCTATACATTGCACATTGGAGTGTGAAGGTAACAGTTTGTTCTAGCTTTGGAGTAGTGGTGTATTTTTTTGGTTTACAATAAAGTTGGCTTTAACTATTATGTATTTCACTGAACTCTGTTTCTGAAGGGAAAACACTTTTATTCAGGAAATCATAGTATTGAAATTACATGTTTTTTCTCTTTCTAATATGGTAAGCTATAAAGTTGAAGCGGCCATAAATAAAAAGCATATAAATTATATATAAATAAAAAATAAAAAAATTCTTTGAGTATTGCACTCACAAAAAACACATTTTTACTCAAATGGTAAAGGAGTTATTCCACAGGGGGTTTACATCCATCATACAATGAGTGTTTTAGTGTTTTATCCAACTCTGCCTTCATCTACAACCCAAGCATGAAGAAGCATGAAGAGATGGCAACTCAGATTCTTCACCCCAGGAATCCTCAGCACCACCTCACTAGCCTCTGTAGATTAGATATCTGTAACAACTTCAGATACAGAGACATATTACTGTCAGATTTATCAAGAATGACAAAAAACATAATTAAAAGCAGTAAAAATACGTTAGGTCAATATATAATTTGAACCAATGCTTTTTGTTCCCAGGAAGGTCATGCAGTGATTGCTCGAAATATTAATGCACATTTTTAAATAAAATTATGTCAGAGCAGCAGCACAAGTAAGACAAAACAGTGAAATGTGTAAATGTAAAATGTATTTATATTATTTCAGCTATGCTCTCAAACCTATTTATTTGTATAACGTGAGCTAAAGTAGTGTTATCTATTAACGAGAGTTTTCCAGGTAAGTCGTGTTATGAATATTCAAGCTGCATAGCTGCATTTAGCATACGCATTAGCAACCGCTAGTAGCTTTGCAAATTACATAAATCAATTAAATTGAAGTAAATGTGACATTACCAATGAGACACATCTTGCATCAGCCGAAATGTGTTGACTTCAACAGCCTCCTCTTCAGCTTCAGGGTCAGATTCGGGATCGTAGACGTACAGTATGGTTCTACTACGCTACGAACTAGCTGGCTGGCTAACGTCGTTAGCTGTGGAGGATTGCGGTGGAGTGTATTCTCAACGTCGCACTACTGCCACCTATTGTATCGTAACCGTGCGGTGGCTCGTATCCATGGAGCCAAAAAACAACAACAACAAAAAAGGTATGCGCTTCCGCACAGAGGTGTGGTGAGCAGCTTCGCTTGCGACACGCCCAGAAAACACAGCGTTTGCTGATGGGGAGTGAAAACAACATATTGACAGGGGCAGTGTGGACGATCTAAAGAGTTTTATGGAATGAAAATTTACAGAGACCTTACTGAGACATTAAAGTCCAATATTCTTTAGAGTGAAAAGCTGTATGATCAGGGACCTTTAATGAAGATGAACAAAACACCACATAGGAGTCGTCTCACCGATGAACACCTTCATTCAGTCCTGAGGATTTCCTCTGCGCAGAGCCTGACTCTCGAAATTGATGCACTTGCATGTAAAAAGCATTACTAAGTATCTGGCTTGGACCCATGTGCATCATCAGAGTAAATGAACAGTGAAAAAAACTAAAATGAATAAATATTATTTTATTTACTGATGGCATGGTCTGTTCAAAGTTGAAAGAGATATTTTTTTAGGTGTTGGTCTTGATGGTCTGTGATGAAAAGATTTAGGTTACAATTAAAATAAATAAAGTTAAAGATATAGAAGCCTGATATTTTTTCAGTTTTGTTTTTATTATTTTCTTAAACCTGTTCTAGATTCAGTATTTAAGCAAAAATTCAATTGTAATATATGAGGATGGTTAATACAGTAGTTTACTGTATCTTAAAGATAATAAAAACATAAATAAATTCATAAAAGAAATTGGTCTGGCAATGTTCTTATTTTAATTTTGGCCCTCCGTGAATTTGAGTTTGACACCCCTGCCCTAGACACTCTGGTTGGAGTACAGAGGTTTTCAACCCTAGACTTGGCCAGTGGGTATAGCCAGGGGGAAATGGCTGAAAAGTATAAGGCAAAAACAGCTTTCTGTGCCCCATTTGGTTTATCTGAGTTTAACCCAATGCCATTTGGATTATGTAATGCACCTAGCACCTTTCAGCGCCTGATGGAGCGTTCGTTTGGAGACCTGGGCGTTGTATTTTCATCTTCTGTGCAGCATCATCTGGAATGGCAGGAGGAGGTTCTTTCCCGGTTAGAGCAAGGGTTAAAAGTGAAGCTGTCTAAATGCCAGTTTTTTCAGCAGCAAGTGAAGTATTCGGGACATGTGGTGTCTGTGGAAAGATTATCCACAGACCCAGATAAAGTAGCGGCCGTACATGACTGGAGGAAACCTAATAATCTAGCAGAGCTTTATTCCTTTTTAGGATTTGCTAGTTATTATGGGAGATTTTTTGCTGTTTTTTCACAGATGGCAGCCCCTCTACACAGAGTGGTCGCAAAGCTCCTACCTGGCAGTAGATAGGGCAAGACTCCCCCGATACCCTTGGTTAAGTTTTGGGGCGTAGATTGTGAGTTTTCAGAAAATCAAAACTGCCCTTATCTCAAGCCCTGTTCTTGTTTACGCAGAAGCCATTTGCGTTGGAGGTGGATGCAAGCCATGGAGGGTTGGGAGCAGTTCTTTCTCAGGATGAGGGTAAGCTATGGCCAATAGCCTTTGCCAGCAAGAACTTGAAACATACAGAGCATATTATGAAAAACTACAGCTCTATGAAACTGGAGCTGGTGGCTCTGAAATGGGCTGTTACGGAAAAATTTAGAGAATACCTTTAAAGCCATGCAGTATAGTATTAACAGACAACAATCAGTTAAGTCAACTGGCGACAGCGAAACTCTTAGATGGGTCTCAGAGCTGGCTGCCTTTGATCTATCAATAAGGTATTGCCAGGCTCCCAAAACATCAACGCAGATGCTTTGTCGCGTCAGCATGAGAACCTGAGACATGTAGAGACCCCCGGTTAGATCTACAGGATGAGAGAGCTCCCCTCGTGCAGACAGAAATTAGTGTTGCCAGGGTGTTTACAATTGGATCTAGTTGTTCTACAGAAACAGGACCCAGTTATTGGGCCTTTTTTGGGGTATTGGACGGCCTGTAGAACACCAGAAGCCAAGGAGAGGAATACTTTTTAAGCGTACGAGGGAGCTGGTTCGTCAGTGGGGACGTATTAAAGAAAGTGGCTCCGTACTGTATCGCCGGACTTATGCATTGGATGGAGGGAGGGAGGTCGACCAGCTTGTGTTACTCCAGTGTTTGCAGAACCGTGTCGTACGTGCACTTCATGACGATCATGGCCATCAAGGGGTTGACCGTACATTGCAGCTGGTACGTTCACGTTATTATTGTTGTAATTATTTTACGTAGATGTGGAAAGATGGTGTAAAGATTGTGAAAGGTGTGTGCTTTCCAAAGCTATTCAACTAAAGGTTGAAACATTTATGGGGAGCATTGCGGCCCCATGAAATTCAAGGCATAGATTTTACGGTTTTGGAGCGTTCGACAGATGGTAGAGAAAACGTATTAGTAATGACAAACGTGTTTTCCAAGTATACGCAGGCTGTCCCGACTTAGGACCAGCGGGCCAGTACAGTGGCGGAGGTACTGGTGAAAGATTGGTTTTAGTTGTTTGGACCCCCAAGACGTATTCATTCAGATCAAGGTCAAAACTTGGCTGATTTATCAACTGTGTAAAATCTATAAGGTTGAAAAGAGTCGTACCACCCCATATCACCCACAAGGGAATGGTCAGTGTGAGCGATTTAACTGCACACTTTGATGATGATTTGTTAAGGGCCCTTCCCCCAGAGCAGAAACGACGGTGGCCTTACCACCGATCACAGGTCATTTACGCTTATAATACGACAGCGTACCAATCAGCTGGCATGGCCCCATACTATATGTTTGGGCAGGAACCACGGCTGCCTGTGGATTTTTTGTTGGGGATGGAAGATGAAGTCAAGTATGATATCCCTTTAGAAGAGCGGGTGCAGAAACATCAGAAGTCATTGGTGGTTGCGTATGATATGGTTCAGCAATGGTTAGCAGTGAAACGAGCGCAACAGTCCCTGATTGATCAGAATCAGAGTGTAAGTGCAGTCTTTGAGCAGGGTGTTTTGGTTTATGCTAGGAATTTGTCTGTTAGAGGCTGCAATAAGATCCAGGACTCCTGGTGCCCCACACCCTATCGAGTAGTCCGTCCACTTTCTGAGCAAGGTGTGGTGTACTCCATTGCCCCTGTGGGGCATGGGGGGGCACTGCGACAGGTGCATAGAACAGAGATAAGGAGTGTTCCAGGGGAACGAGAAGGTGAGGGAGAGCAACAAAGTGAAGAACAAGATGACCTAGAGCTGGGAATGGTGGAAGAGGGGACTGGTGAGCCTGAGCAGAAGTCTGACCAGTCGGTAGATGGTGTGTTTAATGGGGTAGATAATGTTATATCTGGTTGATAATTCCTTCTCTCTCAGGGACCTACTGAGGAGACGGAGGTTTTATCTAAACCAGAGACTCGAAGGACAACAAGAAGGACTGCTGGACAGCACTCTAATCCATATAGGTTACCTCAGTCAGTGCAGTCATAAGTGATTTGAGACATCCTGAATGTTTCCTCCCCTGTTTAGTCTATTGTCGGGTCGCCGATGCATTGTGGAGGGGAGAGATGTAGCCGGCGTCACCTGGTGAGTGACGTGAATGACTCCCTGCTTGGGAAGGGAGGGGATAAAAGCTTGCAGGTGTCCTCCGTACTGATAGATCTTGAAGAAAAGAACGCTGGTGTAAATCAGAGCATGAGTGGGAGCTGCACGGGGTGAGGGATTTATTGATTGGATTTATGCATTTATGGATTGTGCAGGCCGGCCTCCCCCAGTGGGAGGGCCGGCCTGAGAGAACCACGGTCCGTAGGGAGCCCGCTAGGAGATGCCCCCGCGCTCAGAGTGGGGCCCACCCCCAGTCCACCACCCCTACACAAGCAGAGGGGGGCCGACCCCATCGGCCCGACCATATCCCCTGGCACCACATTGGGCCCGCAACACAAGGTGGGGGCCTGCAAAAAACAGACCACCCAGCTAGTGGATTCATGTGCCTCGGGTGGAAAACAGGACCCCCAACAAACCAACCCCACCACACGCATACGTACTCACACATACACAGACGCACACCCACACCCACAAGTAAATCAACACACACTACCACAAACTCTCTCACAACGAATTACCCAATCATACGTGAACCCATGCACAGATGCATTCTCACACCCACACCATTCGCTTAATCTCATTCATGGGGAGGGTAGGTCTCTGGTCCCCGTGTGGCCCCAGGCAGGGACCACAGCACCTCCCGAAATCCACCCACCCACCCCAACCTGAAGCAGGGGGCAGCTGAAAAGGCACCCCAGAACCCTGCAAACCGGCTTGAACATGAGTGTGTGGAACTAGAGTGCACAGACGGTTTGAACCCCGGACAGTGTCCCCCCACCCTAAATGTCTATTGTGTAGTTAAACCTGGGTGGTGATCTCTCCACCAGTGAAAGAGCCCACCCCTGAATGTATGTGTATGTGGCTGGGTATGAGGAAATTTGGGAGACCGCCAGTTCCCGGAGGGGTCCAGCAGACAGAGCCATCCAAGTGAAGGCTCTGTCCACTGGACCCCCTGGAGGCAGTCCCCAAAGTCTTGGATAAGTGTGTATGACTAATGCAATTAAAACTGTAGAGCATTCCACTTGGGAGGGACGGAACCACTTTCCGGTAGCCCCAGTCCCTCCATCAGTAGAATGCCCCTCGCAGACCTAAGTGGATGAGTGTGGAGATATGTAGTTGGGAAGCAAGGCACCGGGGTCCGTAGAGCCAGGTTCCAGACTAGCTCTGCTACCTATCGCACCCCCACAACCCCCAACCAGGAAGAGATAGACGAGACCCAGGGACCGCAGGAATACTGCCCAGGCACCAGACGCAGCGCCGCCAGAACCATCCTCACCCCTCTGTCACACTTACCCATTCTCTCGCTAGTATACATTTTATACTATACTTGGTTGATTGGTTTTGTTCTTTGAACACAGTGCTATTAATACACAATTCTATTTGTAAACCAGTAAAACATATACGTATCTGTGTCTTGAATTAAAACAAATAATAATTTACTTTTTGATAGCTACAGTATATTAGTCTTGCTCCTTGCTCAGGAGTACAACTCTGCTTTCACAGCGCAGAATGAGCCTGATTTTCCGGCTCCATGACAACGGAGCAGCTGCAGCTTTGACTGACAGGTCACACTTCTGATGCTCAGTGTAGCTGCTCTATGCATATTACTGATTTGTTCATTACACTGTTTGATTGTTTAGTAATTAATCAGTCACTTCCTTTCAAAAATAAAAGGGCCAATCACCACCATTTTTGCTTTTGAATAGGTATTTGTGACTAAATAATGAGACTATTTTACAGTTTAGCTATTAAGCACACAAATCTCCTCCAAATACTTTCAAAATAAAAGCCCAAAAATATAGTCTATAACTAGTTAACTCTATTTTACATTTTAGCAATTACCCACACAGTTACTCAAAATCCTTTCAAACTAAAAGCACAATTTCAATTTATTAGCTTTATTAGGCATTTTATGCCTCTGACTGTTTAATGACTGCTTATTAATAGGACTATTTTACGGTTTAGCAATTACATACATACACTTATTTGCAATCCTTTCAGAATAAAAGCCCCAATCCATAGCTTTAGCTTCAATAGCACTATATTTATGATTTCAACTGGTTATTTTTTCTAACTAGTTAAGTCTATTTTACAATTCAGCAATTACCCACATGTTTCCTTGAAATCCTCCCAAAATTAAAGCACCAATTCAATTGATTGGCTTTATTAGTTATTTTTATGTTTCTTACTGGTAAATGACTGCTAACTAATAAGGCTATTTTAAAGTTTTTCAATTGCCCACACCTTCTCCAAATCATTTCAAAATAAAAGCACCAATGCAAACCTTTTTCTGGTTCTGACTGATTAATTATGATTAATAAGATTTTTTTATAGTCCCTCTGAGGGACTGAGACTGTTTTACTGTTTAGCAATTACTTGCAGATGCTTCCTCCATAGAGCCAACTTTTCTCAATTTAAAATTCAATTACTTCCTCTGTCTCTAATTATAACTATATTGAATATTTCCACAACACTGAGCTATTCTTTGCTTCTTAAACTCAAAACTATTTATTATAATATTGTTTTGATACCATATTCCATCAAACTAACCAAACCTTTACACACTTAACCACTTCAGCTTCTTCTGCAATTATTCAACTCTGTTTAAACAACTCCTAACACTCTACTAGCTACATTCATCTATGATTTACATGCTTCAGCTATGTTTTAAATGTTTCAGCTACTTTCAGCAATTCATTAGGAATTGTTTTAGCTTGACAGCATTTACTGTGCATTTTCCTATGGAAATACTTTATCTAGTTATTGTTATAATCTGTAATTTAGTGACAAAGCATTGAAGGGCTACATTTGTAGCAACTGTGGCTTTAAGCCTCCCACAGGTTAAGTTTATCATACGTATTAATTAATTTATTTATAAATTCAGCTTTTTATAGGAGTTTTGTGGTTGTATTTTTATTCTCCCAGTTGGGTTTAGTTTCACTGAGCAGGATAAGGACTATAGGGGAATATTTATCTACTGTAATAAACATGAGGTAGAACAAGCTTTTCTAACCTCCAAGCACTGTTAGAAAAATGAGACTCATTTACCTGATTCTGGTTTCTAAACCTGTCTGTTTAGAGATATGCAATAACATTTGGTAGTGTAAGGTTCTTTATAGTAAATCCTCTAAGGAAATGGGAAAACAGCAGCTGTGAAGTGAACATTATAGGATATAAACCTTGAACCTCTTGGGACTCTTGTGAATTAATGTGCTTGGGATTTTGCAGCCACCAGCCTCTGCATGGTTATAAACTCAGCAACCTCGGCACCAATGTCTTATAATTTACTTCTTGACTGACTAGTTTTATTTAAGTTTGAAATAAATATTAGTACATCATAAGGAGGACAGGTCAGGACACACCTGACACTGAGCTTCTAAGTGTATTTATAGATTTATTAAGTAAAGGGGATGAAATGTCCATATTGACTGCAGCAGAGTACTGTAGGTGTAATTACCCTGTGACTTGCGAGGTTGCAAAAGCTTTCTAATTATGGAGGAAATGAGGAGCGCTGAGTCTGGAGAATTACTCAAAGTGAAGTCATCTGCGGGAGGGAAGGGAAGGTGAGTGAACAAGGAGTTTGAGGGGAGCAACAAAGGAAGAGAGGGCATGCTGCTGTGTAAACTAGATCCTGGGTTGAAGAGCAGGACGAGGACTAATGCACATGGGCTGGAGTAAATCCCTGAGAACAAAAAGAGTTACAGCTGTATTTATATCAGTGCTGTAAAGTTTTAACACTATGAATAATGATGTTTGAAAAAGATTTAAACAACACTAAGGCATAAAACAAGATCGAGGCATGAGCACATATAGGAAGATGTAAGGTAATATAAGATAAGATTAAGAACTTTATTGATCACACAGTGGGGAAATTCAGTTTCTGGAACATCCACAAGATAGCAAAGAAAGTGTGCAGGTTTGTAGAAAAAAAGGAGCATAAAAATAATAGTAATAATAATAACAATAATAAACAACATGCTGTATGTGTCCAAGATATAGTGACCAACAGCAGTGCAGATTTGAGCAGGTCAGACCTCTACATTCTACAGTCTAACAGCAGTGGGGATGAAGGACCTGCAGTAGCGCTCCTTCCTACACTGTGGGTGGATCAGTCTGCCACCGAAGGAGCTGCTCAGAGCTCCCACAGTCTGGTGCAGTGGGTGGGAGGAATTATCCATGATGGATGTCAGCTTGGCCAACATCCTCCTCCAGAGTCCAGTGGACATCCCAGGACAGAGCTAGCCTATCTCACCAGCTTCTTCAGTCCTTTTCTGTCCTGGTCTGTGCTGCCTGCTCCCCAGCAGACCACAGAGTAGTGGATGACAGAGGCCACCACAGAGTCATAGATGTCTTTAAAATGGCCCTGCACCCTCCAAAGGACCTCAGTCCCTTCAGCAGGTGCAGGCGACTTCTTGTACAGGGCATCAGTGTTATTAGTCCAGTTTAAGCTGTTAGTTCAGGCTAGATTTGAACAAACAGGTAGTGTAGCAGATCAACACTGAAGTGACTGTAAAGTGTCAAACAGAAGGACACTGACCATGTGTCTGTATCTACATCAGTGGAACGACTAGCAATGCAAGTCAGATAAACAGACAGGTCGTGTCCCGGTGCAACCTTTCCAACACAGTCTGATAGGAACCCCCCTGAGACCACTGAGGATGTATGTGTTCAGACATCAACGAGCTAAGTTAACAAGCTCCCACAATGGACATCTTAGATAGATTTTTAAAGTCTGTACTTTATTAATTATTCAAAAAGACTGAGACTTTCAAATTGAATGTTCTGAAGCTCAAGGCCTAAATGTCTGTATAACGGCCCCAATGCTTTTGTACAAGACTGAATGTTAGCTCAGCCTCTCACTCATGTTGGCACACCCACCCGGCAAAATGATGAACAGGCCAGATTACAAAACTAATCTGCTTCATCAGTCTCTCACTGGCAGCTGATCTCGAAACTGACACCAGTAACATCTCCTTTAACTGCTTTAAATTTGTAAAACCAGTCCAACAATAGCACAACTGGCCTGACTTACCACAGACATGTATTACCCCGTGTCCACACACTGAGATGTCAAAGGCCCAGAATAATTAGGTACAACCTAATGTTTGAACACTTCTTTTGTTTCTTCTGTTTTACTAACCTTGTTGTGGACCAAGAGTTTTGTTTAGGTGGACGTTCTTAATTGGATTTTATTATTATGTGTTTCATTATACAGAGTGCTTAGTCTTAGTACTTTGTGCCGTGATCAGCTTTTGTACAGTAATGTTCAATAAAAGATGGACTTATCAGATACAAACTTATTCTAAACGCCTTCAGTACATAAAGTGTAAATTAAATAAAGTAAATTAAACATATCTGTAAACATTAATACAATTACAGTCATTTTAAAGTGTATTTGCGATAGATAATGGTGGTTTGCGATAGACAATGATGACGAGTGACGTAATGATGAGTAACTAATGATTAAGTTCTTAGTAATAAATGTGTCAAAATTGTTTTTGTCTTTCAAAGATATTTAGGAATACACTCATTCATAATTAATTAGCTTTCAGTTTGCATTCTAGCGGGCCATCGACCCCAACACAGTCCTTAAATGAATTATTCTACACTACTCTTCAAATTTTGCTTATTAATTTGCTTGGAAATTATTACATTACACACCTTAGAAACATTATTATTTTTAATGTATTTACGGAGGAACTATTAACATTTTTGGACATTGTTTTACAATATATTGCAAATAAAATAAGTAGAGTTTGCATATTTATTCATTTCAGTTCGCAGTGGAACCAGATGTTTAATAACTGACAGTATTATGATCATCAAGATGTTGTTTTTTTAAGTGGGAGGAAACGTATAATTTAAATGTGTATGTGCGGCACATTAATTTAATTTAATTTTCTCCTCGGAAGTCCTTCAGAGCATCTGTCTGTTGTGATTCTTACATTGAGGTCTGACGGGCTGCCGCTCTGAGGTCGCTTTTCTTAACACGCACCTGCGCCCACTGGGTGGCGCTCTGGCACCAAACTTGCCAGCGCCCTAGACGTCGTGTAGGTTCTTACTTCGGCTTTGCAGACGTGCGTGTGAGCGCTCAGCGCGCTCAGGAGTAGCTGTCAAAACATCTGTCACAGTTGTTACTGCACGTCTCAGATGATCAGAGAGCACCAGGCTTCCTGGTCCCATTTTACCTGGAGTCACCTGCAGCCGGTCTCTGTAGAGATGACTGAGGAGCAGGCAATTACAGGATCATGCAACGCGAAACAGATGTGCAATTATGAGAACATGCAATTATGCGGTTTATGCTTAACCTGCTCATCGTCACTGCTGCATTTCACAATGCAATAATTAAGTCCTTATCACAGTCAGATAGCTAAAAGCTCTGTCTTTTACGTTACGTCAATCGCAGCAGGAATCATTTAAAACTTTACTTTTTGTTTTATTTATGTTTTTTGGGTAAATTTAAAATAAGTCTCAGTAGACATCTGTGGCCTTTAATGGGTTTGTAAATTTGGACCAAGGCCACTATGAATGAATATGTCTAAATATTTAATATATCATTATATCAAATATTTAAATTACTGTCCATTCATTTAGAGGAGCAAATTGGATAGTTATTGCAGAAATGTTGTAGCGTGCAGCTGACTACACATGTCAGGATTCAACGCAAACTATAAAAAAAGAGGTTTAGTAAATGTGACATGACAAAGACTGATCATGAGACATTGGTCAGATTCCACCACCAAAAGATTAAGATGTAGAATCATAGCTGTAGTGGAAAATAAGCACAATGTCACAGTGCATGCATGATGTAATCACAGCAATAGGCTGTTCTAAGAAATGTTTTTTATACAGCACTGTTATAGAACCTTACATTATATGAACTATGTATGGTACATAAAAAAGCCCATTTGAAAAAATGCCAAACAATTTTTTATGAGAAGAGAGGTATCAACATGGACCATATGACATCATTTAGTTCAAGGGTGATGTCCAAGCCATTTATTCACAGTAGATCAGGGACAATATATGAGGCATTTTTAATTCATGGAAACTATTAGCTCGTTTCAGACTTGACTGACGTCTCAAAAGGTTGGAACAGGGAAATGCTGACCGTTGTGTAGCCTCCCCTCAACTGACAGTAAGTGTCTGGGAACATACCCACCAAAAATGCTCTCCTCACACACAATACCTGTTTTAGAATTGTCAAGGGTGATGTTGTGATTTCCACCATAATAAAACATTTAGCAATCTTTTTTTTCATAGTCCTGCTACCGATTTATACGCTGACACACCTGCACTTTCACTTCTTTGACTTATGCATGCCCCCGCTGACGGATGAAAACACAGAGGCCATGTGGAATGATGTGTGCCTCTGCTGATGAGGGAGAGATTGAAGGACCCACATGCTTTTCCTGTTTCTCTCTGGGCTTCTGAGCAGATCTGGTGCTTACTCAGGAGTGAAAGCCTCAAATTAAAGTGTTTGTGCTGACAAAGGACAAAAGGGATTTTTCTTTCGCGCAAACATTGCAGGATTGTGTTAGCTTCCTCAAAGTGTCAGAGGAAAAAATGTCTCCTGGTCGACACCACTAATGAAACATGCGCATGACATTAAGGCCTGCGTTTTGCATACAATGTTTAGGTTGTACATGTATTAAATGTAGGAAGAGGAGGAGGAGACACCAGAGGAGCGAAGAGAGGGAGAGATGCCGCTCCCCTCTCATGTGAATAGATATGTCTTTTGTACCCTTGAAGAAGGAGTAAATTGAATATTCATGAGTGAGCGTGAATAAGTGCTCTGTCAGCGCGTAGTGTCACTGATAGATGAGGGGTGGACCTGTGCAGAACTCCGATGGCCGTCCACGCTGCTCCTTGAAGTGGGGGAGTCAGGAAGAGTCTTCAGGCCCTCTATATGTAGAACACCTTCTTAAGGATGCTGAGCCATGGGCACTGAGGCCAATGCTAACCTGAGAGTTTAAAGTTTAGCTGAATGGTCAGCTGGACTGGAAATCTCTGCATCTGGGGAAAAACCTGAAAGAAGAGAGAAAATGTTTTCTCTTTACACACAACTGAACTCTGATTCATGTTTATCAGCCGGCGACTCCATGGTCCATAAACCCCCTCTAATTTCCTTTGACAGGATCTCACAGTTGCTTCTCAATCCCCAGTGTCTCCCTCCGCCTCTTCCCCTACTTAGAAAAATGGATAATTTCACTGCTGATATTTTGATATGATAATTTTATTCATGATGCCACTCCTTGGCCGCTGTGCAGCTCAACTGTACAAGTGTAAATGAGGAGTGTTCCAAATGTAAAATGTTCTGCTGAGGGGGATCAATGAGGCTGCGTGGCCAAAACAAGGCAATACACGAAGTGAGTTGTGTTCCAGTACACAGAATGGCCTGGCCCACACTGACTCCAGTCAGCATGCCTGGCGCCACCAACATGCACCAGATGGCCTCATCCTCAGGCAGAGAGAGAGAGAGAGAGAGACCGAGACACAGAGAAAGAAAGAGAGAATGAGTGAGAGGAAGAACCGGTGCGTGACATGTCCCAGAGGTTCTGGGCCTTAGGAAACGTTATATCCAACACTGGGTCTGAATGCAACTGGATCTGCTCTAGTGTTCAACTAGACTAACTAACTGGAAAAACCTAAACCCCACAAAGCCTGCATCCAGTAATACGTCACACTATTCATTCTGTTCAGTGCATGTGTCTGGAATCAACTAAATAAAATCACCATCAAATTACCCGAAGAATCAGAATATTTCGGTAAAAGCACTCATACTTTGGAACGATGTTAAAATAAATGTTTCTAGAAAAGTGCACATTGTAGATTGTATATGGAGATATCAGTTAAATGAAGTAAATTAGACCTTATTTTAGGTGCAAAGCATAGGATACATAATAACTGTATTTTTAGGAAACTAAAGAAACAATGGCCTATTCAATATCATTACGTCATACATTATTATATTGTATATCCATCTCAGTACAGGTCCTACACATATAAATGGGGACAATACTTTACTAAAAACTTCTGAATTAAAGGAAAGATATTCATTTTTTAAACTGTAGTTAACTACACTTAAGTAATTGTAAAAATAGTAATTAATCTGCCCCAGGAGCTGCGACCATGTTCTTCACGGCCATCATCCAGTCTGTCCTCTGCGCCTCCATCAATGTGTGGTTTGGTTAAGCCACCAAACAGGACAGACACAGACTGCAGCGGGTGGTCTGGACATTAGAGAAGATCATTGGGACTGAGCTTCCTTCCATTGAGCATCTGTACCGGTCCAGACTCAGAAAACGGGCTGACAGCATCAATGCTGACCCCACACACACCCAGCATCAATGCTGACCCCCCACACACCCAGCATCACTGCTGACCCCACACACACCCAGCATCAATGCTGACCCCACACACACCCAGCATCAATGCTGACCCCACACACACCCAGTATCAATGCTGACCCCACACACACCCAGCATCAATGCTGACCCCACACACACCCAGAATCAATGCTGACCCCACACATCTAGCATCACTGCTGACCCCACACACACCTAGCATCACTGCTGACCCCACACACACCCAGCATCAATGCTGACCCCACACACTCAGCATCAATGCTGACCCCACACACACCCAGCATCAATGCTGACCCCACACACACCCAGTATCAATGCTGACCCCACACACACCCAGCATCAATGCTGACTCCACACACTCAGCATCAATGCTGACCCCACACACACCCAGCATCAATGCTGACCCCACACACACCCAGCATCAATGCTGACCCCACACACACCCAGCATCAATGCTGACCCCACACACACTCAGCATCAATGCTGACCCCACACACACCCAGCATCAATGCTGACCCCACACACACCCAGCATCACTGCTGACCCCACACACACCCAGCATCAATGCTGACCCCACACACACCCAGTATCAATGCTGACCCCACACACTCAGCATCAATGCTGACCCCACACACACCCAGCATCAATGCTGACCCCACACACACCCAGTATCAATGCTGACCCCACACACACCTAGCATCACTGCTGACCCCACACACACCCAGCATCAATGCTGACCCCACACACACCCAGTATCAATGCTGACCCCACACACTCAGCATCAAGGCTGACCCCACACACACACAGCATCAATGCTGACCCCACACACTCAGCATCAATGCTGACCCCACACACTCAGCATCAATGCTGACCCCACACACACCCAGCATCAATGCTGATACCCACACACACTCAGCATCAATGCTGATACCACACACTCAGCATCAATGCTGACCCCACACACACCCAGCATCAATGCTGACCCCACACACACCCAGCATCAATGCTGACCCCACACACTCAGCATCAATGCTGACCCCACACACACCCAGCATCAATGCTGATACCACACACTCAGCATCAATGCTGACCCCACACACACCCAGTATCAATGCTGACCCCACACACCATGCACACAAACTATTTAAACTCCTCCCCTCTGTCACAGAGCTATAGCCACCAGAACCAGCAGACACAGAGTCACAGAGCTTCTTCCCTCAGGCTGTGTCTGAGCTGAACTCTCAAATCACATAGAGAAAGGACTAAATGAAACATGTGTGCAGCACATGTAGTACAGTATATATTAGGGGCTGCACGGTGGTGCAGTGGGTAGCCCTGTCGCATCACAAGGGCGCGGGTTCGATTTCGGTGCCTTTCTGTGTGGAGTTTGCATGTCTTCCCCGTGTTTGTGTGGGTTCCTCCCACCGACCAAAGACATGCGATTAGGTTAATTGGCTCCATTTCCCGTAGGTGTGTGTAAATGGTTGGTCATCTCTGTGTGGCCCTGCATAGACTGGCGACCTGTTCAGGGTGTACCCTGGCATAGGCTCCAGCCCTCCTGCGACCCCGACCGGGAAGCGTGGTAGAAAATGGATTGATATTATTATATTATAATTATAAGACCAAGACTCTCTTCAACTTGGGAGTTGTTTACGTTGTACTACAAATCTTATTGGACTGTGGAAGGAATACTTTGAGGACTCCTAAGGATCCCTGGACTGACACTGCCATCTGTTCGGTCTCTCTTGCTCCGTCACCACTCCACTCCCCTGCTCTGGACCATTCCCACCCCCTCTATTTCCCCTCAGTTGACACTACCAGCAGTCCAGACAATATCACACACCTGTGCCTACCACTCAGTTCTTCCCTTGTATGCTTACCCACATCATTTGCTGGGTCATTGATTCAAGCCATGGTAACAGTTCTATGTCTTTCAGAGAGGACTTCCTGCTTCCTGTGAGTGTGCCAGGGCATGAGTTTGGTATTTAGTTTTTCGTGTATTCTTAGCCATTTGACGCATTGTTTAAGTTTGCCATGCCAGGTGCTTTACATTGTTTGGGATGCATCGTGATAGATCATGTAGAGCCACACTGTTCCAGTCATGTCTGTTCTAGTTTTTTTTTAGGTGAGGTGTTGCAAGTCCACCCGTGTATGTTCGCATTGTCTTTGGTGAAATTACAGTCATGTATTTAGTATGTCCTCTTGTCATGTATTTTACTAAGGGTCATGTATTCCACTCAATGTCATACTGTAGCTCCTTAGATCTCTGTTGCCTCTATACCTCCCTTGCCGTTCCCTCCTCGCGATAGCTCCCTAGCTTCTCCGTCTCCACAGTATATGTTCTTCTGAGTGTTATTTTCCATTTGAGGTTACAGTGAATGACTTTCCTCCTGGTTTACTGTCTTTGTCATTAGGTGTATAGGAGTGTTTTTAGTTTCTTCTTTTGGTGTCTGTGTAATTAAAGCTTTATGGTTACTGTACTCTGTGGATCCTCTCTGCACCCTCACAGACCAGATCCACCATTTTGGATGGCATGTCATGACATCGACACAACTTTTTTTTGGGCCTTGGAGGTGGACTCAATCATTAGCTCAGCTTAGTACTGAACAATAGATGGTAAAATTCTCTGTGACTTCAGGGGTGGATGAGATCTGCTCTTAGTACCTCAAGTCCCTGCATAATGTCCGCATCCGGACCAGGTTGCTCCTTATTTTAATGGACAAAATTCTAGGCACATTCAGGGGCTGGAGGGCTCTGGAGAATGTTTTTTTCTGCTTGTTTGCAGATTATGTCGTTTTGGCTTCATTGAAACGGGACCTTCATCATAATCACGGACGGACAGACAGATGGTCATGATTGTTTTGATCACTATTTCCTGTTTTACAATAGGGCTTACTAATTATTATAACTAAAAAATGATAGATTTTAGATATGGCATCAACATGATAGAAAACTAGGGCTGGGCTTATGTCTTGTTATAAGAACTGTGTGTATTCACGAATTAGTTTAATTTGTTTTGTAATATTTGTCTGTTCTATAGAAGACGATTTGCTATTACAAAAAAAACAGTAACATTTTAATTAGATTATGTTGCAAAACTGAGTCATGTGACTTTGGTCCATATGTTCACTGCAGTCTAAATATAATATAAATATGTAAGTACAATATAACTTTGGAAATGATATAGAGAAAAAACTGTAGAGCTCGAGTTAAGTGTGCAAAAGTGTCAAAAGAATGTTCAAGTACTTGAAGATGTAAAAATCAAATTTAATTTTCCATCTCCACTGTCTAGGTCCATGATACAGATAGCCCAGTGGTGCCTCTTTGCCTCCCACGGCTCTTTGTTTTGGTGATAATGTATTGTCTACAGGGTGTGTAATGATCCTCGAGAGCAGCCGTATACCGCTAACAGGCACTTCTGTCAAACACATCACCATCGCTGTGCTCATTGATTTGTGTTGCCTTTAAAATGGGCCCTTTCCTCCATGCTGGGTGCAGCTGTAATTGCATCTTGCTTAAATGATTTAAATAAGGTGGTCTGTTGCTCTTACCTCTGTTTCCCCTCCTTTCACTGTCACTGTCACCCTCACTTATTTCATTATGGATTCAACAGACTTGATAAAACAGCAGGGATACCCCATTCTGCAGCGCTTAGCCAGCCCTGCCGAGACAAAGAAGTGGTCAAGCGGGGCAACAAATCTCACCAAATGGAGCGTTTGCTCTTTGTGCAGCCTAGTTATGGAAAACTGATAGCAGCATTCAGAATACTGAATAGGTGTAATAAATGCTGAAAAAGGGGATTCTTCTCCTAATTGGGAGTGGGGGAAGGTAATGGAATCAGTGGCATTCCCCTTTTTGTATCTGAAAATGAGTTCTGTGAAATAGTCTAATGGCCTGTACACAGTTAAAAGGGGCAGAGCAACACACTGCATCCCCACCCTCGCTTCTGAAAGCTACCCCGTCCTGTCTCTGGGCTGACAGATAAACATGTTCTCTGCTGGCTAATTGCTCTACCTGTTTCTATCCAGTCTCAAGTGACAAGCTAGCTGTGTCTACGTAAAGTCTCAGATCCTGCAGACCCAGCGATGCTGGAGTAAAACACTCAAATGCACAAGATGATTATGTGGCTTGAAACGTGCTGTGCAACTTTTTAAATGAGCAGTGAAGTTTGTAGCTAAAAGTGACAACTGTCAGACAGACATTGATGGATTAACTAACATGACAAGTACACCAGGAAATGTGACAGCATCTGTCTAATGAAATCAACGTCAGCAAGAGGAAAGAGGGAAAAACTACTGTATCCTAAAGAAACCCAAGGAATAAACATCTGAGCATTAAAAATCCTCTTGTTTTCACAATGAAATAAAGATGCCGAAATTTAATATCCTGCCCTATACATCAATATACATGTACCACAGGTCCCGAAAGTATTCTATGGAAGTACCTTTGTCTGAATGGACTGCAAGTGGTCATAAAAGATGCAGGCCCTCAGCTGGACATTCACTCCCTCCAGTCAGATGAATAATAGTACAAAGGGCTGCTAAATCATTGAGACAGCTGCTCTGCTCAGTCCAGACTGAACTGGTCCATAACAACACTGCTAACAGATCAATGCAGAGGACCTACTGTAAGAGGTGCAGAGATCCTCTATGCTCGAGATGAAGGCCCAGCTTGCTTTCTGAATAAGCAGTCAGAACTCAGGAGGACTTTCAACTTGGTGTCTCTGCGTCAAAACCAAGTCTGCATCATAAAAGTGGAACGCTGTTTCGCTAAATGTGAAACTCTTATTATTTAAAGGCACAGAGTCTGATCTGTCCCTTCAACCACTACAAGGAGGAACAGTGGGCCACATGGTCCTCCTCCTGAAGAACGAGTGCTTGTCCTGCACTGCTCAACTCCTGACTCATGCTGAAGAAGGGATCCGCATATGGGACAAGAACCATTTTTATATGGGTGTTGCTAAGAGAACCGATTGTACTGTAGCTGGGAGAGAGAACCAGAAGAAGCATGTTGTTTAAGTAAAACCCTCAAGAACATTATGATTTATTTAAGTGAGGAGAAAATATGAATAATGTATTGGCTACACAGAGTATGAATCTCTTTTGTAGTAATTGTCAGGAAGGCTTGCATCCAGTGTGTGAGGGGTGGAGGGGCTGGAGGACCCAGAGATCACAGGGGCGCTGCAGCTACAGCCACAGCCATTGAATTGCAAATGAGCTCAAGGAGGATAATTAATGAGGGGGGTAATGAAAACAGTGGCTGGGCTCAAGTGCAGAAATAATCTGGGATCCCCATTTCACTTTCCCCCTCTATTTTGACTTTCTCTCTCACTCCCCTCTCTCTCTCTCTCTCTCGTTCCAGTTCTCTTGCTTGATTGTCCTTTCTCTTCCCACAAGATGGCTCGTGCCATTGAAGTTGATTGCAGAACACATCAATATGTGAACAAAGTTGTTGTTGGTGGTGGGGGCAGTTGTGGTGATGGTGGTGGGGTGTTAGTAAAATTTGCATTCATTTGAAGCGAGCCCTCTTCCATCCCCAGCCCCCATTCTCCAGCTCTCTTATTTATTCTGTAGCTTTTGGCACAATTTCTGGTTCTCCACTCCCAAGACTAGACTTGATGGGAGATGGGGAAGAGCGTGTGACGGGCTGCAATAGTAGCTTTTACACATTTTTTGTTTGCACTAGAGAGTCAGTCAGCAGCAGATAGAGAAGCTGTCCTGTTATGGCTGTGACACTTAGAGGGCAGAGGCACATTCTCAGATCAGATACTCTACCCTGAAGGTGCATCTCCTCCATAGAAGCAGTGGGATGACTTTCAGTGCCAGTGGAATTCTCTGGGACTGTTCTTCTAACCACCATCATCATTCAGATGCTTTTGAAATATTTAGTTGCACCAAATCTTACAATAAAGCGCAAATGCAATTACTCAGTAGGCCAATAAGTGACATCCAGTTATGTAAAGTTTTATAAAAGTCCCAGCCTGTTATTCTCAACCATGATTTAATTGTATGTGTGCTTAGGAAGGGGAATATTTTGTATTTGTCGAATGTTTTTTGCTACTTATGGTGTTGCTGCTACTATTTGCCTCTCATACAGGAATTTGAAATCTGCTGATATAAACAAAACAAAAATTGTCGCAGTTAAGGACACAGGACCTTCAGTACAGATCATGTTGAAGAGGCATTTAAGTCCTACAGTATATATGCTGAGTTACTGCATCTACAGCAGGAATAAGCTTTCTTTACTTTTTCTGGCATACAGTAGAGTCTGAAATCAGTTGGATCCCCCTCCTTAACCAGCTTCAGTCATACAATGCTTGTTTGTTGACAAAGAATTTTCACTTGGTTGCTTCTTCGGAAAGTAACGTACAGGAACCATTCCCCAAGATAATGTGCAGAAAAGCACATTACGTATATAGGGGTGTGGAGGTTACATGGCATGCTGTAATGGTTTTTGTTCATTTCCTGCAGCAGCTAATAGAAAGGTCTCCTTGCTATAGTGGGTAAAGGGCGGTGGCACATGCTTGCTCAGATGCTCTGCCCTTCAGCCTTGTCTTGGGTCTTTGAAGCGTGGTGGCAGTGCTGTCGTTAGCAGGGTTTTGCTGCATGGATCCAGGGTGCTGTTTGAAGTGGCGGGAGAAAGCCTTCGCTGCTCACCCCTGCTGAACATGCACATATACCCATGGAGATTCCATCTATTCATACAGTTGTAGGCTCTTGTTGTTACCCTTTGATATGTACTTGTGCTCCAACTCCCACCTGCTCAAACCTGAGCACCAACAGCAAATATGTCTGAACAGGAGGAAAATGTTTGTGCTGGACAATATACATATACATATACATATACATATACATATACATATACATATACATATACATATACATATACATATACATATACATATACATATACATATACACAGACTGACTGATATATATTATATCAGTCAGTCTGACTGATATATATTATATCTGATTATATCAGACTGATATATATTATATTAGTTAGTCAGTTATGGTCTTTGGGACAGCAGCTTGAAAAACATAAGCTTTCACATGAAGTGCAGACGTGTTAAGTGTGGAAATGACGACCAATGCATCACCTAATGTTGTACCATAATATGAATGACACAGTTTGTGAAGATTCTTCTTCTTCATCGTCTCAGTTCAGTTTTTTTTTCTTTTTAGCAGTGGGAGGGTTTGGACTCTCACTTCAATATTACATTATATTATGTTTTCTAGTAGCAGGCAGTAGACGGCTCTAATGAATCATGCCCACTACCACCCAGAACACACACAGCTGCTAAAAACCCAAATATGAATATAAGTCTGAAAACGCAGAAATACAACTCATATTACAGGTTGTTTCTATTGCGCATTGGAAGCTGAAGAGCTAAAGCTATGGTGGTTCTGAAGGTTCCGCTGCCTCATTTGCTTTACAACTAGCAGGAAAACAAAACATTGACATTGGGGAAATATTTTTTGATGTTTACTCCTACACTTTTTTGATACACAAATAAAACAATGTACATCAAACCTGTCTTCACCTGGTAACAAACCTCGGACTGTTGATGATTCCTGTACTCAGTGTCTCCTGACCTTTAGGTTATTGGACTTCTGGGCTGCAGAAGCCCTGATGCCTCTCTGCATCTCCCCGTTTCCTCTCCCCAGGTATTTAAACCCCTTCCACACTCTGCCTCCCTACTCCACTTGCCCCATCTTCCACATCAGGGTCTAGGGGCAAAGATGGATAGCATAGTGGAGCACGGTCCCACAGACGGTCTGATTTATAGTGCCTCCTTTTCATCTAGGCAGAGTTGAGGCCTCTGGGGGCTCTGCCTGGAGAGCACTGGGGACAATTGCTGTCTCAGACCTGACGGCCCTGGGTTCCCAGTCCACCGTGATGCCAAGTACCAAACGGCCACTCCAGATTGGTCGCCATCCGTCATACAGGCAGCTGGGATCTGCCTTAAAGAGCGGAAACACAGAGGGCGAACAATGAGACTCCCTACAGTACCTCCTTCCTCACGTCTTCCACAGACATTGATATCTACTGCAATTGTTTATTATATTACTTCTGCTGTGTTTTTTCTAAAAGTCTGTGCAATTACTATAAATACAGAAAAATCACCAGCACACACACACACACACACACACACACACACACACACACACACACACACACACACACACACACACACACACACACACACACACACACACACACATTCTATACTGTAGGGATGTGAATAAAATACAAATGAATATTTTTAATATCCTGATACCAGAAGTACTGGGTCTGGCACAGCTATTGGCCCATGCTTTGGCCCAGCTTGCAGGGCATCTGCTATGAAGAGTGTAGCCAAGACTCTGCAGCCTATTTTACAAGCTCACCTGCCAGAGAGAGAAGTGATGGGGCAGCTCAAGGTGGGAACCAGTGGACTTAGGATGGCCTGGTAGTTAAAGCAGCATCAAACTGCTAAACTGCTTCTTTGGATCATAAGACAACCTCAGAAATGATAAGTTTTGCTGACATTTCATAGTAGCTGAATAACCTAATGTGCATGTGTTTGGATCATGGGAGGAAATCAACACACAAATGGGAAAAATGTTACTTCTCTCACAATGTTGCCTTCATTTATAGTTATACAGTTATATTTCAATCTACATTTATGTATTATACATTTTAAAATATTTCAATGAATTCTACCATTTATATTAGATTGATATATTCTATTATATATATAATATAACATCAGTGATATTGAAAATAATATAAAACTCATTTTAGGGAAAAGAGAAAATGCCTAGGGTATTATTACATTAAAGGTCTTTGGGTGTTTCTTAATACAAATGAAAAAAATATTTATCTTAAAACAGTGATGAACTCTAACCTGAAAACAATTACACTTAGCAGTGAGCAGCATGAGGGGACTACCCCACTCTGGTGGAGGCTGTGAGTGTCAGGCCTTAGTTGTGGTGATGGGGCCTGTGCCTGGAAGCACTGCCAGAAGCTGATCGCCCCAGGCACCAGCAACCAAAATGTAAAATAGACTTTATGGATTATATAATCCAACATCATTCAACTGTTACTGAGTAAGCACATGGTGAGAAACCAAATCAGCAGAACATGAAAAAATGCAAGATGAATTCTCTACGGAAAAGTCCGACTTCTCCCTGAACCTCTGTGGGCCATTAGCAATCACATAGAAGTACACTGACAATAGACGAAAGACAATACAAGTGAGATCAGTGCGATGTTGTCTGTGCTATCACTGCTTTTTGAAAGTGTTATTTCAAATAAAAATTGGATAAACTGCTCATTAATTCAGCACATTTCCCAATTACAGCTTAAAGGAGTCTCCTGGGGGCTGCAAAGCCCCAAAGATGGCAGATGCCGTGCACACACTCAGGCATATTTCATACAGCTATGAAATATTGAGTTGGTGTGTGGTGTTGTGGTACCGCTGGGTGTCTGTAGTGTTGGGGCTGTATGCAAATCTGCCTGTGACGTCCCCGTTGGTGGCAGGAGACTGATATCTGGGACACGTTGGGAGATACTACAGGGAAAATGATGCAATGTGAAGCTAAGATGCTCCAGACGAGTCGTGTCTCTCGTTCAGCAACACAATAAAGCAAGTGAACATGTATTAAATGCAGGCATTGTGAAGAGACAAGCTTTTACTGGGTTAAAGGTTGGTTTAAATGATAACATAAAGCAAAGCCGAGGGATTTTTATAAGGTAACAAAATCGAATCAATCAAGTAACAAGAAAGCCTTCAACTAAATTGCACATCATAGAAATGACATTAACATTTCTCTCAACGGAAATACATATAAGCATAAGACTCTATTTCACGTGCTACAGATGGTTTCATTTTTAGATGTCTCATAAAAAGACCAGTAAAAGCGCCCGAGTGGGGTTTGCTGTGTATTACAGATTAGGTGTATTACAACACAAAGCATCATCTCAACACCAGCACAAATCACACCAAAACTATCTGTTTGTACAGACTGAAGCTCCCACATGCGCAAGATTTTTGTTTTCCCATGGATTTAAGGGTTTAATTTTATTTGGCGTATTACGAAATGAAATAAGACCTCTTGTGTGTCCAGACGGTGTAAACTCTGTTGTGTTCTGAATGTTATTCTATTTGTTATTCTAACACAATAAAATCATGACATTTATGGAATAAAAAGTAACATTACACCCCAACTAAATACATGACACACTTAACTGATGCCCACCAATGATAAACTGTCATCTCCCTAATATTTGTGAAGTGAATGTCTGATCCAATCATTCCTGCACTAATATCAAGGTGAAGGTACTGTAGAGTGAAGCAACATCTTATGCCCCAGCGTAAAAAAGTGAACACATCTTACAAGAGAAACCTTACTGCAGTTAAAAACTTCATTTAAAGGACTTCATTATTGTATTTGAATGTATGATTTGTGTGATGAACACATCCATCTGTCCGTCCGTCCGTCCATCCATCCATCCATCCATCCATCCATCCATCCATCCATCCATCCATCCATCCATCCATCCATCCATCCATCCATCCATCCATCCATCCATCCATCCATCCATCCATCCATCCATCCATCCATCCATCCATCCATCCATTTTTTACCGCTTAGTCCCATGTGGGGTCACTGGTGGTTCTGAAGCCTATCCCAACTATTTACGGGGGCGAGAGGCAGGGAACACCATGGACAGACAACCATTTACACACACACAAACACTCACAACTATGGGCAATTTGGAGTGACCAATCAACCTAATGCATGTTTTCGGGCTGTGGGAGGAAGCAGGAGAACCCGTAGAGAACCCACGCAAACACGGTGAAAACATGGAAGCAAACTTCACACAGAAAGGCACCCGGTCCACCCCGGGAATTGAACCCTTCTTGCTGTGAGGCAACAGTGCTACCCATTGCACCACTGTGACGCCAAGAGCACAAACATTTGTTGTATTTTTGTTTATTAATAACCATTTTACAATATGAGTATTAGTGGGGGATTTAACTTCCAGAAGTGTCAACCTACTGTATTCTGACCACAGCTTTTTATACTGCAGGATTCATAGCAGGCACTGCCTCCCTTAGTGTGTCTATAACTTATTTGAGCATAAGAGCAAACAAACTGCTGTAACAGCTCTCTGGACAGGAGTTTGCCTGGTCCAGTTATATGATGCTGCTCTTCTCTCACTATGCCGCCTCCCAAATGGGCCTGCGGCACTTTGTAACCACCACTTTATGTCCCAAAAGACAACAGACCAATAGTTGCAGAAATTCGATGTGACCATAACACATAAATCATCTTTTAAGCACTGAGAAGAGCAGGTGCAGCATAAACAGTGTCGGCGCTGCTTCCTCAATGATGTAAATAATTTATCAAACCTACTCTGTCTCTCTCTCTCTCTCTCTCTCACACACACACACACACACACACACACACACACACACACACACACACACACACACACACACAAACAAAGCACTGTTTATTCCATCCAGTCAGTGCGTAATCCTCAGATGCCATTTTAGTGGAAGGCCTGTCAAGACAGGCACACACGCACATGGTCAGTGTTTTAGAGGCGGCCCTGTCTGTCGCTGTAATGAATCCCACTGTGATCACTCTGGCAGTTGTGGTCATCACTCTCTGGCCGACACACACACACACACACAGACGCATACACACACACACACAGACGCACACACACACACACACACACACACACACACACACACACACACACACACACACACACACACACACACACACACACACACACACACACACACAGTTACATGTATGTGCTCACTCCCCCTAATACACACACGCATCACACGCACACACACGCACACACACACAGAGGTCCTGCTGACTGTCTGCTCATTCATCATGAGACCCCTCATAGAGTTGCTTGTGGGAGTCTAGGGATGTGGTGGAGATGGGAGGAGGAGGATGAGGAGGAGGAGGGGTGTACTGTAGGTGATAGGGTGTAAGGATTTCAGGAGGGTGGGGTGGTGGGGGTGAGAGAGGGATGTGTCTGTACAGGTGAGGGGTACTGTCTTATAAAAGAGCAGGACACCTTATAGCTGTGTGTCTGGGGAATGACTTCCAAGCAGAATAAGAAAGAAGATTTGAGAGCTTGGGGAGTGGGCGCCCCTGGGAACATACACTTACAACCAAGCCGCTTCTCATCTCTGCTTTTCTAGGAATCTAACCTGGCCACCACCACACAGGTTTTAATCAAGTTAAATAGCTGTGCGGAGTTCTGTGAAGAATTACTTTTCTTATCTCCTGGCCATTATGTTGACAAGTGTTTCCTCTCCCTCTGTCTAGCATCAGCTACATGCTAGTTTCCCAGGTGTGTTAAGGGCATATCTAAATAGTTGATGAGCACTAAGCTGTTGGGGGAAAGTGTCGCCGGCGGCGCCTCACTGAACGCAGCCTCAAAGACGCCCAATGGGACTGCTTTAAACAACCTGGCATCCTGCTGCTCAGCACACTGGGAAAGGAGATGGTTCCGAGCACGTCAGGTTCCTCACCTCTCCAGTCTTTCAAGACAATTATTACAAGAGACAACTGTATTTATACCATTCAAACAATAAAGATAGAGTGCAGATGAAGACTGTGTATTCAGTGACATTCTAAAAGCAGCTCTGAAGACAGAATCCCCCTCTGACTCTCTTAGTATGTTACAGCATATGAGGATGTTTCCATCTATTTCTTTGTGACATTGTTTTCCTTTAATCTACTTTGATGGCTCTGGTTAGTGTGTTCCTACATTTCCCAGAAAGCCTTTTGTCAGGGGTCTGTGAATAGAAGGAGTGAGCTAATTTTGCTGTCAAGTCACATCAGAATCCGTCAAATCCTGAGGGAAGATTGGCAATGGAAGATGCTGCACAACAAAAGCCACCTGCCGTGTAAAACAACCAATGCTTATGTAGTCTCTCGTGACTGGGATAAAAACCTTGGAAAGGTGAATTTTCTTAAAAGTTATAGCTGCTGTGATATAGATAAATGTTATTCCATAGTTACTGTGTATTATATGATGAAGTGGCTCAAAATCTGATCTTCTGTTGTCATGTGAGTAGGATAATTAAAGTTCAGTGGAACTTCACAGAGTGAGCCACCAGTGTGTCAGGCAGGACCAAAGAAGGGGTTCTCAGGGTTCTCACAATAAGGAATCCTGAGAATCAAGTTACAATGCAATACTTTTTTCTGAGTCTCCACAGCTTTCACCCTCACAACCACCTAAATGCACCATCAGGTCTTTTGGTTACATGAAGGTAAACGGTGATCAAACGCAGGCTAAAACTGCTTTGAAAAATAAAATAGCATTACCGGTAGTTTTGTTTCCTTCATCTTTGTGAAGTGAAGCTTTCTTAGTCACTGTTGAATGCTGATGATACCTGTACTTTTCAGCTTCTATGGCTGCTGAGTATGTGTTGCAGTACTTCATCGTACTCCAGAGAGCTGGGAGTTGATGTCCACGCTGTGGCGATGCAGAGATGGAGGAGCTGGCTTGTCCAGAATTGATGTCTCTGGAAGGCGTTTTGTTGTTGCTCACCCCTGCTCCCTAGGGACCATTAAGCTGAAAATAATTGGCTCTGAATCTTCTCCCTTCATCGATCCTTTAGAGTCAGTGAACTCTCCGAGACACAAGCACTAGTGTGTTCAGAGACAGGCAGCGAAATGTGCACAAACACTCTCACACATACTCTCAAACCGAAAGCTGGAGACGGAAGAGTGTGTTAAAGGAGAACAGAAAGAAAAGGGACACAAGGGTTTAAACACCAGCAGTCAGCAACTTGATATAAGTAAGCACACAGCCTTAGAATAGCAGTCACTTGTTCTCAGAGGAGGTTAAATCAAGTGAATTTCTTCATCTCTGAAGATGTATTTGTTTTATTTTTTGGATGTATGCCCAACGCTTCTGGACCCTCATTTATCTCTGGTGACTGGCCCCGCATCTCTTCTGTCGCTGGTAGAGCACAAGTTGGCTGGTGACCAACAGAGGGAGCCCATGCTATTCCACAGACATGAATTCATGATGAAGAGAGACGCTCAGCACATTGTCCCCAAAGTTAGCAGCTGCTAAAAGACTGAACTAATCTTGCATGCTGTTTTTACTTTATTACCAGTACACTTTTATTGGGTTTGCATGTATGTACATAATGAGAACTCTGAAAAAAAACTAAGTTGGTCTACAGTATATGAGGTTTGTTGTAGAACTAGTTATAGACAGCAGATATATATCTCAGAGTGTCATTCTGAGACAATCTGAACAAAACTTGTCAGATCTGATTAATTTTCAATATGAACTTGAAGTAAATTAAATTAAATGAATGAAATATTCACATTTTACAATGACCACAAAAAAACTGATAAATCTTACTTGAACAAGCAAGCGTGGACTGGGAAAAACTCTCTTTAACAAGAACATGGTCAGGGAGGGCAGCAACCTGCCTCCACCAGTTGGTAAGAGGATGTTAATAACTTTAATAGGTGGGAATATCCAATTTGGAGCAGGTGAACAACCACTGGCATCTGGAAAGAGATAGACTGGAGAAGATCAGGGTTCAGTGGCGTTACAGTACTACTCAAACGGCACCAAGCTCACAATCTTGTGTCATGACGAAATATTAGTAAAAAATAACATAACGTTGCATAAAATTACTTACTTACTCACACTTTAGATGCACGCATATTATACAAAACTGCATTGTCCACAACCTTCCTCTGCAACTATGACCCTCATGCTCCACTATGGCCTCTACTGTTCTGAATAGTAAACAAATTAAAGGATTATTATTGTCCACCAGAGGGTGTGTTTTATGTAGAGCAGGTGGAGAAGAGAAAAAAGAACAAGAAACAAAAGAAAATGCCAGAAACTGCACACTGGAAATGTACATAATCTGATAATACCTAGAAAAAGGTACAGAGAAAGGGAAAGGCACACCCAAGGGAGAATATAACAGTGGCATGTTTGTGGTTTCCTAGCATTAACTTTATTGTGGATTATTACCTATTATAAATGTCAGTTGTTTATAATAATCCTTATAGTAATTATTGAAATCGATTACAGGTCACCATCCTGTTACCACGGACCAAAATATAGAAAATAAAGATTGAAAATCTTTACTAATGACATCACCTGTATGAAGATTTTCAGTCAGGATTTAGAACACATTATAGCACAGAAACAGCTCTGGTTAGAGTCACTAATGATCTTCTTTTAGCTTCAGACAATGGTCTAGTTTCTGTCCTTGTCCTATTAGATCTTAGTGCTGCATTTGATACAATTGATCACAACATTCTATTACAGAGACTAGAACATAAAATCAGAATTAAGGGAACAGCACTGGGATGGTTTAAATCCTATTTGTTGAACAGGTTCCAGTTTGTTTATGTAAATGACAAATTCTCCACATGCACAAGGATTAGCTATGGAGTACCACAGGGTTCTGTGCTTGGTCCAATTCTGTTCAGCCTATACTGTAAATGTCTCCTCTGGTTGAGATTATTAAGTAGCATTCTATACATTTTCACTGTTATGTAAATGATACTCAGCTACAGTATGTCTTTGGAACCTAATGAAACAGATCAACTATTCAAAATTCAAAGTTGTTTAAAAGACATCAAATACTGGATGTCCCAAAACTTCTTTCAACTAAATTCTGATAAAACTGAAATTCTTATCGTTGGGCCTTAAAATTTGAGAGAGAAACTATTCAGATCAGATAGTCACCTTGGATGGCAAAGCATTAGCTTCAGATTATAATGTAAGGAACCTTGGTGTCATCTTTGACCAGGATCTCTCTTTTTTAAATAATACATCAAACAATATCTACTGTAGAACCGCCTACTTTCACCTTAGAAATATAGCTAAAATAAGAAGCATCCTCTCTCAGAGCAATGCAAAGAAACTGATTCATGCATTTGTTACCTCTAGGCTGAACTACTGTAATTGCTCCTTAAAGGTCTCTGATCATACAGCTTTTTACTCTAAAGAATATTAGACTTCAATGTCTCAGTAAGGTCTCTGTAAATTTTCATTCCAAAATACCCTTTAGCTAATGCCTCTGTCATATGAGCTACCGGAGAGTTAAGATACAATAGGTGGCAGTAGTGTGACATTGAGAAAGCAATCCAATGCAATCCTCCACAGAAGAAGACCCACAGGACTGCACGACAATAGCCAGCTGGTTTGGTAGCGTAGTAGAACCATACATCTACGTTCCGAATCTGACCCTGAAGCTGAAAAGGAGGCTGTTGAAGTCACCACAAGTCTCGCTAATGCGAGATGTGTCTCATTTAAGTAGAAATGTGTCTTTTGTTTGTGCAATACTCATTAAGAATCTTTTTAAACTATTAAAATTAGAATTTATATTTTATATTTTTTATATTTATATTTTCTCTTATGGCTGGTTCACCTTTATAGCTTACCATATTAGAAACAGAAAAACGTGTAATTTCAATACTATGATTTCCTGAGTTGCCCCCCTCTTAAAAACAGAGTTCGGTGAAAATATGTAATAGTTAAAGCCAACTTTATTGTCAACCAAAAAATGCACCACTACTCCAAAGCTAGAACAAACTGTTATATTCACACTCCAATGTGCAATGTATAGGTTGGTATTGAGTTAATTGAGAAGTCTGGGGGTTTGAGAACAGAAGCTTTTGCAGGGCCTTGCAGATGAAATGCTTGATGGAAGTAGGGTAAACAGTCCATGTCCTGGGTAGGGGGTACACTGACAGATTTGTTTCTGCAGCAGGACAGGTATAGTTGTAGACAGATGATCAGGGAGATGTGGTGATTCTTGTTCTCATCACTTTTTTGAAGACTGAGTGGAAGCAGTTCTCTACCAGATGGAAGCTGTGGCTGTCCTCACCATCACCTCATCAAAACAAAGGTACCGCAATCAGAATTGTAGATTAGTGAAATGTTTAGTGTTAGGTAGGTCAAAACCTCTAATGTAACAATACACAATACCAGACAGAAAATTATACCAAACAAGCGAGCAGGCCTGCCGGTTACTACATTTTAAACAGACCAACATATTACGATATCACAAGTATCAAGCACGTACTTACTACAGCGAGGTAGAGCCACCACTCCCTGCCTGTAGCCGCTCGAAGGCCGATAGCTATTAGCTGTTCCCTCCAGGTGTGTGTGATTGCAGAAAAAGGCCAAAAGCTCGACCCACCGCTTCCTGCTTGTAGCTGCTCGAAGGCTGATAGCCATTAGCTTTTCTCCACACAGGTGTGTGGCTGCAGGAGCCCCCAAAAGCACATTTGAAGGGGACAAAGTCTTGGTCAACTGGCTGTATCCATTGCATGTTGCATGTACTTACTTTAGTGAGTGGAGCAGTGAAACAAATCGAACATTGTACGCACCCTTGTTTGAAGTGCACATACGTATAAATGCTAAAGCAGTGTTGCCGGCACTGGTCCGTTTAAAGTAAAGTAACCCACAAAGTCCTTACTTGTTGATCGCTTGGTAGAGTGAATAGGATTTGGTATTGGTTAAAACACCCAAGAACTCAACTATTTCTATGGGAGGACTTGGACATTTTCATCTATTTACAGCGAATGAGAGGGAGGGAAATGGCGGAAGTCCAGTTTTGGTTCGGTATCAGCGTGGGGGTGGTGGTTCAGGATTTGCAGGGAGGATTCCCTTATCTGTGACGACATGGGAGGAACGGTTTCAGAGTAGTAGGAGAGACTGCTGGGCTACTTGTGGTTCCTAGAGTCTTTAAATGTAGAACGGGGGCAGAACCTTTAGCTTTCAAGGTCCTCTCCTCTGGAACCAGCTCCCTCTTCAGGTTCGAGAAACTGACACACTCTCCACCTTAAAGATCAGGCTTAAAACCTTACTTTTTGATAAAGCTTAGAGTTAGAGATGGTTCAGGTCAATGGCAATGACTGTTAGTCAAAGGAGCTGTGCTCTGTTGTTGCTTAATGTTGTTGCTGTGCTTTTCTCTCTCTGTATTCCCTCACCCCAACAGGTCGAGGCAGATGGCCGCCCACATCCAGCCTGGTTCTGCTGGAGGTTTCTTCCTCGTTAGAGAGGGAGTTTTTCCTCTCCACTGTTGCTGTCAAATTAAAGGCTTGCTGTATGTGGGATCTGTTGGGTTTAGTTGTGTGAGGTCTTGACCCTTACTTTGTAAAGTGCCTTAAAGTGCGCTATATAAATAAAATTGAATTGAATTGAATCAATATTAGAAATGATGACTTTAAATGGGTTTAAATGGGAACAAACTCAGCACTACAGTAGTTGTTTCATTTCAACTCCAAAAAATATTAGCCAAACTCCTACCAGTGTGGTCGTGTGTTAGCGTGTGTTAGCCTGTTTGTGTGTGTGTTTGGAGAGGAACAGGAAAGAAGATGGCAGAAAATATACTGTAACTATTTACCAGATGTGTGTGTGTCAGAGACAGAGGACCCTGGAGGTTTGCTCGCTTTTGGACAGAGAAATGTCATGAAGAGCCTATTGAGCCTCATCAAGCCTCCGTCAGCAGTTCAGTTTGAAATTACAATCACATCTTGGTGGGACTTTATGTGGGGCTTTATGTGGGGCTTTACTGGGCTTACAGCCAGGGTTTTAGTAAATCAGGCTCTTATGAAGGCCACAGTTATTTTTAGCACAGTCCTGGTGCCAAACATGTTATCATTTTAACCCTTTCAGGCATAGATTATAAAAGCCACAGTCAAGATTTTTTTTCTGATTAGAAAAATGTTATGACCCTTAGAGCATAAAAAAACAAAAACTGAACTTTTTTTTTTACAATACATTTTTTCACTTACAATGTCTGATCAGTGTGTGGCAGTGTAACAGACTAATGTACTAGCGTCCAATGAAGTGGATTATATGCAACTTCTCGGTCAGAACCAATGCACATACAAGAAAACAACTTTTAAATAGCTGTCCACTGTAGTGGCCATTATGCATAAAAGAGATAATTACGTCAAAATTTACCGTGATAAATTCTTCATGTTTTTTATTATTTAGACATAGTAATTTACTCTAAACGTGAGAACATAAAACTTAGTTGTCTTACTGAAAAGACTGAAAGTAAAAAATAAACTAAACAACCCTACGGCCGTCAGACTAACTGGACGACAAACAAGCAAAAAGGCTGCTTAAGCTGACTGACTGTAAATGTACTGTAAATCCCTTTCTGGGAATAGTTCACTGGAAGAGCTCCACTGGCCAGATTGACTAACAGACAAGAGGACCCAAGTGCGTGTCCCATGAGACAGACATACAGTATAAATAATTTCAAATGCTAAACACAAACATTGTGAAACTAAATAAGTACAGATGAGGTAAGTAAAAGATATAAGGTAACAGAAACTTATTGTCAGGCAGAAAAAAACAACATAAAATTCCACTAGAGTCACTGTTCATCCATGCAAAACTAACCAACAAAATAACAGCAGCAACATTTCAACTAACCATGTCCATCATCAAACACACAAACTGCACACAAACAAGAGAACATATGAAACAGGAGAAATACATGCAAATATTTAAACAACCAAACCTCTAACATAGAAAGGTAAGAAACCAACAAACCAGACACGAGACAAGTGAGTGGGAAGCCTCAATTACAGAAGGTAAACACAGGTGTAACTAATAACAATAACTGACAGTAACATGGAATAATGCACACCTACGAAGAAGACTGAAATAAATTACTGGCTGGCTGGTGTGTCACACGGTCAAAGTTTTACTGTTCAAATATCTTTGCATAATACCTACATGCCTTATATAAAGGTTTTGTCAACCAACCTTAATTTCACATTATTATTATTATATTATAAAATATAAAAAAGCAAGGAAACAACAAAAACTGTATAATATAATGTAATATTTAGTAAATAGTCCACTATTTCGAACTAGCAGCCAGAGCGTGCATTCATCTTCTGTTACCTCCTTCAATCTTCATATAGTCAAGTCTGGATTTAATTAAATCAATATCCATCCATCTTAATCATTTCTGTGGTTGTTTGAGGAGCTGTAAGAATCTCCCATGCCAGGGCTCCTATCATCAATACAGGCTGTGCTCACTAAATTGATGACCACTAAGGACACAACGGGGGGGTGTTCATCTTCAGTATCATTCACTCCCTCTTTGGCCTTTACAATGCAGAGTTGTTCATCACCATGAATATGGAATATATTTGCATACCGTCCATCCATAACATGACACCAAGGTAATTAGATCTCTTCATATTCAT
The DNA here is from genome assembly GCF_900634795.4 of Betta splendens. Lineage (NCBI taxonomy): Eukaryota > Metazoa > Chordata > Actinopteri > Anabantiformes > Osphronemidae > Betta > Betta splendens. Next base: position 1,509,515 of record NC_040898.2, read on the forward strand.
ACTTCAGAGATGACATGAATAACAATCCCATGTCCCAACCACTGAAAATAGGTCACAGATAATTGAATTTGTTTATCATATTTTCCCCCATTAAGAGTAATCAGATAAGTGGTGGGGTACAGCTTCATGACAGAATCCTCCACCCCTGATGAACCATCACATTAATTGAAGCTAATGGGCAGAGCGGAGAGCGACGAGGTGAGAAAGAGGAAGGCTGCACGGTTGAGTGCACCAAATGAGAGACGAAGCGAGAGCTGAGGTTGTCCGCGCTGCTCCTCCAGGCCAGGATGGCAGGGAGGCACATGCACCCGGGTAACTGCGTAATCAAACACAAAAAGGTCCTGCAGAAAATATTTAATGGGATTAACTTTTTGCTAGCTCCTTGTTAAGTATTAAGGCTGTCCATTGTCCATGCTGTGGGAGAAGAGTGTTCAGTTTGAGCTCTAATGATGAACAACTCAATAGCCCAGTTGATGAACCTCGGCCCCGGCATCATCTTTAATAAGACTAGTGTATCATAGACTTGAGATACAGTATATCATGTGTCAGATCATCCTTGGTGGATCTGGACAGCTGTGTGATGCAAATTATAATAATAAATATTATACCACCTGTAGGGAGGAACATTTTTACCAGCAATAATGCAAATCCAGGGACAACCAGAAGGTGGTAGGTTACAGAAAGACTATAAAAACAGCCCACAGGTTTATGTATCTACCTGTATAAAAGATACCTTAATATTATACAATTGAATAATACATTAATTGTCTCCACTGAGCAAGTACTAACTTCAAATTTCAAACTGACTACTCTCCTGCTGGTTTTCCAACTCTGATTACCTTGACCAGGTGTGTTCAGTCAATGAACAGCTGGAAAAGCCAACGGATACACCTGATCAAGGTAATATTCAGAAAGAGTTGGGTGGTGGTGGTAGTGGTGGGGGGGGGGTTATTTCTCTGCATTCTTCTATTTGTGGAATGAGATAGGAATCCGTAACTGTAAGCACATTTACTGCCAGGATCCTGGCAGTCTGTGTCTTGTGCTCTGGACCACACCTATTCCCACACCATGCAACACCCCTCCTCCTTGTCTGTTGTTTGTTGAGCCCTTTGTAGGCATCGTATAGGTATGTTTTGGTTAGTCCTTTGCTTTAAATTTATTTTAAAGGGGTTGATTTTCCTTAGTTCTGTTCTTTTGCGAGCGGACCACTTGGAAGACCTCAAAGACAGTGGATTGAAGAAATAAAGAAGAAATGTTTTGAGTTCTATGAATGAGGAAGACAGGATCAGAGAAAAAATAATTGGGAAGCATGCTTTGACCAGCTGTGTCGACACAGCGCCTGACAAACCGGTGATCAGGATCAAGAATAATCACAAAGTGAATCATAATCTGAACTCTTGAACCAAAATAAAAGCCTGGGTCTGTCTGGGCAATCCATTTGTAAGGAAATATGCTAATTATGTCTGTGATGCGGCAACCCTTGGCTTCCTACTGTAGTACTTCTGCTTCAGAAACCCTAACCATTGAGTGTCAGGATGCAGGAGCGAAGGACCAAAATGCACAGCTCTGCCACTGGACTGGAGTAAAAGGACTTTAATAATGACTTGTTCAGAAAGTCAATCAAAAACGTGGTCAGACAGGCAGTGTTCAAAAATTCGTAAATCCAAAACACAGGCAAAGGTACAGATAAGAACAAAGCAAAGCAGGGTAAATGACTAGAACTAGAGCTTGGTCAAAACGTGAACTGGAACAAGGCTGAAAAATGACAACACACACAGCATTCTGGCAAAGGTCGTGGGCAACCCATAACTGCAAGACTGAAAATAAACATTGTCGTAGTTAACGCAGTTTATTTTCATTACTAATTTATTTATTTTATATTTTATTAATATATTTGGAAAGTACGTTGCTTACTGGCTCTGAACACTCAGTCAGACAAACGAAGGGTCACAGGAGGAGCGGGCTATTGATCAGTACTGGCCTGAGATACTGTACACTTCTCAACCAATCAAAGCTGTTGGGGGCGGGGCCTAAGGCCGCTGCATCGGAGTTCGTCATAAGTGGTTAGCTACAAACTGAAGGCCGATTAGCTTTGGAAGATGTCGGTATGAGGAACTTTAACAGAATTGCAATGAATGACAGTACTTGTGAGGAAGGACTTCACAGGAAGAATACACGAGTTGTATGAAAAGGAGAGGACTATAAAATCGATGGCGTTACAATGTGTACCACCTGTTGCTCTCACTGGAGAGCAGTATTTTTAAAGTTGAAATGGACAATATACTTTTGAATTTGTTACTAAATGCTTCTCAAATTAATGCGTTAATCGTGATTATTCGCAGAAAACGTATGCAGTTAATGTGATTAAGGAATTAAATTGCTGCCCAGCACTAGTGAAAAAAGATAAGTCATATCCTCTTGGGGAAATTGTTTTCTCTGCATTTGACCTATTGACATACAGTGTCTTGCTCAAGCTGTTGCCAGAAGCAGAGTTGGAACCTTGGACCTTTCGCTTCCCAAGCCAATGGTCTATCAACTGAGCTACCTGGCCACCAATGCATAGAGATAGTTTCAGAAGAGCATTGAAGTCCCCCAGCAGACCAACAAAGTTCCAAGTTGAAGCGCCTTTCAGGACCACACATACCCCCAAAAATCAAGGTACTCTACACAGTTGTAGGCATCATAAACAGTGAAAGACTTGTTCCTGATTTGAAAGCGCAGGCACAGCAAACAAAGTTTACTCCAACACATAGTGGCTGACCTATGGCTATTTCAGGGTAAAGGAATGTCACTATGAGAAAAATACACTCACCTGCATCAGCAAAAAAAAAATTACAAACACAAATGGGTAAATATCCCAGTTCCTGGTTATTAACGGTGGGTGTACACACACTGAAGTTGCAGTCACATGGCAGCGCAGTGGTCGGTCAGTAGCAGTTGGGGACACAGAGGGCAACGTGGCCAGCAGCCCTGTTATGTGACCTCAACTAAATGTCCCCTAGTAATGGCCCCTGTCATTTTTACACCCTACGCTATCCCAACTCAAACAATATCATCACCATGACAATAGATAGGTTGACGCTACTAATGACTGGCTGCCCTCTGGACAATATGTATGCTTGCTTCCCCTTCCTATCACCTTCCTGTGTTCTTCATCCTCACAGCAGCTTCTCTAGTTCATATTTGCATAAACCTTACCCGCTAATTGTAGTGGAAAATGGCTCTATGTTGGACATGCATGGCTGTTAGAGGTGATTTTAATGGGGGAGATGCCAGATAAAGGTGGTGCCCTTCAGTCTGTGCTGAAGCGTCATTAGCGTGATCAGGGTGTCAGTCAGAAAAGAATGTAGCTGGGGTGACAAAACACATATTTGTTATGGAAATGTGTCATCACCGTTTGTCGGATAACCAAAACCTAAATATAGATATAGATTTACACAATATACTAATAAGAACTGAAATCTGGATAATTCAGACCTTGTTTGCATTGTTTGCTTATTAACGTTGACGCTTCTCATGATTTACTAAACTAAATAATGTATTACTTTAACAAACTGAACACAATGTGCACATTATGCTGGTAAAATGAAAGTAATTAGTAGTGATAGCAGATGTAAAAGTTTTGAATCTGATCTGCTTTACCCACTGGAACTTCTTTTATTTATTGAATTAATTTTGCTAACATGCTTGCTTATATTCAGTCACTTTATTGTGAACAGTCTGTCAATATGAGGTGAAAATGAATTCTCACCTACACACCTACAGTATACATTAACATATGTGTTCAGTACAGTACCTACAGGCAGCTCTGCTCCTTCAGCCTCTGACATTGGTGCATTTACAGTAGTTCAGCAAAATAATAAAAATCTTACAGACCTGTTGTACTGATCCTTTTAGCACTTTTCTTTTTTTTTCTTTTTCACACACCCATTGTATCTAAACAGGAGGGATTTCTATTTTATTATTGAGAAGGCTCTAAACAGAAAACAGGGTTCAGCTGTGATTTTCCTTTTTGTGGAAGTGTTTTTTATGGTTTGGGTTTCTTTTAGCTACATTAAGAGAGGATTTTTTGTGAAATAAATATAATAAATAAATTATATTCCTGATTGCAGCTTAGTTATAATCAAACTTTAAAAAGCTGACAAATTATAAAGTATGAATTAAATTGTGACAGAGATTCAATTTAATTTCAATTCAATTTTATTTATATAGTGCCATTTCACAACATAGTTATCTTAAACACCTCACAAGGTAGGATTTAAAAACTTACACAATCAAACTAAACAACTCTCACATACAGCAATACTTTGACAGCAACAGTGTGTCATGGATCAGCACCTGGTCGTCACTGTTATTTTCTACCTTGCTTTCCGGTTTTATTTTGACACTCCTTTGTTTAGTTTCCTGTCTGTTCTAGGTTCTGTTTTACCACTCTGTCAAATGTTTCACCAACTGTCATTTCGTCACATGATCATCAGCTGTTTTGCATTAAGCATTAGTCACCCTATTTAGCCTCAGTATGCACCTTATTCCATCAGATTGTTTGTGAGAATTCCGTCGTGCCATGTCCCATTGCCAGTTTAGTAAGTTTCTGTTTTTGCTTTGCACTTGTTGTTACTCGCTCCTTGTCGGTTCCTTTGTCAGTTTTCGTTATTGCCGGTGTCTGACCGTGCGATTACTTTATGCTTCCTGTTTTGGCGTTAATCAGTCCGTCTATTAAATAAATTACCAGACTGAGTTTGGCCCAGCTGTGCATTTGGGTCCTGCATCACGATCGCGTTCCGCCGGTTCGTGACAGTACGATCTGACCAAACCTGGACACAGCCAGCTCCCCGTTTTGCGGGCCTAATTTTGTTTTCGTCCAGCATTTTTTGTTTCCCTTCGCGGTTAGCAGGATCGTTTAGCGGCTATGTCCATGTATCGGTGGCCGGATCTGCCCAAGGACTTCCGGAGGTGCTACGGATGGCTCCTGGATAGAGCCATGTGAGCACCCACTGTCGAGGCTCGGCTGGCGGCTGTTGACGAACTGGAGGACGTGATAACAGAGGACGAATGGTGGCTCAACTACCCCGGGCTGGAGAAGTGGTGGTACAGTTTGAGCGACATCAGCCAGGAGCTGGAGCGCGCGCCGGGCGCCGCACCCACCAACACACCATCTTCCCGGTGAACGCAAGCCTCTGCACTTCCTCCGTCGTCCAAACCAGCAACAGGACGGGCGGCGTCTCCTGCTCAAAGTCGGTCTCCAGTTCCCGGGTTGGTCTCGTAACCCGGTTCAGAAGTCTGTTCCTGCTTTGCTGCGATCCCCTGTTACGACCTTGGCTCCGGCACTCCAGCAGCCGCCAGAGGAGGCACTGGCTCCATCTGCTGGGGAACAGCCGTCATTGGACTCTGCCGTAACGCCTCTGCTCACTGGAGGGGTTTTCATGGACTCCATCCCCTCTGGTGCTACAGTATGACCCAACCACTGACCGTTGTGTTGGCTCCTGGTGAGGGACGCCAGATCTGGAAGGAGCTGAAGGCTCAGAGTGGTCCTGATGTTAATGGCTCGCTCTGGGCTCCCACCTTGACACCTGAGTGGGAGGGGCCTGGACCAAGCCGCCAGCACCAGAGGCGGCCAAGTCAGAATCCAGAAGATCCTGAGTCTTTGCCCCAGCTCCACCTCTCTCAGCGTGCCCCGGCCGCAGAACCACAGCGTGCCCCGGCCGTGGAACCACAGTCGGTCACAGAACTGCAGCCCGGCTGCCCGACTGCCGCAGTCCTGTCCAGTAGAACCATGGAGTGGCTTCAGCTCCACTGCTCGGCCCCAATCCTGTTCCTCCGAAAGGAGCTCCTTGACACCGCTACTTTGGCAACCAACAACAATAACACCGCAGTCTGCTCCAGCACCGCAACCGGCTCCTGCTCCCAGGGCCCAGCTCCGTATGAACCCTGCTGCACCGGTCGCCCAGCCCCGTCTGAACCCTGCCGCACCGGTCGCCCAGCCCCGTCTGAACCCTGCCGCACCGGTCGCCCAGCCCCGTCTGAACCCTGCCGCACCGGTCGCCCAGCCCCGTCTGAACCCTGCCGCACCGGTCGCCCAGCCCTTGTCTCATCCAAGCCCCTGTGCTCCAGCCTGCGTCAGCCCCTGTGCTCCAGCCTGCGTCAGCCCCTGTGCTTCAGACCACAGACACCACAGGCTCTTCACCTGCCTTGACCTCTGTTGCTGCCCGGTCAAGCCCAGCTCCGGCCCAGTCAAGCCCGGCTTCTGCTCTGTTGAGCTTTGCTGCCCCCCAGGCAAACCAGGTCTCGACCCCTTTTCCTGTCGTCTCCAGTGAGGACGCCGTTCCTGTTGGCTCCAGAGAGGACGCCATTCCTGCCCTTGTTGGCTCCAGAGAGGACGCCGTTCCAGTCCCCGTCGGCCCTGAAGAGGTTGTTCCAGTCCCCGTCGGCCCTGAAGAGGTCGTTCCAGTCCCCGTCGGCCCTGAAGAGGTCGTTCCAGTCCCCGTCGGCCCTGAAGAGGTCGTTCTAGTTCCTGTTCCTGTCAGCTCCACGGAGGACGCTGTTCCTGTTCCTGTCGACCCCCAGAAGGGGGTCTCGCCTGCCGCAGTTCCTGCTGCGGTTCCCCATGACCTCCAGGAGGAGGTCGCGCCTGCTGTGGTTCCCCACGACCTCCAGGAGGAGGTCGCGCCTGCTGCGGTGCCCCACGACCTACAGGAGGAGGTCGCGCCTGCTGCGGTGCCCCACGACCTCCAGGAGGGGGTCGTTCCTGTTGCAGCTTCCGCTGCAGTCCCTGTCGGCCTCCAGGATGAGGTCGTCCCAGCTGCAATTTCCGCTGCAGTTCCTGCCGGCCTCCAGGAGGGGGTCGCGCCCACTGCAGCTTCCGCTGCAGTTCCTGTCGGCCTCCAGGAGGAGGGTGCTGCAGTTCCTGGTGGTCCTGCAGAGACTTTTGTTTTTGTCTCTTTGTGCACAGGAGCCATTCTGGGAGGTGCAGGAGGTTCTTGCGGAGCATCGGCTCCTGGTTATCCGGCACCGGCCACGTGCGCCTCTACATCTGGTGGCCTGGCACGTCCACAGGTGCAGCTCCCGGTGGTCTGACCACGTCCGCAGAGGCAGCTCGGCAGCCCTGTCCTGCGGTGGCGCGGTTTCTGCCGTCGCCACCTGGAGGAAGCCGTCGTTCCCTGTGGGGTTCTGGCGGAAGCTGGCCTCGGCGCCGGCCTCCCAGAGCCCGTTTTTCGTCCCTGGGTACCTTGTGTGCCGTTCCCGTCCAGCGGCTGTTAAGTCAGGACGCTCTCCCCGTCACCACCCTCCATGAGAGGTGGTTATAGGCCCAGTGGGGTCTCCTTGGTTAATTGATTTTTTGGACTTTGTGCACCTTTTTGCGATGGACTCACCTAGTGGACTTGTGTTTACATTGTGCAGCATTGGTTTTGTTTCTGCCCACCTCCTATTCTCCCTCCGCCCACCCTGGTTGGGTGCTACGAGTTGTGGTGTGTCTGTCCTGCCTCCGGTCCTCCCTCCGCCCGCCCTGTTCATGTTTTCTGTTGTGGCTTTGGGCGTCTGGGGATCTGCCCTAGAGGGGGGGGGTTCTGTCATGGATCAGCACCTGGTCGTCACTGTTATTTTCTACCTTGCTTTACGGTTTTAGTTTGACACTCCTTTGTTTAGTTTCCTGGCGGTTCTAGGTTCTGTTTTACCACTCTGTCAAATGTTTCACCAACTGTCATTTCGTCACATGATCATCAGCTGTTTTGCATTAAGCATTAGTCACCCTATTTAGCCTCAGTATGCACCTTATTCCGTCAGATTGTTTGTGAGAATTCCGTCGTGCCATGTCCCATTGCCAGTTTAGTAAGTTTCTGTTTTTGCTTTGCACTTGTTGTTACTCGCTCCTTGTCGGTTCCTTTGTCAGTTTTCGTTATTGCCGGTGTCTGACCGTGCGATTACTTTATGCTTCCTGTTTTGGTGTTAACCAGTCCGTCTAATAAATAAATTACCAGACTGAGTTTGGCCCGGCTGTGCATTTGGGTCCTGCATCAAGATCGCGTTCCGCCAGTCCATGACATAGTGGAGAGGAAAAACTCTCAGCATCAGCAAGTGTCGTGCAGGTGCAACACGGCTACAATGCCTTCCCAAACAAGTTGGCTCTTAGATTAATCAGTCAGATATTAGATAATATAGGTTGAATAACGTTGTAGCGTGACGAAGTGACAGAGTTGACCTAACACGTGTGTGAACCCTAACTGTCCTTTTGTTTGGAGACACTCTACCTACTGCTACTCATCAAGATAAAGAGACCAGTGACTCTTCCTAGAGTAGAGAGATGCACCAGAACCGTCAACGGTCATGAAACCAATGCCGTTGTATTCAGTGGACAACACGCTGTTTATTCACTAACTTTGTGGAATAATTTTATTATTATTTGAGACAGGATTAAGTGACATGAAGCCACATTGACCTCCATTGGTGGGAATAACAAACGTCCTCATGCAACACTTCCCATGTGTTCCTTTGTTTGCTTAGGAAAGTTAAAATTTAAGATGTCATATTCACCTGCTAGTTCTGTGCACAATGCATATATATTTATGCCATCAGATAGGAGCCATAGACATGGTAATTGTATTATGATAACTCAACACTATAATAATTTAATTTAATCCAGATTCAGACTATTTTACTTTTTGTGTTTTAAATTATGTTACTACATAGTGGCGAAACAATTTATCATATGATAACATTTCAACATTCCATTGCAACATCATCAGAACTCCATCTGAGATTCCAATGGTTATGTGTATTTGATTTACATTGTTTATGCATTCTTAATCTTCATGTTGATTGAAATGTCAGAATGCATGTTTGTTGTGTTATACAGTAGTGTGATGTTACTGTGAGCTTGCCGGAAAGAAAAAAAGTATAATTGATCCCAAATTTATGATTCATTTAAGTAGTATAATCTGATAAGGTGAAAGGTGGGACATTACCCCAAGGTCCAGCTATGAGCTGCATACACTCCCTGCCTCTTAAACCTAGTGACATCCACAAGGTATTTAGTCAGGGACAAACTTTGTCCTAGTCAAATTCCATCTTCCTCTCAACTACTTAACCTACTCTTTTTAATCCTTAAGATGCGTCAATTTTCTTTAACTTTTTATTCTTAAACTTTGTACCTTCTTTTAGAAATTGGATTCTTCTTTTAAAAGTAGAATCCCGAACAGTATTTTTGATTAATTAGAAAGTCAATTCAAGTGACGCCAACCAAACAGATTTTATCCAACAACCCCAATTTTTAAGAACTAGGTTTAAGAACTAGGTTTAATTTAAGGTTTAAGTAGTCTAACTAAACAACTTTGGCTCCAGTCAATTTTACTGCTTAGGCTGCGAAGAAGAGCTGTTCCCTCGCACCCAGCTGATGTTCTCACGTGACCCAGGCCTGCTTCACTAAACCATAACAAACTATTTAGGGGTTAATAACAAAAGCCCTTTCCTCTTGCGTGTGTAATATGATAATAAAACGTTAAAAGATCTGGTTTTGTGTTCATTGTTCTTTAGACAACGACAAATGTCACTGACAACGCAAATGTCACAATCCAGGTTCTGTATGGTCATTTCCTTTTTTTTTTAGGGTTATTTCCGGTTACTGTGTCATCATCTTGCTTTCTCGCCTCACTTTAGGTCACATGATCAGCTCAGCGGTTGTTTATTTGTCAATCACAGTTCTGTATTTAACCACCAGTGCACAGTAAATCGTACCTGTTTCCAGCATCACCTTGTTTTATGATTCCCTATTGTTGAGACCGAGCTTGGATTACCCATCTGTACTTTAGCCTAACCTGCCTGCTTTGTTATCTGCCTCTGTGACTCTGCTATTGCCTGCTTCTTTTGTGTTGTTGCCATTCTGCCTCTGTGTTTCGACCTCCGTCTGTACCACAACTCTGAGTTTAGATTAAACCTCGCATACTTACCTGTCTTCCTCCTGTGCTGTGCGTTTGGGTCCGTCAGCCTAGAACCACGCCCGTGACAGACAAGAACGCATGATATTAGAGACTGATTTTTATTTGACTATTAATCATTAGTATGAACTCACTAAATTGACATCTGGCGTTTGTCTAGATTAATAAAAGCGTGGTTTCAGCTTTAAAACAAACCTGGTGCCCCTATTTCGAGGAATATTAATGTTTCTACATTACTATTAAATTATCAAATTGAATCCGCTACAACTTTTTTCTTTTCTAAAAAAAGTCACAGAGATTCATCCAGCGCGATTGACTGATCACAAACTTGACAGTGAGTGAGTGACTATTATAAACCACAAATATGTGTCACGGACTCAAGGTAGCGGACCCACACGCACAGCGGAGACAAGGTTCAGTGCACAACGGGGTTTATTCGAGCTCGTGGTCAGGCAGGCAAGGGTCGGTACACAGGTAGATCATCGGTAGCAGCACAGACGAGGATAAGGCAAACGGATGTCAAAAACAGGCAATGGTCAAACTCACACAGGCAGACGGGATTATCACAGGCTGGGCTGGAGACGTGGTCAGGAACGAACAGGATCAAAACGCACGGCAAGGTAAAGGTAAGAATGCTGGAAAGTTGAACGGGTGAATGAACAAACAATCTGGCAAGGGGCTGGGGTGAGAGGTGGTGCTTAAGTACTAAATGGTGATGACTAAATGACAGACAGGTGAGTAGATTAGAACCGGGAGCAAGGCTGGCTGAAACTACCAATGACTGCGACAGGAAGTGGTGACAAAATAAAACCGGAAATGAGTGATTACAGTGACTAAATGATCTAGACTGTGACAATATGTTGTGTTTTTTTTCTGCATGCCTATTGTAATAAGTGTATCCTTCCACAGTACCTGACGCGGTGCTCCTGGAAAGCATTCGGGAACAATTGCTGAACCCAGAAGGATGCTTTTTAGTCAACGAGGGCCACGCTGATGCACCTGCACTACAATCCAACCCGGAACAACAGAGCTCCTGGCGTCGTCAGGAGGCTCACGTAGACCCTTCACCTAAGGGAACGAGACACAGATGTCATTCTTCCTCATCGGCATCCTCATCCCTATCCTTTGGTAGGTTTCTTTTTAAAAATTTTTAATTAAACTTTGGTGCTCTTTGAAATGTATCTAACTTGACCCTATATTCATCCAGATTCTGAGTGTCGGAGGCAGGGGAAGAGGGAGAAGGAGGTGTTACTGAGAAGGTAGGCAGCTACACCAAACTGAACAAACAATCGCACGCATCATCCGGGGCTTAATTCAGCTGGGTCGTTACAATGTGTGAACTGCTCAAAGCGCTATTGTGATGTGAATGATATGCTGGGATGTTGTTCCTCTGAATAATAAATAACAAGATGGCTAATGCAAACTCTCATCTCAATGATTTACAAGCCCTTGAGGCTGAATTAGAAGATCTCCGCAAATCAAATGGGGAGAAGGTTTCAGGGTGTAAATATAACCACCTAGCATTTTGATCGCTTGGATGAGTTGGTCAATGATTTGGTGGTGAGAGGCAGAAGTGTTCCTCTGGTCTACTCCCCGAGTTCTAGCGATGATTTTTCACATAAGGGTGATGAGTATGTTTCTGATTTTGATCAATTAGAACACGCTGTAAATGGTTTCATTGAGAGGTTGCAAAATCTTAGCCCGGCTGCAAGTCTGTAGTCTCCGCACCATGAGACAATGAACACTCTTTAGAGGGGGCCCTGCACACAGAGACAATGAGCCCACTGTAGGGGGACCCTCTGCTGAGGGAGCACCTGGCAGGCCCCCGATGCACACCACAAATGACCACTCTGGGGAGGCTTCCTAGAGGCTTGGCGGTCTTGACAATTCCCCTGAAACGACGAATCTAACCAGAAACAGACCATCAATGTTAATAAAATGGCTATATTACACAACTTGCTTTTCAGCGAAGTATCACTTAAACTAAGAGATGGTCATATGAAACCGCATAGAATAATGAAGAAACTTTTTTCCCATTACATTTCCCCCTACACATTACATTACACATAAATCTGTCACGATCTGGAGTTTTGGTTTCTTGTTGTGTCCTGTGTTAGCGCAGTATTTCCTGTTTTATTTTGGTTAACTTCCTGTTTTCAGTCAGTTGTTCACCTACCGGTTCTCATTATCCACACCTGTCCGTAATTAGTAATCACCCACCAGTATATAGCCTCCACCTCGCACAGACTCAAGCCGCCAGATTGTTAAGTTACATACTTCTTTCCCGCGTTTGGTGTATAGTCTCTAGTATATTGATCCTGATCACCTTGACCTCCGTATCCTGCCTGAACCTTGTCTGTACCGTCGCCAGAGAAAGAACCTTGACTGAACAACTGACCGTGAGTTTTGCTTAGCCCTTGCCTGTACCGTCACCGAGATCTCCTGTGTACCGAACCTTGCCTGCCTACTAGACTTGAGACTGCCTGCTCCCTGCTGTACTTCATTACCAAGCCTTGTGTATGACCTGGACCGTCTGACTCTGCTTTCCACAATAAACTCTGTATTAACCTTCACCTTGCCTCGGTGCTGTGCATGTGGGTCCGACACCTGCCCTAGTCTGACAAAATCAAACACCAAAAGAATAAAATTTGTCAAACATAGCAATGTTGTAATAATAAAAGACACTTGCAAGGGATGCATCAAGTGTATTAAATCATCAAGATTCAAAATACACCTTCACATAAAAATGCAAGTAACTTGCCAGGAATAAAAGGTTTCGAGCTGTTTTTGCTATGGCCTTCATGCCATCATGTGTAACATTAATGAAACACCATCTGTGACGCTGGGTGGGTTTTGCCATCCATCCACCAGGCGTCACCACCACCTGGAACTGTGTCATGCTTGTGTTTTGGTTTGGGTACTGTGGGGAGTGCTGGGGGTTATTCTCCACCCGTTCAGATCAGGTGTAGCCTATTCCAGTAAATTGTGAATGGTATTTATATTGCTGCTGAGACAAGTTCCAGTTACTGTTGTGTTCACTGTAAGCAGCCGCTTGGACGCATAACTGGGTGTAAGCTACTGCTCAAGTGTTTTCTAAGTAGATCTGTCTTAATGCAGTATGTCACCGGTTGTCTTTTGGAACCTGCTGCCTTGCTGAGTGTGTTTTTGTTTAATAGGGTTGAGTTCAAGGGAGACCGGGGTTTCAGCAGCGTTTTCTGTTAATGTATTTTGTTATCCTTGTCATTACAAGCGCCTTGTATTATCCTTGTTTATTAAATACCGTTGAACATGCTCAGCCGTCCTCCTTCTTCTCTGCATCTGGGTACCAGCCTTAAGACAGATTGTAATAAAGGCAATAACTGTATGTTAGCCATACGTTTCTGGTGGGGTTGCAGGTAATTTTAAGCTAGTTTTCATGCTTTCTTTCTTTAATCGTACATTTAGTTCTGGAGTAAAAAGGAGGACTAGGGGTTAATCAGAATACCAGAATATTGGTACATACCGCTGTTATGGCTGACACAGCCAACATGTACTTCTGTCTAACAATTTCCATCATCTGTGGATGACGGAAATAAACTAATTGTATCAGTGGATAAAGTGATTGTGAGTAAATCAAACACCTAATCATCTTTAGAAAACTTAAACTCAGTGTTGTGAAATTTTCTCATTCAAAAAATAGTGTGTAAAATTACATAAAAACATACATGTATACTAACCATATGATTAAGGTAATAATCAGAAAATGAAGACCAACAGAGCAAAACTATTTTATTTTATTTTTGGTTACAATTGATTTCTTGTAAGAATCTCCTTTGTCCTGTTCAGGGACTGGGCATAGGCAAAGTAGGCGGTCACCTAGGGCGCGTGCGTGCACAGCGAGGGTCGCCCTTCTCACGTCCCCTCACTTTTTTTCATGCAATGTGGATGAAGGGTTGTCTGTTGGCTCCAGGACCTTCCTGCAGTGGCTGGAGTGGATCTAAGTCACTCTCTCTCCGACCTTCACAGCCGGGTGGGTCATCAGTAGGACCTGGAAGGGCCACCGTTTGGAGTTCTAGTGCCTTCTCCTAAACTCATAGACGATTACCCAGTCCCCTAGTTGGTTGTTGTGTAATGGTCCTGCCTCCTTTTTTCACCTGTTGGGAAATCTGAATTGTGCTAAGCAGATGTCATGCATCCTCATTTTTGTGATCCAACCCATGTGTCAACTTAGCAAAGTGAGGGAAAAAGTGCTTTAGTAAGCATGGCTTGCCATCAGGCCCAAACCAGACTCCATGGCTACAAGTGGAACCAACCATTCGTCTGCCAGAGTCTGTGTTCCTGTGAGGTAGAAAATGTTTAAAGCACAGGGAGAAATGAGGAACCTTTGCAGCAGTGCCTTATCATGATGTAAGATAGGTTTGCAATCAGACTTCAAATACTTTCTATGCTTTCACAGAGCACCAACATCATGTGTGATACCAAAAGCATTTCTGCAGTCTGTGTACAGTAGATGGTTTACTAGCTTCAATTAGCGCGATCAACTCTGCATCCTAAGCAGAGTAGTGGCCTGGCAAAGCACCAGACTTGAAGAGGCATGAGAAGTGCAGACTGCATACAGTACCTAACCTGACATTGGCCCGAAGCAGAGTCTCTAGAGGCGGAGCCATCAACACAGTTGTTGAGGCTCGCCATCGTCAAGGCCTAAAAGAAGAGTGGCTAGGTTAAACACATTGCATTTCTTGACAGTAATGTTTGGCATTTTAAGCAAGATGTTGTTGTATCTAAGTAGAATATCTATATATGTATCTAAGGTTTTTTGTTCCAAAAGGATCAAAGATGAGGAATTAACAAGGTGACATCAGAGTAGCCTACTATGTCACATGATGCCAGCATGGCTTTCTCTGCCACTCGTACAGTAGACACCATGGAAGTTCAGCTGCAACTAACTTTGGCTTCGTTGGATCTCATCAGAGGCAATCCAGACGTGATAAGTCCTTCCACCTCTGAATGTCTGTAGAGGTTTGGAGGCTGAGTGAACCTAGTCCTCAGGAATATTGTCCCTGGTAACATAGTCCAGACAACCTGCAGCGGATCCTGTTCATGATGCCAAAAATGTGGTGGAAATTTCCTATAAAGAGGCACATGAGAGAGTTGTCTTTTGTGTAATTTATTATGAAAATAAGGACAAATAAAAATAATGGAGAAAGCAGATCAAAAACATGGATGTTGATTGTGCACATCGACAACCCAAAAAACAGCTGGGGAGATCAGAACATACACCAAGGAGATGTGATGCAAAGAGCCCACGATCCTCAAGTTGTCTTTGCCTTTTAACCTCTCTGTCCAGCCAGGGTGGAATGTCTGTCTTGTCCAATCAAATTGCATGCACCATCTCATCCCTGTTGCCGTGTGTGTGGAGATGTTTACATTGTCATACTTACATCACTGGTATCTGACTATCAAAGTGGAAGGAATGCAAGTCTCAACAGACAGAGAGACACAGCTCCACGGCCTTGAGTTTGGGAGCTAGAGTCCAGGGTCTATCAGGCAGAGACAACCATTGAACAATCTAAGTGAAATGTCAAATACTTAAGCAGATATAAGACAAAACACAAGATATTAATTGCAGAACATAAGGCTACACTAGTAACCCTAGTGAGTGGGGTTACAAGGTTACAAGAGAATGTGGGAACTATGGATACTTTGAAACCCAAAATCTAGACTAAACCCAAAACAACTAGTAGCACAGTACTAAATACCTGATTTCACAACTAGAGATTGATGAGGTATAACACAACATAAATGCTACGGCAAGAGGGAGCCAGGTCGCCAGGCCAGAGGGGGAGATACCCTCATCCTCCCCACAATCAGAGATTGGGTTTTAAGCCCCAATAATATTACCGGGGCTTAATGCACGAGTAGCTGACCTAAGAATGAAGATCATGGCTAAGACAGACACCTGGAGTCTTTAAAGCCAGTTACCAAGAATAAGTGAAACACCTTGAGTGTCTGCTAGAAGATGTCAATACAGCACCACAAACAATACCAACTATGACCATCACAGAGACCAACCAGCTGATATACAGAACAGCAACTATGATCTTTGAAGTATTTGGCTATAAGATCAACACAAGCCATAAGTTGCAGTATCCCCCGTGGAATTTGAGTTTGAAGGCTAAGATCAAGTCAACATGGAAAGAACTTAGCCAACTATCAGAACTACAGGAAGGTATGGAAAGAAGTGTTAAGTGTTTCGAAAGAAGTACCACCTATCTAAGAAGCACAGCAACATGACCACACCTGAGGCCTTGGAGACTGCCAAGCAAAGGTTCATGGCCCTGGCTAAGCGGCTAAAGAGACCAGAGAAGTTGAAACCAAAAAAATAAACACAATGTTCTCCACTGAGCCCTCCAGGGTGTACTCAAAGTGGCAGGGTAATAACACGAGAGCAGACCCACCAAGGCTGGAAACTGAGGGATACTGGAAAAGGCATATGAGAGAAGGAGGCATCACATAACAGCAATGCCAAGTAACTGGTGGACTTGAGAGCAGACCACAGCAACCTTCCTGAACAAGACCCAGTAATCATCACAATGGCAGACATCCAAGAGAAAATCTCAAGTATGAAGAGCTGGACAGCACCAGGCCATGACATGATCCATGCCTACTGGCTGAAGAAGCAAACCTCACTCCATGAGCACCTGGTGTCACAATTGTGTATTAATTTCTGGTTTCCATCCATCATGTTTAGTTCCTGCTGTTGGGGATATGCGAGGAGCACAAATTATAACTCTATAAAGCTTTTTCATAGGACAATGAACAGTGAATGCTGTGCATTGTATGCTGCTAAATGTATTCCTGGAAAATTGCTGAAAGTAGCTCAAACAGAATTTAGTAGGGAAATTTTGATGAAAAAAGCTTAACACTGGCATGCCTAGATTTTTCATTTCACCCTCAAAAACTGAGATGGCAGTCAATTGTCAGCGAAGGTCTACCTAACATCCTAACTCAGGTGTGAATAGCTCCTTCTGTTAGGTTAAGGAGCCACCACAGGGGAGAGCTGGGAGCTGTGGTGGGGGGAGCTGACCAACTTCAACTAAACCTAAATCTCCTTCCTTCCCTCACTCGTGAACAAGACCCAAAAAATACTTGAACTCCTCCACTTGGGGTAGGAACTCTCCTCCAACTTGGAGAGAGAAAACCACCTTTTTCCGGTCGAGAACCATGGCCTCAGATTTGGAGGAACTGATTCTCATCCCATCCACTTCGGTCGGTATATCGGTCCATCGTGGTGAAGTGGGAGCTGAGCCGAAGGGCAAAGCTCTCAATTTACCGGTCAATCTACGTTCCTACCCTCACCTATGGTCATGAGCTTTGGGTCATGACCGAAAGGGCAAGATCACGGATACAAGTGGCCGATATGAGCTTCCTCCGTAGGGTGGCTAGGCACTCCCTTAGAGAGCTCTATCACCCGGGAGGAGCTCGGAGTAGAGTCGCAGCTCCTCCACATCGAAAGGAGCCAGTTGAGGTATCTGAGGAGAGGGAAGTCTGGAACTCTCTGCTTAAACTGCTGCCGGATAAGCGGATGAAAATGGGTGGATGGATGGATGGTGTGTCGGTATTTACTAAACAGTCAATTAGTGTTTAAATATCATAATTAACCAGTCAAAAGCAGAAATTCTGCTATTAATGCTAATAAATTGTAGCCACAGTCGTGATTTCACATTGTGTCTCTTTCTGCGTTTCCCCCAAACGTCTGCTGAAAATTATCATTTGAGTCTATGGGAGAAATTCAGGATCTGTCTGTACTTTGAGGTTGATAGCGACTAAAGTGTAGATCTGATGGCTCAGCCAGAGTTCCAGAGTTGTTTAAACACACAAGAAGCTTAAGTAGTTGCATTTCAAATTAAGGAATTTGAAAAAGACTTGTTGAACTGCTGAAAATCAAGGAAGTGTGTAAAGGTTTGCTGAACATGATGAAACATAGCTGAATGTATCAAAACAGCTAAACAGAGTACAAGAACTGAAAGAATAGTTGAAACCACAACAAGAATTACAAATATTTCCAAAAATGCCAGCTTTTATTATTTATTATTTTATAATGCTTATTGTACAATGTATGAATCCCTTTTTTAATTAGCAAACATCCTTCACTTCTCTTTTAGCATTCATTAGGTGACATGCAAACCAAATTAGGTTATGTTTAAAGCAGACGCCAAAAAATACTATTTGCCATTCCTATGCTTTTCAAGGATGGAGAAAAAGAAAGCACAGACCAGACTGATTTATTAAATGATAGCATGGGGGTAGTGGGAGGAAGGAAAGGGGGGGGGTTAAATCAGTGACTTTTCTCCTAACCTTAGTCAGTGGAGAGTTAAATCACTCTTAAACTGTAGCTGAACGGACGCTTTCCCTAACCAACCAGCCTCACTCTCATTGATTTTTTATTTAGCTTCCAGCAGTAATATGTCTTCCAATGCACACAGAAAACACCATGCCTCCACAACTTGTCATGACATAAATCAGGCCCCACTGAGCCTAGGTAGCCTAGTCTACAGGAGTCTGATAACAGAATTAAACTCTCACTTAGTCCCCCTTCATGAGACTGTGCAAGACTTCATGTGTTTGTACAGTATGAGTTGGAAGATGAAATGTCTGAAAGCACTTTAAGCCTTATCTCTTTCAACAACAACCTTTGTCTGAATTAATTGAATTGGTTTATTGACAAACAGAATGACTCTGCTCAGATCCCTGTATATATTCCATTTCTCTACACCAGGGATGTCAAAACTATGGCCAACTTGATCAATTTTTAATTGGCCTGCAGCAAATCCCAAAAATATACCAAAATATAGCCCACACGTGAAACCTACGGGTATTGTATTGTTTGGTTTGAACTCTAGGTAGAGCTACTGAGATGATCAAGGCACTTCCTCTACAAAGGAAAACTAAGGAAATAAAACTTTTGCAAAACACCAAAGAAACGCAACAGAGACACTTTTAAGCTGTGTCAAATGCAACTGACAAGATATGACTTAAATGGGACAAGTTGTGTGGAGCTGCAACGGATATAGCTACAGGTACAGTGGTACCAGATGGGAGCTGTTGTACTCTCAATCATTGTATCTATAAGTAAAAGGACAAAGCTGAAGAGCCTTCTCTGATTAAATAAAAAAATACCTATTTACTAAATAGCTATTTATAAAAATACCTATTTACTTAAAATATTTATTAATCAAAAGGCAGGTATTTACAACAGATTTTAAGGTGCAACTATGATGTAAATGTGAAAAGTCTAATGCAAAAGTCATACAGCAATCATTGCAAGAGTCACTCCTATATATACACACCTTTACACCTGTTTCTGTATGGTGCATTACCCACTAGGTATTGTGCTATAAATTTGCATATAAATAATTTGCTCATCAGTAATATACACAGAGCTGTTGTGGACACTGAGCATTAGAAGTTTAAATTCTCAGTCAAACTGTTACTGAGCTAAATCACTCATCTACTGCACCTGCTTGGTTGTCATGGAGACGGTGCTCCAAAGACAGGAAACTCCCCAGACCAGCTCAGTCAGTTGTAGTGAAGCTGATTTGCAACCCTGCTTAACTGGGTTGTCACAGCAAAACCATAAGAATTATCACAAAAATAACTTCATGTTTATGAATCCCAAGGCTTCAGTGTGAAACTGGTGTGAGCTTTATGTTTAAGGAGTGAAAATTGTGGCCACAGTTGCGGTTTAAAAAATTCCAATCCTCCTTCATTTTTTTCACAGAAGTCTTACGGGTAAATGCATTAGAGTCTACTGTATGTGAGGATTTATGGAACTCTCTGCACTTTGAGGCAGCTAAAATATAGCTCTGATGTCTTAGCCAGACACATCATTAGAAAGAAGACAAGTATGACTACGAAAAAAATATGTTCATAGAGTGAAAACTGTGGCTGTAGTGATGAGTTAAAGAGAAAATGTCCTCACACTAGCTGTGACATCACACACTCTAGCTCACGCATTACACACTAATGGATTCCTCAAAAACCACCCTATACGTAAACTGCTATAACTCAGAAAGTATTAAAGATATTACAAAGCTGAACAAGAGATTCATAGTTAAATAGTTGAAGGTTGTTTTGTAGTTCAAATGGTGTCTGTAGCTGAAAGTATTGCGGAAGTTGTTAAAGCTGGTTTTCTATTTATTTCAATGGGAAAAAAAGTTTAAGAAAAGCTTAATAATTGAAAATGAAAAGTATGAAAAACATGAATGTGAAAAATATTAGCACCCCTCTCCTTAAAAAGAAGTTGCCAGCTCTCCCACTAATAAAGATAACAATAGTGTGAGAGCTGTTGCCAGCTCTCCCACTAATAAACTATAAAGATTCAAATAACTATACAGTAAATTCTTTGCAGCATTCACTGTGATAAAGATTTTTATCTCAACACTGATTGCTGGAAGAAGTGATTAAATAATTCATCCTTTTGTAGGCAATATCAGCCAGTCACGTATCGTCACCGAGACAGACGATGGAAAATATGAAGGAATCTGAGTGTCCCTTCATTTTTGAAGGTCTGTCTCTGTGACGTCTTTCGCCCCTCAACCACAAAATTGACTTCAGACCTGCTAGTGATCCTGCATACCAAGGCGCAACTTCATTCCACTGAGCGCAACCGTGTTCCTGAGTTAAAAATATATAAATATAATGTTATACAGTATGCACTGTAAATGTGTATGTACTGTATGTGTGTATTCAGCCGCATTACTTAATGTAATAAATCATTTTACGTTGATAGCATTTTTAAAGAAATATTAGTTGATCTGTTAACAATCCAAACTTATTTGCTGTCATAGTCTGGGGTTTTGTGTTATGTTTTATTTTGAAGTCACTTCCGGTTCTTGTTTAGTCATTCGATATCCCACTTTACATTTTCAGTCACGTGATCTGTCAGCTGTTTCCTATCCGGTCATTTAGTTTGGTATTTAAGGACCCGCACTTACCTGAGTTCTCTGCCAGAATTTTGACTTTGTTCCGTTCCAGCCTTCAGTTTCTCGGCTTACCTGTTACCATTCTGTCTGATTGCACGTTTCGTCTCCTGGATTCTCTCTATCGGTACTGTAGCCTGGGTTATCTGCTGTGTATGACCTCCTGCCTGTTTGACCTGCCTACCTGCCTGCTGGATTTGTACTTTTGCCAATCTGCCTTCCTGTTTTTTGATCTGTGCCTGTATTTTGACCAAGAGAAACATTAAACAGTTTATCTGCTACTGCGAGTCTCTGAAGCTGTGCATGTGGGTCCGCCCTCTCCGTTCCAACACCGCTTGTGACATTTGCATAACAAACTTGAAATATAATATATCATTTATTTTCTATCCTCACCCCCTCCAGGTTTGTCAAGAAGAAGAGAATGAACTGCCAACCTATCTTCTTCTAAATAAAATGTTGTTGTGTCATAGGCTGATTGACTTAGTTTACTTAAATAAACCAGATGAGGCAATATGTACATTACCTCAAGTGAGTGGCCTGGCTGGTTGTGTATTTTACTGCATATGGCCTACGACACCTCTGGTCTAAACACTGTCACAAAAAAGAATATCTAATTGTGATAAAGTAACGCACTGTCCTGTATTCATAACAAAGATAACACACAGTAATACACTATTACAATACAATATTATAATACAACCCTGTTGGAATGTACAGTAACATACAGTACTTGCATACTACTGTTTGTCTTCACAATATCCCACAATAGTGGTCAAGAGAAATTAAATTTGAAATATTCCAAACCTTTACAGAGTTGAGCATGAACAGTAAGTTGATTGATAAGTAATTGTTTATACAATCAGACATAATTATTTATATGAAGAATGAGAATTGTGCATTCATATCTTATTGTAGTCACTCACAGTAACTGCTTGACAATTTGTGCAGCACTTTTTTTACTGAGTGATGCATTTTAAATGAATAACTTAAGCTTTAATGCAAAGCACCATTAAGCTAGGTTCTGCAATGTTAAACTCTGTGACCTGTGGTGTCTTTGAAAAAAATATGTAAGCTGCAACAGATGCAAAGATAAAAAGGGCACTGTTAAATACAAGGGGAAGCTTTGGTCTATGCTTGTCTCTGCACAGAAGAGGTTTGGTTAAAAGCATTATGGCTAAATTATAAAACGTCACTGACAAAAAACGAAAAAAATACGCCGCCAGTGAAAGGCTGCTCTGTCGGCTTCATTTCTGATACTGTATTGTGAGACAAAAGTGTCCATCAGTAAGAAGTACTTTCAATTTGGAATTTGACCAAAAGTGAGTAAAAGCACTCGCTGTCCACCCCAGAGACCAATTTACAGTTCAGTCCCCTCAGCACTGCTTCTGGCTCCATCCATCATAATGACCAGAGCTTGTGGGTGGGAAGAAAATAAGGGAACATGTCCTCATTGGTGTAATAGTCTACTGACTGTTATTGGTTGGTTTGTCTAAGGAATGGTGGGGGCTTTCTACTGTTTTCTGCCTAAACACTAAGCATTCTTCTTTTCAAAAAATTTTAATCAAAGACCTCTGCTTCTGATGCACCTGATTAGTATTATATTTTTGGTGCATAAACTAAGCAAAAAAAACAAACATATATGAGAATATATGTTCTCAGCATATATATATATATATATATATATATATATATATATATAGATATATATATATATATAGATATATAGATATATATATATATATATATAGATATATAGATATAGATATATGTGTGTGTGTGTGTGTGTGTGTGTGTGTGTGTGTGTGTGTGTGTGTGTGTGTGTGTGTGTGTGTGTGTGTGTGTGTGTGTGATATATAGATATAGATATAGATATAGATATAGATAGATATATATACAATATATAACATTTGCATACAAATAACAAGTAATAGTAAATAAGATAATTCATTGTTTTAAAAACTTCCAGAATCAAGTAAATTTTACATGGGTGATGAAAGTAAATCTGACAACCCTCAGTGAATGACGTAAGAGGAAAAAGGTTGCACTCAAAACAGGTTTGCACTTCAGTGGCGGGAGATTTTCACATAGAAAAACAGTGCAATATTTGTATTTTTATTAAAGTAAAATTGTAATGTGTATCAGGTGTAAGGCACAACTGTTTATTGTGTGTGGTATTGTTTATTGTCAGAACTGTATTTTTACTGGGTAGCACTGTCGCCTCACAGCAAGAAGGTCCTGGGTTCGATTCCCAGGGTGGACCGGGTGCCTTTCTGAGTTTGCATGGTCTCTCTCTGTTTTCTTGGGTTCTTCTTTCTGGCTTACTCCCACGGTCGAAAGATATGCATTAGGTTGATTGGTCACTCTGAATTGCCCGTAGGTGTGAGTGTGTGGTTATCTGTCTGTGTGTTGCCCTGTGATGGACTAGCAACCTGTCCAGGCAACCCCACATAGGAGGAGTAAGCGGTAGAAGATGGATGTATTCTTACTGACCAAGTGTTAAACTTGTTAACATGAAATGCATTTGTACACTCTATCTAAGATATTGCAGTGGCCCAGGGGCTTAGTCCACCCACCTTGAACTGCTGAGGCTCATGGGAAAAATGATGGTTCCTGTGTTCTTAACGTTATAGTTAAAGATCGGAGTTGATTAGTCTTGTGTGTGGTGGAATTGAATTACTGATGTGTTCATGTGTGTTTATAATGTGTTCTGTGTTGTTTTGCTAGCTGCACCATGAGGGACAATAGTTTAGGCATAACTGACGCTCAGTGGACAATGATGCAAGTTTCTGTGTTAAAAATAAGTCTGGCTTTGCTGTTGGCCTACAGAGTTACTACAAAAACAGTGATGCTTTCTGTTCTTTCTCTCTCTGAGAGGATTGAACCTGTTATCTGTGTGTCAGCAGTGGAACGCACCAATGCAGAGCCAGGTTCCAGACTAGCTCTGCTACAATCCCACCACCCCCCACAACCCCCAGTTAGGCAAAGCTAGATGAGACCCAGGGACCGCAGTACTACTGCTCAGGCATCTCACGCAGCGCAGCCAGAACCATCCTCACCCCTCTGTCACACTTACCCATTATCTTGCTCAAGGATGCTCATGCTCGCCTCGTGTAGTGCTCCACTCAAACCTACACACATACTCTGTGGCTGTGCATTGTGGGCGACAGACACGAGCAGTTACCAGAGGGCGTAGGGCAGTTAGGGCATGCAGCGCCACACCCGAGCAGGGGCAGCTTCCTAGGGGAGAGACACCCCTGGTGGACCAGTGGATAGGGCCTTCTCTTAGGTGGTTCTGTGTGCTGGGCTCCTTGGCAAATTAGCAGCCTCTAGGGTTCCTCATACTTTAAGCACATACATGTACATTTAGGGTTGGGGGGTGTGGTGGAAAATTCCCATAAAGAGGCAGATGAGAGAGTTGTCTTTTGTGTGATTTATTATAAAAATAAAGGAAAATAAAAATAATAGTGAAAGCGAATCAAAAGCATGGATGTTGATCGTGCACATCAACAAACCAAAAACTAGCTGTGAGATCAGTGCACACACCATGAAGGTGTGATGCAAAGAGCCCACGGTCCTCAAGTTGCCTCTGCCTCTTAACCCTCTGTCCGACTACGGTGGAACGTCTGTGTGGCCCAATCAGACTGCATCCACAATCTCATCTCTGTCGCCGTGTGTGTGTGTGTGGAGATGTTTACATTCTCACACCTGCATCACTGGCGTCTGACTATCAGAGAGGAAGGAGTGCTAAGTCTTAATAGACAGAGAGACACATCTCCCTGGCCTTGGGTTTGGGAGCTAGAGTCCAGAGTCTATCAGGCAGAGACAACTATTGAACAATCTAGGTGAAATGTCGAATACATAAAACAAATTTAAGAAAAAACAAGACATTAATTGCAGAACATAAGTCATAAATCACAAATAACTGCATAGAATAAGAAAGAAACAATTTTTCCATTACAGGGTTGGACTCTTTTATTAGTACCTGGTGGTGGGGACCAGCTGTGGCCTCATCCACCAGCCCTGGCGGAGAGGATTACCACCCAGTCTTAACTAGACAATAGACATCTAGGATTGGGGAATGCTGTCCAGGACACACTTCGCGTCTTCGAAGTGGAAGCTTCGAGCCAGCTTTTCGGACTCCTGTGCACTCTAGTTCCACACACTCCCAAGCTGGGCCCTGGGCTGCCTCTCCCTCTGTCCCCAGCTTCTCCCTGGTTGGGGGGGGGGGGGGGGGGGGGCACAGCTGAGAAGGTGCTGCGTGCCCTGTGGGCCAGAAACCTACCCTCCCCGTGATTGAGAAATAAGTGAATGGTGTGGGTGTGAGCATGTATGTGAAAGTGCATGGGTTCACATATAACTGAGTAGATGTTTGTGGAAGTGTATGTGGTTTGCGTTTAGGTATGTGGTGTGGTGGACTCCCTACGGACCAAAACTGAAACTCAAGGTATGTGGGGTCCCTGGCTACTAGCTTTCTTTTCTTCTGGGTGTGGCGGCCTGGTTCCTTTCATCACCCTGACTTTGATCATGCGCCAACGACTGTCTCACCCTTTTGGTGAATAATGTTATGTTAGAGCTTTAATAACCTTTACTAAGTACTGCTGTCATTTCCTGTTATCACTATTAATAATGTTTGATTATGGTAGTTGCAATATTGTATGTTGCAGCTATTAAGTATTATGTGATCATGTATAATAATATATATGCATAGGTGTATTTAAATGTGTGTATTTATGTAGGATTTTATGCACATGCCTTAACATTATTAAAGATATTATTCTTTAACAATTAACAACAGTCAGTCATTTAGCTATTAATGTGTTTGCCTAAGGTGTGTCTTTTTTTGTTTGTTTTGTTCCTATCTATATCTTGTTGTTTGCCTCATTGATTTGGTTGTTTTCAGCAGCTGGTTGGACTCTTCCCCCAAATAATATTGCAATAATATTTAGGAAGGGCTAATAAAAATAAACCAGTAACCAAGAGGAGCATGTATATTACTTATATACTCCTCTTGAAAAAGCAAAACTGTCCATCAAAATACAACATTCATCCTAATACATGCTGCTTGTTACATTGCCGGACAGGACACACACACACACTCCACTGTTTTCTTGTGATGTCCTCCCTACTATCTGCTGGGCAGACACCACTGCATTGCATGTCCTTATAGTGTCCCTCTGTGCGTCTCCATCTCTAGGTACTTTTCTGTAGGTATTGTTAAACAGGGATCTGTTTGCTTCTGTGTGCAGTTGCAGGGCTAACCAACATTTGAAATGCTTTTATTGTAAATTGGCACTAAATAAATGACCCTTCTTGAATAAATTGTTGCAGCTATACATATACATATATAACATCCACAAAATACTCAAGAGAATACCTGAAGGAATCAATAAAGCAATTATTATATGTTCCCAAATAATGTTTTAATGACCTAGGAAACATCAGCCATAATATATATACAGTATATATATGCAAACACAATATGTCTAATCACAGAGTACACTGAAGCTCACACTACATCTCCTAATGATTTACTTTTTTGCACATACAGCTTTCTGCACCGTGGAGGATCATACGTCGGTGGAAGCAAAGCTGAATTTGGAGCTGCTGTCACCTCAGCAATCACTAAAGAAAGTATTAGCACCCCTCCTCCACTACTCCACCCTTCAGAGCAAGGGCACTGTTAGCGCACGTCAAGTCCAGAATGGAACAAGAAGGACATTCAAGCAAAGAAAAGGAGGAGGAAAAGGACCAGGAACCATTTGCATACGACTTTGATCCTAATATATACAGGTTGCCAAACTCTGAGGTCAGAGTTCAGCCCAGTTGCCCTGGCAACTGGGTTGCTCTCCCCGTCATTAGCTCGTTAAAGAGCTGTGGGAATAGGAATAGCTTTGCCAACTGTCCTCATTGTGCTGTGGCCATGTCTGTGCCCAACCCCAACAAATAATGAGGACCTCCACCATTATGTGCATGTGCACACAAACATTTATACAGAAAGCTTTATGAGGAGCAGCATCATATACAAACAACTTACATTCAACATCAACAACAACACATAAAAACATAAAAGACAAGCAGTTCAACTGTTTAACCAAAAAATGATTAACTATATACACCTGTATACACACCAAAACAAAAGCATTCTTAAGAATAGAAACATGCAGGCCTGGAAATGAGCTCACAAACACTTAAAGTAGCAGCTGCATGACGCACATGCACACATATACGCATGCATGCACACGCATATATAACCCAGCACTCTCTGGTGACTAACTTGAAAATTAGTATAAAATATTTTTAACAACTTATCTTTAAACCTTTAACCCTCCCAAAAACAGTCTTACACAGTGTTGCACCTCTCCGTGGCTTTCTCAGCATCAATTAGCTTGTTTTTGTGCAGCTGAGCGTTTCTTCTGGTGGGCTGAGGTAAATAAGCAGATGGAAATGAGGTCCAGTGCTCTAATCCAACCAGGGTGCAGGTCTCACAATAATCCCCCCAAGAGCTGCTTGGCCTGGGGCATGCAAAGGGGTAATCCAGCCTCCTGGGACCTCATCCACCAGCCCCCATTCTGTGTGTGTGTGTGTGTGTGTGTGTGTGTGTGTGTGTGTGTGTGTGTGTGTGTGTGTGTGTGTGTGTGTGTGTCTCTCTCTCTCTCTCTCTCTCTCTCTCTCTCTCACACACACACACACACA
The DNA here is from genome assembly GCF_900634795.4 of Betta splendens. Classification (NCBI taxonomy): domain Eukaryota; kingdom Metazoa; phylum Chordata; class Actinopteri; order Anabantiformes; family Osphronemidae; genus Betta; species Betta splendens. The sequence continues at coordinate 1,537,098 of NC_040898.2, forward strand.
CACACACACACACACACACACGGTAGAAGAAAAATGAGAAGAGGGGTGGGGAATAGATAACAGTATGAAGCACCCAGTGGCTGAAAATGCCGAATTGGGGTGAAACATCCAGATAGATTTTCTGCTGCTCCAAATGTACATATTTTTGATGTGTTGGTAAAAATTAGCATCATTATACAGTATATACACACAGTTTTAACATATGTATGCACACTTTTAATCATCACTTGGGAACTAAGAAAATCTCACTTAGAAAATGGTGCATGTAGCATAAGACTGTCACGTCCGGGCTTGTCACCCGCCCTTCACACTGAAAGGACTTCCTGTTTTATTTTGTATACTTCCTATTTCTCTGTTCAGTCCCCGGATCACTCAGCACAACTGTTAGCAGTTTACTAATCAACACCGGTATATAGCATTCACCCCTCACAGACTCCAGTTGCCAGATTGTTGCGTGAGATCACCACTTTCCAGCGTTCCCAGTTTAGCCTTGTTGTGTACCGTGTTTCTAGTTCTGACCTCCGACTCTGAGCCTGCCTGATCCTTGTCTGCCTTGTTTGTTGCTACTGCCGGTTGCCGACCATTGCCTGCCCGACCACGATTCAACGCCTGACGTAGGGTATTGTACTCACCTCTCGTATCTGATCTGTGTCTGTCCCTGACTACGCCTCTGCCTGATCCCGTTTAACCTGCTTGATCTCCTGTGTATGACCCTGCCTGGATTTGACTCTGCTTATTGGAATAAACGACACTCTTTAACACCAGAAAACCTCGTATTGTGCTGTGCATGTGGGTCCGTCATCTTCGCCGCCCTGACAGAACAATCTGGCCAGAAATGGACCCAGCCAGCATCGAGAACCTCCGCGCTGCGCTCGCCGCCCAGGAGCAACGGCTCAGCGAGCAGCTCCAGAATCTGGCGGAGTGCGCCCGCCATCAGGAGAACACAGTGGCGGGACTCGTGGAGGCGGTGGGTCGCCTCGCGTCAGGAAACTCCGATGACACCGCACCGATCCAGGTTTCAGCGACCGCAGCGGCAAGTGCACCCGCGCCGACTCCACCGACTCTCCCTCCGGCACCCGACGCACGCCTCGGTGCGCCAACCCGTTTTTCCGGTGAGTCGGGCGACTGCCGGGCATTTCTCACACAATGTGAGATCCACTATGAACTACACGCTCCCGCGTTTCCCACCGAGAGAGCTAGGGTGGCGTACGCGGTTTGCACCTGACCGGGGAGGGGAAGGAAGCGGCAGGCTGTGGGGCAACGGCAGAATGGCAGAGCGGTTCGACCTGCATGTCGTCTTTTAGAGCCTTTTCAACGGCGTTGAAGCAGATCTTCCAGGAGATCACGCCTGGAAGGGAAGCGGCGCAGAGACTCGTGAACATTCGGCAAGGAGGGAGGACCACGGCCAAGTACGCGATCGAGTTTAGGACCCTGGCGGCGGAGGCCGGATGGGACGCAACCGCCTTGGGCGACGTGTTCATCTGCGACCTCTCACGGCGCGTGAAGGACTGCCTAGCGGCTCGGGATCTGCCGAGCGACCTGAACGCGTTAATATCACTGGCCATTCAGATCGACCAACGACTGGGAAGCAGCGAACGAGAGCACCGTGGAAAGGCGGAAGTCTCCACCAGAGGTCAGTGTTTCGCCGACGGAGGTTCCCCCTCGCTGGGCTCAGGTACGCCGCCAACGCCCGAGGAACCCATGCAGCTGGGACGCGCGTGTCTCACTGAGTCAGAGAAACGACGCCGCCGCTCCCAGGGGTTATGTTTGTATTGCGGACAGCATGGACATTTCGCCAGTAAGTGTCCGCTAAAAGACCTGGCTCACCACGAGCACGGAGGATCGTGGTGAGCCGAACCATATTTGGTAGCGCCTCCGCCCGTTCACTGCCTACAGTCACACTCTCGTCCAGCTCTCATTCTCTCCAGCAGGCGGTCCTCATCGATTCAGGGGCCGATGCCAGCCTGATGGACGCCAGGTTAGTGGAGAGGATGGGCGTCGCCATCTCCCCGCTCGCGGCGCCGGTGGCAACCACAGCATTGGACGGCCGCAAGCTATGGAAGGTGACCCACCACACAGAAGCCGTCACCATGGAGTTTGCAGACGGCCACACGGAACGCATCCATTTCTTGGTGGTGGAGGCATGCTATCACCCGGTGGTGTTGGGCCACACGTGGCTGCGCCGGCACAACCCCAGGCTGGATTGGAGAAGCGGGGAGGTAAGCGAGTGGGACACGGACTGCAGGAGCACTTGTTTTCATCCCTTGGTGAAAGCGGAGGAGCCACCAACCGGGACTGGTCAGGAAAAAGTGGACCTGACCGGAGTGCCGTCCTGCTACCATGACCTCGCCGCGGTATTCAGTAAGTCCAAGGCCATGTCCCTGCCACCCCACAGGACCCACGACTGTGCCATTAACCTACGGCCCGGCTCCAACCCCCCCAAGGGGAGACTGTTCCAGCTGGCTCCAGCCGAAAGGCAGGCGATGAAGGAGTATCTGGACTCAGCGTTGGCTACAGGCATCATCCGGCCATCCTCCTCCCCAGCGGGGGCCGGGTTTTTCTTCGTGGGAAAAAAAGATGGCACACTCCGACCATGCATAGACTATCGAGGCCTAAATGACATTACCATTCGGGACTCGTACCCTCTTCCCCTCCTCCACTCTGCGTTTGAGTTACTGTCGGGAGCCAAGTGGTTCACAAAATTGGATCTACGGAACGCATACCACTTGGTTCGCATCAGAGAAGGGGACGAGTGGAAGACGGCATTCAACACCCCGAACGGCCACTATGAGTACCTGGTGATGCCGTTCGGCCTCACCAACGCTCCCGCCGTCTTCCAGTCATTTGTTAACGAAGTGTTGGGCCAAATGATTAACAGATTTGCATTTGTATATCTTGACGATATCCTGATTTTTTCTAGTACTGAGGAGGAGCACCAGGGTCACGTCCGCCAGGTCCTCAAGAAACTTTTGGAACATCGGCTCTTCGTAAAAGCCGAAAAGTGTGAGTTTCACGTCAGCACCGTGTCATTTCTGGGTTTCATTGTGTCACAGGGCCGGATCCAAATGGACCCGGCTAAAACCAAGGCGGTAGAAGATTGGCCGACGCCCCAATGTTGGAGGGACGTGCAGCGCTTCCTCGGGTTTGCCAACTTCTACCGCCGCTTCATCCGGCGGTTCAGTAGTATCGTAGCCCCTCTGCACAGACTCACCTCTCTGAAGGCTCCATTCCAGTGGTCGGAAGAAGCAGAGGCGGCCTTCCAGCACCTTAAACAGAGTTTCACCACTGCTCCCGTGCTTCGCATGCCGGATCCAGAGTGCCAGTTCGTGGTGGAGGTCGACGCCTCGGATTCGGGGGTAGGAGCGGTGCTCTCCCAGCGTGATCCAGCCGGAGGTAGGCTGCATCCCTGTGCATTCATGTCCCGCAAATTATCCCTCGCGGAACGGAACTATGATATCGGGAACCGGGAGCTGCTAGCTGTTAAGACAGCGCTGGAGGAGTGGAGGCACTGGCTGGAGGGAGCAGCGCAGCCTTTCTTGGTCTACACCGACCACAAAAATCTTGAATACATCAAGACCGCGAAGAGGCTAAACTCCCGCCAGGCCCGCTGGGCGCTGTTCTTCAGCCGCTTCCATTTCCACCTGTCATACTGTCCAGGCTCGAAGAACACTAAACCGGACGCTCTCTCCCGGCTCCATGATCATCTGGACGCCCCGGTAGAACCGGAGCACATCCTGCCGGCAGGGTGCCTGGTGGGGGCAGTTACGTGGCCGGTGGAGAGGCGGGTCCAGGAGGCCACCCAGGGCCTTCCCAGGCCTCCTGCATGTCCTCCCAACCGTCTGTTTGTTCCCCCAGGTCTTAGAGGGGAGGTGATCCATTGGGCCCACGCGTCTGCCATCAGCTGCCACCCCGGGGAACCCCGCACCACGTTCAGGGTGGGCAAACGGTTTTGGTGGCCATCCATGAAATCAGACGTCCGGGAGTACGTGGCCGGATGTCCCACATGCTCGATGAATAAACCGTCCCACCAGCGACCCGCCGGCCTCCTGCGACCGTTGCCAGTCCCACATCGGCCGTGGTCGCACGTGGCGCTGGATTTCGTCACCGGGTTACCACCCTCGGCAGGTAACACGGTCGTCATGACCGTAGTGGACCGGTTCTCGAAGTGCGCACATTTCATTCCTCTGCCCAGACTTCCCTCAGCCAGGCAGACGGCCCAAGCCATGCTGGACCATGTCTTCCGCCTACATGGATTTCCGCAGGACATTGTGTCGGACCGGGGTCCCCAGTTCGTATCCTGTTTCTGGAGGGAGTTCTGCACACTTCTGGGGGCAGAGGTCAGCCTCTCCTCTGGATACCACCCGGAGACCAACGGCCAGACGGAGAGGGCCAACCAACAGTTGGAGGTGGGACTACGATTGTTGGCATCAAAGAGCCCCGGGACGTGGTCCCGGAAGTTGATATGGGTAGAGTTCGCCCACAACACCCTGCCTTGCGCCTCCACGGGTTTGACACCTTTCCAGTGTGCTTATGGCTTCCAGCCCCCTATGTTTCCGTCCTTAGAAAAGGAGGTCCACGTCCCCTCGGCCCATGCTTTGTTACGGCGGTGTCGACAGACGTGGCTCAGAGTCCGGAGAACGATGCTCCAGGCCCAGGCCCGCTACAAGGAGGCAGCAGACCGCAAGAAGTCCCCGGGACCCACGTATGAAGTGGGCGACCAGGTCTGGCTGTCCACGAAGGACCTGCGGCTCTCGGGATCTCCACGTAAGTTGACTCTACGGTTCATCGGTCCGTATAGCATCGCTCAAGTGATTAACCCCGTGGCCGTGAGACTCTCGTTGCCCAGGTCCATGAAAGTGCATCCTACCTTCCACGTCAGCCGGCTCAAGCCCCACCGCTCCTGTCCTCTGGTCCCTCCGTCCCAGCCTCCACCTCCGCCCCGGGTGGTGGACGGCCACCCGGTCTACTCGGTGCGGGACCTTCTCGACTGCAGGCGCCGGGGCCGCGGGTTCCAATACCTGGTCGACTGGGAGGGCTACGGGGCGGACGAGAGGTCCTGGGTCCCGGCCCGGGACATCCTGGACCGCTCGCTCATCCGGGACTTCCATCAGGCGCATCCGGAGGCTCCCGCCCCGGACGGGCTCCGCCGGGATGCCAAGGCGGCGACGGGGACAGCGCCAGGATCCGGTCCCTCCTCCTGATCCGCCCTCCGCCCTCCGGAGGGGGGCTTCCCGTGGGCGCCGTGGTAGACGCCCTGGGCGGGGGGGTACTGTCACGTCCGGGCTTGTCACCCGCCCTTCACACTGAAAGGACTTCCTGTTTTATTTTGTATACTTCCTATTTCTCTGTTCAGTCCCCGGATCACTCAGCACACCTGTTAGCAGTTTACTAATCAACACCGGTATATAGCATTCACCCCTCACAGACTCCAGTTGCCAGATTGTTGCGTGAGATCACCACTTTCCAGCGTTCCCAGTTTAGCCTTGTTGTGTACCGTGTTTCTAGTTCTGACCTCCGACTCTGAGCCTGCCTGATCCTTGTCTGCCTTGTTTGTTGCTACTGCCGGTTGCCGACCATTGCCTGCCCACGATTCAACGCCTGACGTAGGGTATTGTACTCACCTCTCGTATCTGACCTGTGTCTGTCCCTGACTACGCCTCTGCCTGATCCCGTTTAACCTGCTTGATCTCCTGTGTATGACCCTGCCTGGATTTGACTCTGCTTATTGGAATAAACGACACTCTTTAACACCAGAAAACCTCGTATTGTGCTGTGCATGTGGGTCCGTCATCTTCGCCGCCCTGACAAAGACAGCCAATGTGTCTCCCACTCTACAAATAGGAGGCGGACTTGGGTGTCACAACTATTCAGACATTTTGGACACATATGCTTAAATTATTGTATAATGACTATGACCCTGATCTGTAGCTGACACACATGATTTGTTACTGCACATGACAAAGAGTGTTACAAATTCACTGCAAATTCATTGATGTGCAAAAACTCTGGCATGGAGCATGCAAACATGTATCAACATGGTATGATATCTATCTTATGGAATCTTTCTTGCTTGCTTGTTAGGTTGGCTTGATTTGGACATCAACAAATCACATTTCAATAAAAGCATCAGATGATTATATACCTTAGAAATGTTGTCTGCTGACTCTGGTCACCAACCTGCACACTCTGCTGATTAGTTCTACCTCCTGGTGAAGGCTGCAGTGTTGTGCTGGGCCTAGCATGTGGCTGAGGTTGTCTATGGGGCCTTTCACATCACTGCTCCCAGCCACATGTGATGTAAGGTAGTGTGGTCATGTCAGGGGGAAGGCCTGTCCAGATTCCAGTGGTCGTTGAGCCTCAAGCCAATATTGGAAGTCTCATACACCTAATAATGATGCTGGGAAAAGTGGTTCGGGCTGTATCTTCATGACATCATCCTCATGACTTGTTGGTAGAACGTTATCTTTTTCTATTAATATTATTGTCATCAACAAGTAAAACAAGTAAAATTTAACTTATTGTAACTTATTTTGGCAATTAGTGAGACTTTTAAAGCAAGAACCATCCTTGAAGCCAGTGGGAAGCCACTTGCCCAAGTATCCATCAAATGTGATATATACCAAGGAGATGCACTGTCTCCACTGCTGTTCTGCATAGGTCTAAACCCCCTCAGCCAAATAATAAACAAGACTGGCTACATATACCGACTCCGGAACGGGGCCACCATAAGTCACTTTCTCTACATGGATGACATCAAGCTGTACACCAAGAGTGAGCGAGACATCGACTCGCTGATCCACACCACCAGGATCTACAGCTCGGACATTGATATGTCATTCGGGCTTGAGAAATGTGGGAGGATGGTGACAAAGAGAGGCAAGGTAATCCACACAGAAGGGGTCTCACTCCCAGAAGGAACAATAGCAGATATTTAGGACAGTTACAAGTACCTTGGAATACCACTGGCGAATGGCAACCTTGAACAGGCAACAAGGAAAACGGCAACAACCAAATACCAATGGCTTGAATAGGCTGGGCTGAAGGACAGCACAGAGGCACTCATCCTGGCTGCACAGGAGCATGCCCTGAGCACCAGAGCCATAGGGGCCCAGATCTACCACACCAGACAAGACCCAAGGTGTAGACTGTGCAAAGAGGCCCCTGAGACGGTCCAGCACATAACTGCAGGGTGTAAGATGCTAGCAAGGAAAGCATACATGCAACGCCGTAACCAAGTGGCTGGCATAGTATACAGGAACATCAGCACAGAGTATGGACTGGAGACCCCAAGGTCAAAGTGGAAAACACCTCCCAGGAACCTCCTAGGAACAGCAAGGATACTGCGCAGAACCCTCAAGCTCCCTGGTCTCTGATAGAGGACCCGAGTCAACATTAACAAGGATATTTTATTTGTTTTAATTATACTACGTATTACTGTATTGTAATGTTTAGCACTAAATTTACTGGCATTTTTTTCAACCACCAAGGAATAAATGACTGACCCAGTCTGAGGATAGTTCCATATTATCCTCCAGTTTGGCTTCACTTCACACTTGCAAAGAACTGTCTCGTTACGTGAACAAAAGACACAAATGAACTGATGAACCTTCCCCCAAGAAGGACACAATGTAGAACCTTGTTTCTGCTCCAGACTGAAAGAGTTGACATGACTCAATTTTCACACAACTTCACCTGAGCCATAAAAACCAGACATATTTTTAGACTGCTTAACAACAACATTCTTTAAGGATTCATAACATGGACTCTGATGCTTTGGGGAGAAGGGGATGGTGTGAAACCAGTCTAACTAGTGCTGTGGATTGGTCGTTCTGTCTGAAAAGAGGCTCTCTATTGTTATGTTCATCTAAGCTTGATAAGAAGATTCAAATGGTAATTTTTAATTTGAAACACTCCTGAAGCAGGCAGACTGACAAACACTACATCCAAGTGAATATGGTCGCATATATAGAATGATAATTTAAGAATTTCATTAGGTACATTTGTAAAGTCCAATTCAACCTAATACAGCCAGTAACTGATAAACCTCCAGAAGGTAGTTTGTCAGCTGTGGCAGCGTGAGCTGCCAAACTACTTTCTGGAGTAAGCAACGTAAGATGCTTATCTATGCTTAAAAAAAAGTGAGTACATTCAACTCTGACATGAAGTCAACTTTTTAAGTTTTCTCAACTTTTTAGTTGACTGTTTAGACAGACTATTGTCTGTCTGTCTGTTTGTCTTTGTGCCCTAGCAAGTGTAGAACTAACATTATCAGATCTGTGTCCTGTTCGCAGAACTGTGCCTATACTTGGTGTTTGACCTTAACTACTGTATACAGGTCAGATAGTAAAGCTCCACCTTTTGGTTTTATCCTGCAATTGCGTCTTTGGTGCCAAAAAATGGGGGTGGCCTCATTAACATTTTTAACACCTTCCTCAGACACTACCACTACCAGACGCTACCACTGTACAGCTGTCACGTGACAAAAAAACTATCCATAAGAATCCATATTAACGAACGAACTGGAGTGCATGCTGCTCGCCACAGAGCCTGAGGAGCCTGACTGTCACGTGACAAAAGAACGAATCCCTGAGGACGGACGCTCAGTTGAGTGGGCTGTGAACAAATCATTCCTGTTACCTGTCACTGATCTTATGCAGCTTAGTGAGCTGTGGCGAAAGAAGGTACTGCATAAAAGTGAATGAATTGTTCAATGAGAGGACTCGTTCCTCTCATAGTCATACAGTATAAAAGATTCATATTGAACAAATCGTTCACGAACGACACATCATTACTGCTGACCCAGTTAAACCTATCGATGGTCCACAGGATTGAAGGTATACCCATAGTGGGAGGTGTATGATGTGAATGAGGTGGCTTTACCTGAGTGCATTAGCTGGCCACAGAGTGCTTCAAGGCAGTGTAAACAAACAGCATGGAAATTTCCATATAGCTCTCACTAGGCCAGCAGCCACAGCACCTTAATCGCATCCAGCAACAACAACATATGACAGTCAGAAACCTGCTGATCGACATCAAAAGAATTATTAATTTTTGTGATGGAATTTAACCAACCCCTCTCCACCTTTAGAGGCCAATTAGCACCTGTAGTGCAATGAGGCTTGACAGCATGCAAATGTTTCACATAATTAACACTAAAAGCATTAAGCAACTGCATGACACCTGGCTACACGTGGTGCAGCTTCTCTCTGAAAAATGAATTAGGGCTGTATAGGCCTTAAATGAAGTATGTCAGGTTGACAGTAGCCTGTTTTAGTGGCATTATTGTTACCCATTCAGAATCTGGGGAAGCGAGACAGGAGTGGATCACATTGACTTTTGTCTGACAGGTTGTGGGTGAGTGAGCACGTTTACAGATTTGTCTGGGTACTGAGCGATGTGTGTAACCGTGTACATTGTGTGTTGTTATGTGTGTGTTCGAGGACCGTGGAGAGATGGTAGGACTGTGCTGACATGTGTCCGACAGCATGGCACGTTCTTGGGCCTCTCTTTCACTCTCCACTGGCCTGGCTCCCCTGAGCTCCATGCATAATGCAGCAGGACAGAGACACCACCCTGCATGATAATGTGCATGCACATGCCTAGTGTGTGTGTGTGTGTGTGTGTGTGTGTGTGTGTGTGTGTGTGTGTGTGTGTGTGCGTGCAAGAGACATTTGGCGTGGCTGTTTAGTGCTACAGAATGTGTGTACAGTCAGCATGTAATCCATGTCTGCATGGTTACTGTATAGTACATTGTATTTTTTTACATAAGGCAGGAAAAAACAAGAGAATAATACATAAGTAGGAGCCCATAGGCACTAGTCAAAACCAAAACAGCTTTTCTTAATTTGAAGTATAAAAAAATGTAAACACAAGTACAGTATGAATAAATGTATGGAAAAGTAGTTTATACCTATAATTTTTGTAGTTATACAATTGTCTCCAACTGTAGCTATCAGATATTATCAGATTCTCCTTCACACACTGATTCTTTTACATCATACATTAAACAAATCTCCAGAAACGCCTACTTCCATCTTAGAAATATAGTTAAAATCAGAAGCATCCTCTCTCAGAGCGATACAGAGAAACTGATCCATGCATTTGTTACCTCTAGGCTGGACTACTGTAACTCCTTACTCATAGGATGTCCTAACAGCTCCTTAAAAAGCCTACAGCTTATTCAAAATGCTGCAGCCAGAGTTCTGACAGGACTTAGAAAGAGAGATCACATTTCTCCTACATTAGCTTCTCTGCACTGGCTGCCTGTAAAATGTAGGATAGAATTGAAAATTCTCCTACTCACCTACAAAGTACTCAATGATAAAGCTCCTTCTTATCTTAAAGACCTCATAGTTCCTTATGCTCCCAGCAGAACACTTCGTTTTCAGAGTGCTGGGCTACTTGTGGTTCCTAGAGTCTTTAAATGTAGAACGGGAGGCAGAGCTTCTAGCTACCAAGCTCCTCTCCTCTGGAACCAGCTCCCTCTTCAGGTTCAAGAAGCTGACACACTCTCCACCTTTAAGATTAGGCTTAGGGTTCAGGTCACTGGCAATGATTGTTAGTCACAGGAACCATCTCTTAGTTAAGCAGCAATAGACATAGACTGCTGGGGGACTTAATTTATACACTGAGCTCCTCTGTTTCCTTCTACCTCTTCTGTCCAATAACCTCCCATCATTGTTCTATGTTCAACTAACCTTGTCTCTTTCTCTCCAGTAGTTGTGCTTCTCTCCCGCTCTCTCTCTTTCTCTTTCTCTCCCTCTCTCTTTCTCTCTCCTCCACTCTGTCCTCACCTAAAGGTATCATTGGACTCAAAGTTTGGTGTCTGTGATGGGCAGCTGCGGATTCAACCATTCTGCCTGTGTCCAGTCCCTGGTCCAACCGTCCTCCTTGTGCTCTGTTGTTGCTTGTTGTTGTTGCTATGCTTTTCCCTCTTTCTATCCTCTCACCCCAACCGGTCGAGGCAGATGGCCGCCCATATCCAGCCTGGTTCTGCTGGAGGTTTCTTCCTCGTTAGAGAGGGAGTTTTTCCTCTCCACTGTCAAATTAAATGCTTGCTGTATGTGGGATTTGTTGGATTTAGTTGTGTGAGGTCTTAAACCTTACTTTGTAAAGTGCCTTGAGATAACTTTGTTGTGATTTGGCGCTATATATATATAAAATTGAATTGAATTGAAGTCATGTTTAGATTTTTTTTGTATGTTCATGTAACTTATTTCATACATAATATTGGAGTTTACCTTTCAGTCCTTCCCTACAGGCCTCCAGGTAATGTGTTTTACTTCGATATGCACTTCACTGGATGTCCTGTTCCTCTTTGTTTTGTTAGTTTGTTAGGTATTTGCATACACCTGTGTCTGTTTAGCTGCTTAGTAGTTTCCATAGTTCAGGGCATTTTGGCCTCGCAGAAAACCCCCGGATAGCTTCCTACTGGTCCCAACTCCTCCAGCAGTTACCTGGTTTCAGCTGAACCGTACCTGAAACCAGCCACCCTGCTTATTTGACCATGTTCCCCACTAACTTTCCCTCACTGTAGTTACTCAGTGTAAATAATGTTTTTAACAAAACTGAAAGTACTCAAACTAATTGGGTCGTTCTGTCATAGTTGATTCTGCTGACTACGCTGCACTTTCACTGAGTCAGTCCCTATGTCCAGTCTTTGGAATCCAAACAAATGGAACCACAGACCTGACTAGTGCTTCTGGCAAATGGCCAATGAGAGCCTTATTACACCCTATGGTAAACTCTCAGCTCAATTAAGTAATGAAAACTACTATTACTACCTCACAGTACCCTGATCTGGATAATGCTCCATTACTGGCCACATGCCGTGCCCCCCCCCCCAAGAGAAGCTCCACTCACAATCAGTGCATACAAACCTTACATTAGGATCAGATGCTGGAACTGGGCCATCGTAGGAGGACAAGCCCTTACATGGGATGTACCACCGGAACATAACTGAAGTGGCTGATCTCAACAAATCCTACCAATGGTTTGAAAGGGCCGGGCTGAAGGACAGCACAGAGGCACTCATCACAGGAGCAGGCCCTGAGCACCAGAGCCATAGAAGCCCAGATCTACCACACCAGACAAGACCCAAGGTGTAGACTGTGCAAAGAGGCCCCTGAGACGGTCCAGCACATAACTGCAGGGTGTAAGATGCTGGCAGGGAAAGCATATATGGAACGCCATAACCAAGTGGCTGGCATAGTATACAGGAACATCTGCGCAGAGTATGGACTGGAAACCCCAAGGTCAAAGTGGGAAACACCTCCCAAGGTGGAAGAGAACGAGCGAGCCAAGATCCTGTGGGACTTCCAGATACAGACACACAGAATGGTAATGGCGAACCAACCAGACATTGTGGTGGTGGACAAATAGCAGAGGAAAGCTGTAGTGGTGGATGTGGCAATACCAAGCGATGGCAACATCAGGAAAAAGGAAAAGGCTCAGAGAAGAACTGGAGAAGGCTTGGAAGGTGAAGGCCACAGTGGTGCCTGTGGTGATTGGAGCACTGGGGGCAGTGACCCCCAAACTGGAGGAGTGGCTACAACAGATCCCTGGAAAAACATCCGACATCTCAGTCCAGAAAAGTGCAGTCATAGGAACAGCAAGGATACTGCGCAGAACCCTCAAGCTTCCTGGCCTCTGGTAGAGGACCAGAGCTTGGAAAGTGGATGAGACCACCCGCGTGGGGTGACAAGGGACTTTTATATATATACACACTCTATTCTCACCCTCCGCGGGTGGTCTCATCCACTTTCCAAGCTCGGGTCCTCTACCAGAAGCCAGGGATATATACACACACACACACACACACACACACACACACACACACACACACACACACACACACACACACACACACACACACACACACACACACACACAGCTATCAGCTTCAACTGGCTGGTAGCAGCAAAACCAATCTCCGCCGTTGGGGCAATAATGTCCCACACGGGGTTTTGATGTTTATCGTTGTTTTAACGTAGAAGAGTCAAGGAGCATGCATTGAAACCCCATCAGCTGAACTCAATCTTATCATTAGAAGCCCAATTTGGTATGCCACCCCACGATGTTCTGTGGCTCCCCCATGACATTAAAATTTTTCTGGGGGAGCCACTGGCCAAGCCTCCTTGTCATTCTGGGGCATAACCTAAATCAGATCTCCCAGCACATTATAGTGGTGAGCCCAATTTCAGTCGTTGGGTTTGAGTGAGCATATCAAGGATGCTTTGTCAATCCAACCTGAAACAAAGACCTTTGATGAATTTTATAGAAATTGCCACAAGAGCTGAACAATGCTTTAGAGAGAGACAGTTAAGTAAAGGGGCGGTCATCACCGAGTCATTCACCAATGCCTCACAGGATTGAGCCACAGGTCAGCCACAGGACAGTGATGTTTGCTTATGGACTTGTTTGCCCTGTGCCACGAAATACCTTGTGATCGTGGACACCTTTAGCTTGTTTGTTTTGTTTTGACCCTCCTCCGGTCCTGTGTTGGAAATTTCCCATAAAGAGGCAGATGAGATAGTTGTCTTTTGTGAGATTTATTATAAAAATAAAGGAAAATAAAAAAAAAATGGAAAAAAACAAATCAAAAACATGGATGTTGATCGTGCACATCAACAAGCCAAAAACAACTGGGGAGATCAGTGCACACACCACGAAGGTGTGATGCAAAGAGCCCATGATCCTCAAGTTGCTTCTGCCTTTTAACCCCTTTCTCTTGCTCTGGTGATATGTCTCTCTGGACCAACAGGATTGTTTGTGCCACCTTATCTTGCCGTGAGTGAGAATGTTTACATTCTCACTTCTGCATCATCGTGTAATCGTGTTATCCAAAGAAAGGAACACCAAGCTTCGAAGACAAGATGCATTCGGTTTTACAGCCTTGGGTCTGGTGGGGAGTCAGATAGGATGGAGCCAGAGTCCAGGTGTAAAAGACAAACATATATCCTAAACTATTATTCTGTCCAATGGAACATCAGATGTTTAGACTTGATGTACGACAGGGCACAAGAGATTAGTTGTTTGTGTAAGAATGTTCAGTTCAGTACTGCACCTAACCAGCACATGATCACTGTGTTGGATAAGAAAAAGCACAAAGGCACAATTTTTCCATTACAGTCCTTTCTCTACCTATGTGTGCTGGATTGACTGTCGTCTGGGATTGGACCCTCGGAGGGAGGCATCTGTTATGACTCAGCTTCCATGCTGCCAGGGCGCACTCTGATTTTGTTTTTGTTTAGTGTCCTCTTGGTCTGTTGTTTGTCCTTTCATTTTTTTGTAATTAGTTTGATTTGGTTCACCTGTTGAGTCTCGTATTTGAGGTCTAAGTTTATGCACATTCTTTGTTGGTTAATTTTTGACATTGCTTTACTTGGCGTTTTGACTACTATCACTAGTTTTTCCTGCTTGGCAATGTTTGGAGTGAGTCACTGTTTTCTTGTTTGTCTTTCTATGTTTATATTCCATTATTTAATTAAACTTTAATTTGTTAAATCTGCTATATACTGTATGTGGACCATAGCAGCCCTTTCCTCCCACCCACAGTGAGTGTGGCCAAGCTCTCTTTCGCCCAGCATCCAACAAACCCTTTGAGATATACATTTATATTTATAAAAAATATTGAATATGGTGCCTGTAGGCAAAACATCAACAAAAACACAATAGAAAATCTACTCTACTCTTTGTCTATTATACTGTATGTGTTCATTACAGCTGTGTGTGCATTTTGAGGTACAGTAGTAAAGGGCAGTCTGGCTCCTCTATTTTGCCCTTTTACTCTGTGGCACCATATAGCTTTATACAAAAGATGCCCCTAACTATCCTAATAAAAGCCTCCATGTGGGCTGCCAGGTTCACACTCTAATTGTTATGACATCATCACAGAATGTCCTTTATGCATTTCTTGACATATTTTTAATAGAGGAGTTTAGAATTGCAAAGCTCAAACGAGTTGAAGGGTACTTTTGCCCTCTGTATTTCAAGTCTCACTGACATGTCCTCAGTGGAGGATCTGACATCCAAGATACTAAGTAGTTTGGCAAAGTGCCCCTGGCATTGGGGCACAGAGAAGGATGAAGGCGTCTAGTCTCTCTTTTCCTCCTACCCTGCACCCACTGTCATGTCTGCCTCAGCACAAAAACAAAATAACACATTTTTTTTATTTAACCCAAAACAACATCAAAAATCGGATATATAAAACAAGTGGGGAAGTAGGCTAGACTGCATGTTTTAAAGATATCAATAATTTTGTATTGTCTCGGGCATGAGGAGGTGGAGGAGGAGCAGATCAGAGAGCTGTGCCCAGTGAGGGCTCAGTCTGCTGGGGGCAACGCTTCTGGCAAACCCCCTTACCCCTCCACTGACCTGGAGGATGCCCTGACGGCTGCATGCTCCAGACACAGTGGGCAGAGTAGTCGCCCTGAATTCCAACCAGCTGCCAGTTTTTTGTAAAGATACAGTGGAAAACAGTTTAGACTTTTAAATATGGGATTTGAACACTTTCAACAACACGATGAGTTGATTTACTGTATATTTAAGATAGATAACGTAATAGAACTGGTTAGTTAAAGGAAGAAGCTTTTCCATGACAACTGTTTAAACTTACCTGTGTTTAGCTGGTGGCCGCTGACTGTTTGCCAAAGTACAAGTAGTTTCCTACGGCATTGGCATGTTTACCATGTTTTTTAAGCTCCTCCAGTCATTTTGGGGTGATGTTGCAGACATTGCAGTTGCAGCCGTGTACCCAGATGTCTGACACTATTATTGCACGGGCCTCGGCTCTTACTGTTGACAAGCACTCGGTTCTACCATGCTACAGGACTGTTTATTCCCCCACCTTTTCACTCCTGCCCCCTGGAGGTGAAAGAAGACCCCTAACGTGTTGCTCAAAATTCTTGACATGCCACATAGCTCTGATACCTTTTGGCTTTTATAAAAATTCACTCATCTGCTCACTGTCTGAAAATCAGTTCATTGTTAGAGATATTGGCAAACTGGTTTACAGTAAAAACGGTGAATAGAAAGGTGCTTTTATAACTGTTTAGTATTTATGTTTTTTATACTTGCACACTGCATTGTGTTTTTACACATATAGACACGTATAGATAAAAAAATCAATAATGCACAATTTTCATTGCCCTTCATTTTGTATACAATTTCACCAACCAGCTGGGTGAAATCTTGTGCCAAGTATAAAAACAATGCGCTGAAGAACAGTATACAATCACATCCCACTGAGTGGATTGATGCCAATTATAGCTTAATAACACTGGAACTATTACAGTAGCTGTAGCATGGGGAGTTGCAGAAAACCTGCCCAAAAGACCCACTGGTACCAAATGTACTGTTTTCACCTGTAGACAGCTTGCTTGGGGCAAAAGAACAGTGCAGGCTTGCAAAGATTGCTACTCTTGATTTTTTTTAACCCAAGTAGCCGTAATGCCAGAACAGATGCCCTGTCTAAATTTCATATTCTCCTACTACTTGTAGATGGCTCAGAAGGAAGGGCAGCATGATGCAGAATTTGACACAGTTACAGCAGCAGTGGATCTGGAGAGGAAATGCAAGTTACTGAAAATGGTGGAAATAAAGTTACACCTCAGCACTTAAAAACTGAAATCCTGTGATTACTACAACAGTGAAAAAAGTTCCAGGATTAGGGTAATGTACTGTCTTTGACAGTGTTTCTGAGCTGGTAGTTCCACTGGAGAGAAGATTGGTAGCTAAAAGCTCTGTCTCACGTTCTAACTCTAGGAACAACAAGAAGATCAGCACCTGAACAAACAAACCGTTCTGTTGGGAAGATATAGAATGATATGAAAGATAGTACAGTGGGTTGTGCTCTATTCTGATGACTGCAAAATGACTTTGACTGCTGTTTTAAGTTTAATTTGTGTTGGTGTATAAAAATGACCTATCACACATCTGCTGTTCTCCTACTTAAGCCGCTGCCTTATCGTGATGGAGAATTTTGTGTGCCTGAATGCCCCAGGAAGCTATTTTGTCGGGGGCTGAATGCCCCTGGTAGGCTCTCCCAAGACAAACAGGTCCTGGGTGACGGGTCAGACTAAGAGCGGTTCACAAACCCCCTATGAAAACCATAACAACAAGGACCAAGACGTTGTGTAGTATGGCGCAGATGGGGCCCCAGCCTGGAGCCAGGCCCAGGGTTGGGACTCGCATGCGAGCGCCTGGTGGCCAGGACTATTCTCACGGGGCCCGGCACGGGCACAGCCCGAAGTAGCAAAGTGAGACCGTCCTCAGGTCCCCCGGAGGGAGTGTTGGAAAGCGATCCAACCGGGGACCCCATTGTTCTTCTGGGAGATTTTAATGCCCACGTGGGCAACGACAGTGATACCTGGAGAGGCGTTATTGGGAGGAACGGCCTCCTTGATCTGAACCCGAATGGTGTTATGTTATTGGACTTCTGTGCTAGGCACAGTTTGGCCATAAAAAAAAAACATTTTTGAACATAAGGGTGTCTGTCGGTGCACATGGCACCAGGACACCCTAGGCTGGAGATCAATGATAGACTATGTAGTCGTTTCACCTGACCTACGGCCATATGTTTTGGACACTCGGATGAAGAGAAATTCAAAGAGATTCTGGCAAACCGTTTGATGCCTCAGGAGGGGAAGGCATTTCTTTTTAGTGGAGGTGGGGAGCTGTTGACCTTGACTTGGGGGACCTTCTGCTGAGGAAGCAGAGGCAAGGGACTCAGAGGTGGACTTGCCCATTACCCAGGCTAAGGTCACCGAAGTAGTTTGTAAGCTCCTTGGTGGCAGGGCAGCGGGGTTGGGTGAGATCCGTCCGAGTACCTCAAGTCTCTGGATGTTGTGGGGCTGTCTTGGGTGACACGCCTCTGCAACATTGCATGGACGAGGGGGACAGTTCTTCTGGACAGGATTACCAGGGTGGTTGTCCCTCTTCACAAAAAGGGGGACAGGAGAGTATGTTCCAAATATAGGGGGATGACACTTCTCAGCCTCCCCGGAAAGTCTATGCCAGAATACTGGAGAGGAAAATTTGGCTGATTGTCTAACCAGCTTTATACCCTCAGCAGGGTGCTTGAGGGTTTGTGGGAGTTTTCCCAACTAGTCTACATGTGTTTTGTGGACTTGGAGAAGACTTTTATCCGCGTCCCTCATGGCATCCTGTGGGGGGTGCTCCGTGAGTATGGAGTCAGCTGGCATAAGAATCAGTTCCTCCAAACCTGAGGCCATGGTTCTCGACCAGAAAAAGGTGGTTTGCTCTCTCCAGGTTGGAGGAGAGTTCCTGCCCCAAGTGGAGGAGTCCAAGTATCTTGGGGTCTTGTTCACGAGTGAGGGAAGGAGGCGTGAGATTGACAGACGAATTGGTGCGGCGGCTGCAGCAATGCGGTCAGTGTACCGGTCCATTGTGTTAAGGAGGGAGCTGAGCCGAAAGGCAAAGCTCTCAATTTACCGGCCAGTTTACATTCCTACCCTGAGCTCATGAGCTTTGGGTCATGACCAAAAGGGCAAGATCACAGATACAAGTGGCCGAAATGAGCTGGGCGCTCCCTTGGAGATAAGGTGAGGAACTTTGTCACCCGGGAGGAGCTTGGAGTAGAGTCAGTTGAGGTGGCTCGGGCATCTGGTTCAGATGTTTCCTGGAGAGGTGTTCCGGGCATGTCCCACCGGTAGGAGGCCCTGGGGAAGACCCAGGACACGCTGGAAAGACTATGTCTCTCTGGCCTGGGAACACCTTGGGGTCCCACCAGAAGAAAAGAAGTGTCTGGGGAGAGGGAAGTCTAGAACTCTTTGCTCAGACTGCTGCCCCCGCAACTCGGCCCCACATAAGTGGTTGAAAATGGATGGATGGATGGATGGATGGATGGATGGATGGATGGATGGATGGATGGATGGATGGATGGATGGACATTTATTTATCTCCACGTTTCTGTCGCTATCAGTCACAAGTTAACATTACACATTACACTTCCAAAATGTTTTTATAACCAGAAATTATGCTTGTAAGTCAATGTGTAAATCTTTGTGTAAATGTGTAAATGTGTAATTCTTCATAGATAAATAAAAATAACATTAAACACTTCTGTATAAAGCCTTCTCTGTAATAAATAATACATCACTTTTGTTTAGATATAGTTACTTGAAAGTATTTCTGAAAACAACACATGGTCTACAAACATGCCTTTTCTACTCAACATTTTCTTTACTCTCTGCTTCATTGAGAATCAATCAACCAGCTTTATAGTCCACCAATGATCGGCTTTACCTATGGAGTCAAAGTCGGGTCAGATTCATCAGCGCCTAAGTAATCTGTGGGTGAAGCAAAGTCAGAGCTGTGCAGGCCTCAGCTGAAAGTGAATGCTGCAAACTAAATAAACAATCAGGATTTTTGAGATCGTCTTTGGTATCGGCGACATCTTGAGAGATTTTGCAGCAACACTGGGCATTTGTTTCCTTGTAGACTGGTGTTGTTAAATGAGAAGCGCTGTGATTCGTTAACAAATGCATTTACATAGCAGGCTGTTTAAAAGCATTGTTAAAATAAACATGCTCACCTAAAGCAAACGTGTTTATTGTGGTCTTATATACGATCACACAGAATCACAACGGCAGCGTTACTGGAATATACCCACCTTGACTCCAGCTGCATCATAGCATAGCATGGCATTGCTAATAGCTTGTCGGCTAACATGCTACATTAACGTCTGATAGAAACACTAGTTTAACGTTCGCGCAACTGCATCACCTCTGCAAATCATGAGAGTAACGTTACACTTCAAACACATGAATATGAGCCGTCATGTCTGTTTGATCATTCAATATAATTAAAGTCATCAGTCAGTGGACTAGCTTGTTTCTGTGTACTGCATGCAGAGCTTTCAGGATCTGTTGTGCCACGTCAATGGATTGTGACAACTTCCTTGTTCATTAGCCAATCAGTGCGTGGAGGCAAATTAAGGTCACGTTATTTTACTTGTAAATTTTGCCATGATTAGTGCATAATTTTAATGCCCCAAAAAGTAAGTGTAAGCATGCTATAGCCCCACTAAGTCTACAAGTACAAATTGGTTTACGCACTAATGCATCTGGTTACGCATGCACTGATCAGTTTATGCACGCATAGATCGGTTTACGCACACACGAATCTAATCTGACCCTAATTTGACTCCTAGCAGTGTCGTCAAGTAGACTCTCGAGCATGTTCCAAATCACGTCACCAATGAGAGCATGAGGTGTCGACATCTCGGGCGGCTTATCTGTAGTTTAAAAGTACTTTAAGATAGACAGGTTTCACATTACAGATGTCTGTAATTTATTTATGACAAGTTCAAACTGTAATTAAAGACTACAAATACATTTTGACATGTCACAATTCCAATAAAATATCTTTATTAGTCAGACATCAGTGCCGTGCAAATGGCTTTTCTCCAAAGCTGGAGAGGTTGTGAAAAGCTGATGAAGCTGATGAAACCACATTCTGTGGAAATGATTTTACAATAAAAGTGTCTGATTTAACTAAATGACGAACATGTCTCCTCACTGTAGTAATAAACAAAGTTGTAAAAGTACCAAATACAGCTCTATAACATCAGACTATCAAACATATTTACCATATTGAGGCTACCGATATATTATTATCCACAGCGAAACACAATTAAACACCTTTGATTAAATGACATTTATTTGAAAATATATATCAGTATCAGCGAGGCTTTGATGGTCAGTCTGCTCTTATGCAGTTCTCACACACAACCAGCAGATGTTCTTGTTCTGACTGTGTCAGATGGTATTGAGCAATGTGTCGATTTCAACCCAACTGTGTCATGTTGCTCAGTGATTCATGAGGCCTTGATTTTGCCATCTCTTCGTCAGCACGGAGTGGACCCGTGGAACTTGCGGTCTCTCTGCCTGCTGCGACCCTGGCTATTACCAGGTTTAGGCTTCTGAATGCTAGATTGCTAGCGAACAAAATGTTCCTCAAATATTTCTTTACATCCAGCGGATTGGATTTTCTCTTTGTTAGTGTGTCGTGGGTGAATCCTGGTGAATCCAGCGTTTTTAACCTTTACCTCCAGATTGTTTTTATTTCAAAGCACCACGCACATTGAGACGAGGCGGAGGAGTCGTCACTATATTTGGAAGCACATTTCCTTTTCTAGCTATGAACTTTGTATATTTAAACTTAGCTGTTTTACCCCCTCACTATGCACTTTTGTCTATAGGCCACCAAAATATAACAAGGATTTCATAAGTGACTGCTGATTTCCTGTCTGCGTTGTTCTTATTGGTGATTTTAATATTCATGTTTGTTGTCCAGACAGGCCCATTATTACTTTTTAAGTCTTAATGATTCTTTTAACCTCGTGCAGTCTGTGTCTGGACCCACGCATCCTTTCAAATGTTGAGGGACTGTTTGCATCTACCAGTCCATAGTAAAGGAGGCTAAAAATAAGTTTTTTCTCAATATTATAATTGTCACAAACCTTGTGTGCTGTTTCAGTCAAATGGTAAAATTTGAATGCTCTTGCTCCGCCTGTTGTCTCCATCATGAACAGCATGAACCTGGCCTACAGCTGCATGTTCTTGCTAACTTCAGACATATTTTGAGATTGCCTCTCTTGTTAAAGGTTTTAGAGAAAGTTGTTTACAGTCAGCTAATGACATTTTTAAATGAGCACAACTTACTTGAAACTTTTCAATCTGGTTGTAGAATGACAGTACAGAGTCTGTTATGTTTTTAATGACATTTTATTAGCCACCGTCTCCGGTGATTGTGTGGTTCTTGTTTTACTTGACTCAACTGATGGATTTGATACAGTGGACCATGATATTTTAATCAGTCGTCTAGAACACTGGGTTGGTATAAACGGCCCAGTACTAAATTGGTTTAGGTCCTACTTAGGTCCTACACCTTCTGTGTTAAGCTTGGAAACTGCCAGTCTTCTTCTGCTCCTTCCTATCTTGTGGGGCTCCACAAAGTTCTATTTTAGATCCTATCCTCTTTTAAATTTATTGCCACTGGGTTTCATCCTCACAAGATATGGCATTTCTTTTCATTGTTATGCTGAGACTGTCAGATTTACATAAAAATATGGTTTCAGACATTGCTGAAATGTTTGACGGACATTAAGGCCTGGATGACACTAAACCTTTTGCATTTTAATGATTCTTGAAGCCTTAGGTGTTGATCCTGAGACCAAACCCATCTAGTGGGGCTGCCGCTGTAGACCTAATGTGGTAAATGAGAGAAATAGGGAGAGAAGAAATGAGAAATCAGAGCGATTAATGATATGACTGTACTGTGCGACAACGCCAAGTTAGGTTCATTAAACACAAGTTTAAAACGAGAACTGCGTTATTCCTGAGAGGTGAACACAACAAATTGGCGACGAGGATTTTTTTTTACGTTTGAGAGATGGCGTCTGTGATTGCTCCGTTTCCGAGTCCTTTTACCATGTACTGGTGAGCCTGCAATATCGCTCGTTACATGGCTAAAGATGTTTCGAAACTATATGCTAGTCGTTAATCCTACTGGGGAATCCTGGCCGGTCGCCAGACTGGCTTTACTACTACAATGGCCCGGATCGGAAGGTCAAAGATCGTTTTATACTTTGCCTATTACGGACGAGGGTCAAACTAGACTGCACTGTATTTTAAAACACACTCACTATGAGTGGGGAACAGGCTACAAAGGCCTTCAAACTATACTGGGAGGGAGGACAGGAAATGCACGACCCACAGACAGGACTGACAAGTGATTTAATAAATAAATAGAACATACAGACTGAGAACAATACAAACTAAGGACGCTGCGACTGCAGGATAAGCCAGAAACAAAAAATGCAAACTAACACATATAACTCACAGGTAAAACAAAAGATCACTGCAGAGCAGGAAACTAAGTAGCCATACTAAAACACAAAACATGCAACCAACAGTATCCAACACAAACAGTGAACAAACACACAAACCTGGACAGAGCACAAGAGCACGACGACACTGCAACACGTAACAAGTAACCCATAACCAGTAACACGTAACGAGTAACGAGTAACGATTAATGCACCAACAAAGACTGTACCCAAACCAGAAACTTAAATACTTACTAAAACAGGTGATTCTAATTAACCTAATAACAGGACATGACATGACAGGAAATGAAAAAACAAAGAACCAACCAAGAGGGCCTTAATGCCACGTGAGCCAGAGTGCCCTCTGGCTGTCTGGAAGCTGACTCACAACCGAGCCCCCCTCTCAAAGCCGGCTCCCAGACGGCAAACTTGCACGAACCAGACGAGCCGGGCGGGCGGAGGGAGGCGAGGAGGCGGGCCAAATGAAAAGACAAAAACACAGACAGGGAAACGAGAACCCGACATGACAACCAGACAGTAAACACTCCAAACAGAAATAACCCATAACATCACATACCCTCGTTTGATCAAAACATAACCCCACTAACGTAACTCCCAATAGTTAAAACAGGTCCAAAACAAACTAAGGTAGTCCACAAATAACGAGTCCT
Source organism: Betta splendens (assembly GCF_900634795.4). NCBI lineage: Eukaryota > Metazoa > Chordata > Actinopteri > Anabantiformes > Osphronemidae > Betta > Betta splendens. The sequence continues at coordinate 1,560,621 of NC_040898.2, forward strand.
CCACCAGTCTCATGGTGGGTGCCAACGAGGCAGGGTCCAACCCAGCAGCCGCTGGGAGTCAACTGGCACTCCTGGTGCCCCTGAACACGGGCCCAGCTCCCTGGGTGGGCGTCGACGGTAGAGGCAGAGCCAGCGTAGCAGCGGGTGATTATGGCGGCAAGGCAACCAGTCCGGTGGCATAGCCCCCATGAGCCCTAAGGCCCCTTGTGGACCACCAAGACGACGAACGGGAACCAGCGGCGTCCTCCTTGGACCACCGCGCGACGAACGGGAACCAGCGGCGTCCTCCTTGGACCAACGCACCGACAAACGGGAACCAGCGGCGTCCTCCTTGGACCACCGCACCGACAAACGGGAACCAGCGGCGTCCTCCTTGGACCACCGCGCCGACAAACGGGAACCAGCGGCGTCCTCCTTGGACCACCGCGCCGACAAACGGGAACCAGCGGCGTCCTCCTTGGACCACCGCGACGACAAACGGGAACCAGCGGCGTCCTCCCTGGACCAACGCGACGAACAGGAACCAACGGCGTCCTCTTTGGACCACCACGACGAACAGGAACCAACGGCGTCCTCTTTGGACCACCACGACGAACAGGAACCAACGGCGTCCTCCCTGGACCACAGCGACGACAAACGAGAACCAGCGGTGTCCTCCCTGGACCACCGCGACGACAAACGAGAACCAGCGGCGTCCTCCCTGGACCACCGCGACGACAAACGGGAACCAGCGGCGTCCTCCCTGGACCACCGCGACGAACAGGAACCAACGGCGTCCTCTTTGGACCACCACGACGAACAGGAACCAACGGCGTCCTCCCTGGACCACCGCGACGACAAACGGGAACCAGCGGCGTCCTCCCTGGACCACCGCGACGATAAACGAGAACCAGCGGCGTCCTCCCTGGACCACCGCGACGATAAACGAGAACCAGCGGCGTCCTCTTTGGACCACCACGACGAACAGGAACCAACGGCGTCCTCTTTGGACCACCGCGACGAAACGTGGCCTCCACTGGACCACCAGGAACCTCAAGGGTCAAACGTGGCTTGGCGACAGGAACCTTACGTGGTGCTGCCCTCGGGGAAACAAGAAGCAGCCCCACCCTCAGATAAGCGCCCTTCTTGGAGGGCAGACGTGGAGCCGGAACCGGAGCCAAAGACGAGGGCAGACGTGGAGCCGGAACCGGAGCCAAAGACGAGGGCAGACGTGGAGCCGGAACCGGAGCCAAAGACGAGGGCAGACGTGGAGCCGGAACCGGAGACGAAGCCAGACGTGGAGCCGGAACCGGAGCCAGAGACGAAGCCAGACGTGGAGCCGGAACCGGAGCCAGAGACGAAGCCAGACGTGGAGCCGGAACCGGAGCCAGAGACGAAGCCAGACGTGGAGCCGGAACCGGAGCCAGAGACGAAGCCAGACGTGGGGCCGGAACCGGAGCCAGAGACGAAGCCAGACGTGGAGCCGGAACCGGAGCCAGAGACGAAGCCAGACGTGGAGCCGGAACCGGAGCCAGAGACGAAACCAGACGTGGAGCCGGAACCGGAGCCAGAGACGAAACCAGACGTGGAGCCGGAACCGGAGCCAGAGACGAAACCAGACGTGGAGCCGGAACCGGAGCCAGAGACGAAACCAGACGTGGAGCCGGAACCTGAGCCAGAGACGAAACCAGATGTGGAGCCGGAACCTGAGCCAGAGACGAAACTAGACGTGGAGCCGGAACCAAACATGAAGAGGTGAAGGCAACAGCTGATGTGCTGTCGCGCTGAATCGCACTGAACGGCGCCACCACCTTATGGCACCGTGGTGCAGGTACTGGGAAGTTTGGCTGCGGCGTTGACATTCCACGCCGAGGGGCCGAAACCAGAACCAGATGTTGTGCAACGGGACTGCCCCGCTGTATTTCCACGCCCTGCGTCTCCTCCAAACGCTGGGGCCGTGGAGTTGGCACAGCAGTAGTGAACTGCCGATCTGCACACGTCGACGCTTCCTCGTTGAAGTGCCTTGGTGCAGGTGTAGGAGTCTGAACAGCGGCATCCTCACGCTGTGACTCCCCATCCAGTGCTCCCTCCCAAGAGCGCTGGGTAAGAGGGTCTCCCGCTGACACGGTTGCCGGCCGACGGCCAGCGGGCTCCGACACTTGGTCCTCCAAGTGCCGGTCTGGAGGAGCGAGAACAGCAGCCCTCCATTGCTGTCTCATCGAGCGCAGCGTCTTCCGCCTTGAACGCTGACGTCTCGGGGGCTGTGCAACAGACGCAGTAAAGTTCGTTGTGCGAGCTGGATCAGGGATGCCCATCTTCGCGCCAACCCACGAGCTGGAGATGAGCGACTGTCCATGGAAGTCTGGGGGCCCGGTACAAAAACGAAACCCCAAGTCTGGAAAAGGGGGGCGAAATAGTGCGCGTTGTAGCTCATCGCGCATCGCACCCACCTCAACCCACAGCTTTGCCACACCCGGGAACTCAAACAACCAGGGTTCCTCCCACAAAATGTCATCCAGCAGCTCGACTGCTACTAACCTGGCCTCCGGCCTAGGAGCTTCAGTGGCTGCTTTCAATATGACCCCGTAGCGCATCGAAAAGTGTGGGGACAGATCTGGTCTTGCTGGATCCATGGCACTGAACTTGAACTGATCACACACACAGACAAACTAAACAAGTTGTACAAGCACGAAAACAAGACAAGCACCCAGTGAACACACAGCCTCACAAACAAGACAAGCTATAGTGCTAACACAGACTACCCCTACAGTAGCGCTCCACTACACTAACCGGGGTAAAACAAAAAGAAAAGGGTCGGCTGGGTCCAAATGGTTGGTGCATTCTGTTACGGACGAGGGTCAAACTAGACTGCACTGTATTTTAAAACACACTCACTATGAGTGGGGAACAGGCTACAAAGGCCTACAAACTATACTGGGAGGGAGGACCCAAATGCACGACCCACAGACAGGACTGACAATAAGTGATTTAATAAATAAATAGAACATACAGACTGAGAACAATACAAACTAAGGACGCTGCGACTGCAGGATAAGCCAGAAACAAAAAATGCAAACTAACACATAACTCACAGGTAAAACAAAAGATCACTGCAGAGCAGGAAACTAAGTAGCCATACTAAAACACAAAACATGCAACCAACAGTATCCAACACAAACAGTGAACAAACACACAAACCTGGACAGAGCACAAGAGCACGACGACACTGCAACACGTAACAAGTAACCCATAACCAGTAACGAGTAACGAGTAACGATTAATGCACCAACAAAGACTGTACCCAAACCAGAAACTTAAATACTTACTAAAACAGGTGATTCTAATTAACCTAATAACAGGACATGACATGACAGGAAATGAAAAAACAAAGAACCAACCAAGAGGGCCTTAATGCCACGTGAGCCAGAGTGCCCTCTGGCTGTCTGGAAGCTGACTCACAACATTGCCTGCTACTGGTGAAACTTTAGAAGATGCTATTAAAGCTTTGGAAGAGCATTTCTTGACAAAGAGGAACATGGTAGTGGAAAGGCATGCTTTCAGGAAACAAGTGCAAAGCGCCGGTGAAACTATAGTGCAATACATTGCTGCACTGAGAGACTTGGCTGCTACATGTGACTTTGCTAATATTCAAGATGATATGCTGCGTGACCAGCTGGTTGAAAACATTGCAAGTGCTCGCATCTGTGAAAGACATTTACTGGAATCTACATTGACGCTGGACCTTGCAATGGCACTTGCTACCCAGTTAGAAGCTGCTGATGCTCAGGCAAAATCGATTGCAGCAAGCAAGCTCCTGTACAGGCAGTACATAGTGCACCTGTGTTTGGTCGACAGCCTCCAAAGTTCAAGCCCAGGACACATGCATCATCAAGGACATCTCCTGCAATATCATCATCTTGATCATGTTTTCACTCTGGCTCTTGTCATCTTGCAAATGCACGGAATTGCCCTTCTGCTTCTGCTAAATGTAAAACCTGCCGTAAAATTGGACATTTTGCACGAGTCTGTCGCTCTGCTCCTACACATTCCGTACATTCAGTTGAGTTGCCAGAAGTTTGTATCCTGCAACTGCCAGGCACTGTTGATCGATTAATGTGTGATGTTACAATTGATACCAAACCTGCCGAACGGCCAGTGACTCTTCAGCTTACAGTTGATTCTGGTTCATCAGTGTTGATTCTGCCAAAACAGTGGTATGACCAGCACTTCTGCTCAATACCGTTACAACGTCCTACTGCTTGTTTGGTCACATACACATCGCTTCTCGGCCTTTTGGCTAAGATCAGTTTAATATCTGATACGTCTCCCAGCTAGGGACCATATTTGTGGCCTGGTAGCGTAGTTGGTAATGGTTCGCCCTCGGAAGGCAAAGGTCCGCGGTTCGATCCCTGACCGCGGAATCAGGTGTGACCATGAGCGAGTCACTTTACACAAGCTCCCCAAGCGCTCTTCACTATGGCAGCTCACTGCTCCCCGCGGGGAAGGGTCAAATGCAGAGAACAAATTTCCCCACTGTGGGACTAATAAGGGTTAATTTCTTCATCTTTCTTTTTCTACTTAAAATAACTACAGTAATTTCTGTACTAAGCTGCTTGCCAGCAACTGTTTCTAAATACTGCCTTTCTTGCTCTGCACACTTCTTCATTGTGAATAAAAGAACTGCTTTGCAAGGCATGGACTTGATTAAAGGACTACAGTTTCAGTTTGACGGACACACTGTGCTGCCACTTTCACAACTTGCTTCTGTCTGTGCCCTGTCTACTGGGGAGTATCCCATCACAATATGCCTTGTTTGGTTGTGTAAAAAACTTTGCACATACAGTAATGTTAACATTTCTGACTCTGTGGCTGATGTGAGATGTAAGTTACGTCGTTTGCCTTTCTCTGTACGAATGCTGTTTCTACAGAATTGACACGGCTCTTGGATACAAATATCATTGAAAAAGTCGATTAATCTCCTTGGGTGTCTCCAATTGTGGTGGTTCAAAAGAAAGTAGGAGGGATTTACATGTTTGTCGACCTGCGTGGACCCAACAAAGCAGTTATAGTGGACAGCTACCCTTTACCTCAATGGAGGAAATGATGATATTACTGCAAGGTGCTACATTCTTCTCAACCATTGACCTGGAGACCACCAAGTGCCTCTCCATGAAGACAGCCGTGATCTCACAGCGTTCATTGTACACATAAAGGGCTATTCAGATTCAAAAGAGTGCCATATGGATTGGCTTTAGCTCCATCTGCGTTCCAGAAAATCATGGTCGTCATCAGGACTTCCGAATATTGCAAACTATCTAGAGGACATCATTGTCTGGGGACGTACTTTACAGGAGCATGACCAGGCCTTACAAAAGGTGCTGCAGTGACTCAAGGATGCTGGATTGCAGTTGAACGACTCAAAATGTCAATTCAGAAAACAGAATATGAAATTCCTAGGACACATGGTAACTCCACAAGGGATGCAGGTAGATTAGGAAAAACTCTCGCCATACTGGATGCACCTGCACCGTTGGACGCTGTTCAGTTGTGTTCACTACTGGGACTGCTTTCATGGTATAATAAATTCATTGCTAACTTTGCTTTTCTCGTGGCTCCTCTACGTGCAGGCCCAAAAGCTGAGAATGGGATTTTTCTCGTCTGATAAAACACAACGCATCTTAACTGAGATCAAACAACTACTTGTAGATAGTCCTGCTCTTGCACTATTTGACCCAGATCTGCCTGTGATCACTTCTACTGATGCATCTGCCTGTGGACTAGGTGGTGTGTTCACGCAGTTATGCTCTGATGGACAAGAAAGCACGTTCTTGCTTTTGCGTCCAAGACACTCATGCCAGCTGAACAGAAATAATCAACTGTTGAAAAAGAGGCTCTGACCTGTGTGTGGGCAGTTGAGAAGTGGAGGACATATCTGTGGGGACGCAGATTTACATTACGAACTGATAATCAAGCTCTTACCACGCTGCTAACCACAAAAGGGACTGACCGAGCTGGCATGCGCGTTGCTTTGTGGGCTGCTCATTTACTTTGCTTTGACTACACAGTCCAGTACAGCCCTGGATCATTAAACCACACAGCTGACTGTTTGTTTCGCCTGCCCCTGCCTATTGCTCTGGATTCAACACCAGCTGCTGAACCTGAATTTGTGGAACTGCGTGAGCCACTTGTCTGCATTGCTCATGAGGGTCATCGGGGAATGGTTAGGACAAAACAATGGCTGCAGCATCTCTGTTGGTGGCCCAAAATGGATTCCATCATGGTAAGCAAAGTTTCTGCCTGTCAGGTGTGCCTTTCCCTGGAAAAGACTGCTAAACCCTCTGCTGTGCCGCTTCAGCCTGTTCCTTTGCCTTCTGCACCTTGGGAAAAACTGCCTATCGACATAGTTGGCCCTTTTAAGACTGCAGTGTGGGACTGTCGTTACGCCATTACACTACAGTAACTGATTACTACAGAAAATGCATGTTCCAAAAGCATATCCCAAATTCACTCCTTCAGTGACAGTGAAAGAGAAAGTGGGATCCTCTACCTATCTCTTGGATGATGGAAGAAAGTGGCATTCTTCATGTCTCGCCTCCATGCCAGACAGTGTATTAGATAAGGAACTTACCACAACAGCTGATGTAAACCCTTCTCTCAATGCTATGACTGAAAATACTGGACCTTTTAATGCTGGTATATTGGAGAAAACCATATTGGAGGAAACCAGCCTGGCTAAAAAAAAAAGTGTCTTAGATAAAACCTTATGCAATAGTTGCACGTTAAATTTTCACGTAGTGTTTAAAGTTTACTAGTGGTCATTTAATATTCACATACAATAATTTGGGGTTATTTAGTGTGTTCAGTGACTATTGCAAATGATGCTGTGTTATTACTATTTTGCAAGTCCTGCCTGTTACAGAGTAAATTGCTTTAAATTGCTTTTTGTTATAAATGTAGCCATAGACGGCGCTAGCAGACTGGGTGAGTGAGAGGAAAAAGGAGCGAAGAAGAGAGAAATAAAGCGGTCATGATATGACTGTACTGTGCGATAACGCCAAGTTAGGTTCTTTAAACACAAGTTTAAAACGACAACTGTGTTATTCCTGAGAGCTGAAGACACAACACCTAGCACCCCTGGCTGGATTTATTAAATCTGCAATCACTAACCTTGGGTTTAAAATGGACACTTCCATAAAGCTAGATAGCCAGATTCGGGCTGTAGTCAAGTCCAGTCCAAAAACGCATTCTCTCTAAACAGCACTTACAGTAATCCATGCCTTTGTTTCCCCCCCGGCTGGATTACTGTAATGCACTTTATTTTTAGTTTTATCCTCGCTTTTCTGGTTGTCTGTGCATTTCAGGATAATTTCAAGCTTATTTTATTTATTTTTAAATGCTTAAATGGGGGTGCCCCGTTTTCCTGCACCCATATGTTCTGTCACGGTCACTCAGATCAGCCGACCTGCTGCCTCTTTGTGTGCCAATAACTGATCATAAGCTCAAAGGGGACCGGGCTTTTGCAGTGGCAGCCCTGAGAGTTTGGAATGACTTGCCTTTACACATTAGACAAGCCTCATCTACGACAGGCCTATTTTTAAATCTCTTCCTAAAACCCACTTGTTTGCTCTGGTTTTTAACACCGTTTGAGTTGGCATTATTTTATTTGTTAGCTTTTATTTGCTTTTATAATACCCTGCTTTCGTCCTAATACATGTATATAATCATTCTGTGCTTCTTCTATGTATTTTATGCTTATTTTGACGTTTTGAATTGTACAGCACTTTCAATTCAGTTGTTTTTTAAAGTGGTTAACAAATATAGTTACAGTTAAAGGTAAAACAAAGGTTTGAGGACTCTTGAAATTTAAACAGATTGTCAATTAATTCTAATATTATATATATATATATATATATATATATATATATATATATATATATATATATATATATATATATACACACTCTATTCTCACCCTCCGCGGGTGGTCTCATCCACTTTCCAAGCTCGGGTCCTCTACCAGAGGCCAGGGAGCTTGAGGGTTCTGCGCAGTATCCTTGCTGTTCCTAGGACTGCGCTTTTCTGGACTGAGATTTCGGATGTTTTTCCAGGGATCTGTCGTAGCCACTCCTCCAGTTTGGGGGTCACTGCCCCCAGTGCTCCGATCACCACAGGCACCACTGTGGCCTTCACCTTCCAAGCCTTCTCCAGTTCTTCTCTGAGCCCTTGGTATTTCTCTAGTTTCTCATGTTCCTTTTTCCTGATGTTGCCATCACTTGGTATTGCCACATCCACCACTACGGCTTTCCTCTGCTCTTTATCCACCACCACAATGTCTGGTTGGTTCGCCATTACCATTCTGTCAGTCTGGATCTGGAAGTCCCACAGGATCTTGGCCCGCTCGTTCTCTACCACCTTGGGAGGTGTTTCCCACTTTGACCTTGGGGTTTCCAGTCCATACTCCGCGCAGATGTTCCTGTATACTATGCCAGCCACTTGGTTATGGCGTTCCATGTATGCTTTGCCTGCCAGCATCTTACACCCTGCAGTTATGTGCTGGACCGTCTCTGGGGCCTCTTTGCACAGTCTACACCTTGGGTCTTGTCTGGTGTGGTAGATCTGGGCCTCTATGGCTCTGGTGCTCAGGGCCTGCTCCTGTGCAGCCAGGATGAGTGCCTCTGTGCTGTCCTTCAGCCCAGCCCTTTCAAGCCATTGGTAGGATTTGTTGAGATCAGCCACTTCAGTTATGTTCCGGTGGTACATCCCATGCAAGGGCTTGTCCTCCCATGATGGTCCCTCTTCCAGCATCTCATCCTCTGTTCTCCACTGCCTGAGACATTCACTCAGCACGTCATCTGTCGGGCCTTATCCTTGATGTACTTATGGATCTTGGATGTTTCATCCTGGATAGTGGCTCTCACGCTCACTAGTCCACGGCCTCCTTCCTTGCGGCTAGCGTACAGTCTCAGGGTGCTGGATTTGGGGTGGAACCCTCCATGCATGGTGAGGAGCTTTCGTGTCTTAACATCTGTGGTCTGTATCTCTTCCTTTGGCCACCTTATTATTCCCGCAGGGTATCTGATCACTGGCAGAGCGTAGCTGTTTATTGCCCGGGATTTGTTCTTGCCATTGAGCTGGCTTCTTAGGACTTGCCTTACTCGTTGGAGGTATTTGGCTGTTGCCGCATTCCTTGTTGCCTGTTCAAGGTTGCCGTTTGCCTGTGGTATTCCAAGGTATTTGTAATTGTCCTCAATGTCGGCTATTGTTCCTTCTGGGAGTGAGACCCCTTCTGTGTGGATTACCTTGCCTCTCTTTGTCACCATCCTCCCACATTTCTCGAGCCATATATATATATATATATATATATATATATATATATATATATATATATATATATATTCTAATTTTAATATTAATAATAATAATTAATAAAACTATTAATTCTATATTAGATACATTCAATACAATTTAAGATTTAATAACATTTTCATTCAGGGAAAAATTGGATTTGTTAATTTTTGGCAAGAAATCAGCTGCTTTATCCAAAACTCTACATTGGTACAAGCTAATGCTCTCTTGGCTGGAGTTTCTTTAGCACCTCTCCATTATCTAATTAAGTAGTTTCCCCTCCCATGTTGCCATGACCTCAACTCCCCCGTGTGGCCTTGCACAGGAGGAGAGCATTTCACTCCAGCAGACTCCAGTGAACTCCTCCACCCTACCCCTCTTCCTCGACTCCTCCGTCCCTCTAGCTCCCTTCTCAACAGCTACCACCTCTGCCTCGCCAGCTGGCTGCATCGATTTCATGTTTGGGCTGCCCACATTGATTTTTATGCAGGTTCATGGATCAGACTGCTGCTTCCTCCATCCCAGTAATACAGTGGGAGGAAAGGAAAATTGTGTTTGACAGTTGCTGTACAGAGATGCAGCAAAGGTCCCCAGTAGCCCCTTCCCCTTTTAGATTGCTCCTCTTTTGCCCCCCCACCCAAGCCTGTTTTTTTGCCTCTCCAAAACTCTACTAAGGTGACATTTAAGATTAAATATAGGGTCAGTATTTCATCTAATTAAATTTTTACATTTACATTTACATACAGAGTAATTAAAGCCCACATTTTAAAAATGTAGTACATCAAAAATGTTACTACAGTGTTAAAAGCTTCTGAGCTACATATAATTTGTATGCTCACGCTTCACAAGTTTTTATTTTTTTGTAACAATATAATGTTACATTATATTAATATGTTTCCAAATTGACTATCTTGTTCCATGGAAATCAAGGGGCATTTGCGTCTGAACAAACAGAGATTTAAATGAAAGCTGTTCTTCAACCCTTTGGAGTATATATAAATGGTTGGGCTCTTTGGATAGGTAACACAGCTGTAGTTTTCACCACAGCTGTCAGATTCAATGTAGATAGTAGTAGTAAATAGTTATACACTGTAGAAGATCCTTATAAATACATACAAAATTCTCCAAGGTGTATGGGGATACTAAGGTATACTAAATGACAAAAGGAATCCAAAAAATGAAGCCCTATGTATTTATATATGAAGAAATACATCAATAGCATTAAAAACAATATACTGTATGGGACCTCCATCCATTTTCTACTGCTTATTCAGGTCACCAGTACATCACACAGACATCTACACCTACGGGCAATTCAGGATGACCAGTCAACCTAATGCATGTCTTTGGAAGGTAGGAGGAAGCCAGCGAACCCGGAGAGGACCCACGCGATCACTGGAATTGAACACAGGCCCTTCTTGCTGTGAGGCGATAGTGCTACCCATTGCACCACCGTGCCGCCATATTTATGGGGCCTATTTCTTTGGCTATAGAACGCAATATTAGTATATATATTAGAATGCTATATTAGTGTTCACTGTAACCTTAAAGTTAATATGTAACAATCTGATGTGTGGTTCGTGAACGATTCGTTCAGTATGGACTAATCTTTTATATGACTCAAGTGAGTCCTCTCAGTGAACGACTTCTCTCGCCACATGGCAGCAGCTGCTAAAGCTCAGTCAGCAGGACAGGAAACAAATGATTTGTTCAGGACTCACTCAACTGAGCAAGTTACTCAAGGATTCTTTCTTTTGTCACGTGACAGCCAAGCCGTGCAGGCTCTGTGGCTCCCTAAGGAACATTTGTTCTTTTGTTATGTGACAGCTGTGACTCAGCTATGGAAGTGTGATGATAAACAAGGAAATGAACAATGTCTGATTTTTGACGTTTATTTATTTGTCAGACAGTCAACATACATTATTATTCATGGAATCATAAGTAATTAGTGATATTTGATTCTTGTAAATATTATGACACTATAATTATATAATAATAATAATAATAATAATAATAATAATAATAATAATAATAATAATAATAATAACAATAATAATAATAATAATAATAATAATAATAATAATAATAATAATAATAATAATAAGTATTTTAATGTATTGTTAATTTTTGCTTTAAAAGTCTCACTAATTGTCTCTAAAAGTCACTTTTTACTAATGTAACTGTACTACAGTTCTTTTCGGGATCGTTCACATAGATCGTTCTTTCGTTCATTTGTCACGTGACAGCCGAGCCGCGCAGGGTCTGTAGCAAGCAGCAAGCTAACAAGACTGTTGCGCTGTTAAACAACAATGACAGAAAAGACACAGGACATAAATCACATTAATGGGGTGTGTATTTGCTAGGTTTTCACATGGTTAAAATTGCTTGTGGCATATTGTGATTATAATTTGTCCGCTGAAGCAAACCATGTTGTCTTTAGTATATGGTGTTTAAGAACCACAGCCATTATTACTGTCAGGTTTTGGCAGAGATCGGACCCACATGCACAGCGACGAGGCGACAGACAGATGGTAAAGTTCAAGGGTTTAATGCAGTTTTCGTAATCACAGACAGTCCAGGTCATGCACGGATAAACACGGTATTGAAGTACAGGAGGGGCAGGCGTGGTCGGTTCCAATAGCGGTCGTGGGTCAAAACCAAAGGGCTCAGATTTCCAGGTTTCAATCGGCAGGCTAAGGCAGTTCCAGTAACAGGCAGAGTTCAGCAACAGAGACAACGGGTTTACAGTACCGGTCAGGATCAGACGAGGAGCGGTAATCAGGAACACGGAAACAGGTCGGCAACGGGGTAAGCTGAACGAGAGAATGCTGGAAAGTGAAGTCATGGATTTCAACGACCTGGCAACAGGCTATGGGAACTAGTGGTGTTTAAGTACACAGGTAAGTGATGACTGATTCAAGACAGGTGTGTGTAATGAAACCGGAAGTAAGGCTGGAGCTAACGTTATGAGACTAGAAACCGGAAATGCTACACAATAAAACAGGATGTGGACACAGGGACCTGACAATTACAACGCCCACTGCGCAACTTGCTGTAAATGAACGAAATGACTCTTTACTCTTTACGAAATGTTCACTTTACTGCTCGAGAACGTGTGGCTGTGGTTTTTAAGGACAGTAAAAATATAACCAAAGTATCGATATTTTTGTATCAGTACTAGTGTTGGTTTCGATATTATTGATATTAGGCTCTATCGTCCCCTAATCAAAGCCCAGAACTGAAACTGAACTGAAAATCACTGCAAATGCAGGGGATAAAATACAAATTTAAACACTAACTAAATGCTCACTCTAACGCTCTGTACACTACTGGCAAATAAATAAAACGTGAAGGACAGGACTTAGACAACTAGGGCCTACAGTAAACTAAACACTCTGCACTCTACAGGTAGATAGGAACTAAATCTGAATTAATTTAATTCAATTTTACTTATATAGCGCCAAATCACTAGAAGGTTCTCTTAAGGCACTTTACAATGTAAGGTTTAAGACCCTACATGGCTAAACCCAACAAATCCCACATACAACAAGCGTTTTAATTACAATTTAAGAGCAAATTGTGGAGAGGAAAAACTCCCTCTCTAAAAGGAAGAAACCTCCTAGCAGAACCAGGCTGAATGTGGGCGGCCATCTGCCTTGACCGGTTGGGGTGATGGGGATAGAGAGAGAGAAAAGCACAGCAACAGCAGCAAGTAACAACAGAGCACAGGCAGGATGATTGGACCAGGGACTGGACACAGGCAGGATGGTTGGATCCGCAGCTGCTTAGTTCCTGTGACTAAATTACCTGAACCATCTCTAACTATAAGCTTTATCAAAGAGGAAGGTTTTAAGCCTGATGTTAAAGGTGGAGAGTGTGTCAGCTTCTCAAATCTGAACAAGAAGCTGGTTTCACGGGAGAGGATCTTGATAGCTAAAAGCTTTACCTTCCATTCTACATTAAATGACTCTAAGAACCACAAGAAGCCCAGCACTCTGAGAACGAAGTGTTCTGCTGGGAGCATAAGGAACCACAAGGTCTTTAAGATGAAAAGGAGCTTTATCATTAAGGGCTTTGTAGGTAAGTAGGAGAATTTTAAATTCTATCCTATATTTCACAGGCAGCCAGTGCAGAGAAGCTAATGTAGGAGAAATGTGATCTGTCTTTCTAAGTTCTATCAGAACTAACTGGCTGCAGCATGTTGAATAAGCTGTAGGCTTTTAAGGAGATGTAAGGACATCCTACTGTACGTGTAAGGAGTTATAGTAGTCCAGCCTAGAGGTAATAAATGCATGAACCAGTTTCTCTGCATCGCTCTGAGAGAGGATGCTTCAAACTTTAGTTATACTTCTAAGATGAAAGTAGGCGGTTCTGAAGATTTGTTCAATATATGTTAAAAAGACAACCTGGTCAAAGATGATGCCAAGGTTCCTCAGAGTAGAATCTGAAGCTAATGTTATGCCATCTAGGGTGGCTATCTGACTCAACAGTGTCTCTCTCTGATTCTTAGGCCCAACGATAAGAATTTCAGTTTTATCTGACTTTAGTTCAAGGAGGTTTTGGGACATCCAGGAATGGATGACTTTTAAAAAACTTTGAATACTGACTAGTTGATCTGTTTCATTTTGTTCCTGTCACGGTTCATGTTTCTTTTTCCGGTTTATTTTGCAACCACTTCCTGTTCAGTGCCCATGATTTCAGTTACAGCTTTACTTCATTGTTAACATCACCTGTGTCTCATCAGTAATTAGTTCATCTAGTATTTAAGCACCACCTCTCACCCAAGCACCTTGCCAGATTGTCTGTGTTGTTTTGACCAGCACTCCAGCATCTTGTGTTTCATGTCCAACCTGTTTTGGTACCGACCTTGCTTTTGTCTGACCTCTGACTGGACCATTGCTTGTATTTTGACCTCACCTTTGACTACTCCTTGTCGGATTTAGTTCTGCCCGCTACGTGTATGATCCTTGCCTGCCTGACCTTGAGTATTAAAACTTTTGATCTTAACTAAGTTGATGCTGTGCATTTGGGTCCTTCCATCGCTGTTTGTGACAGAACAATCTGTTTTGTCTGCCTAAGGTCGGTGATTTTGTTTTGTCGTGCACGGAAAGGATGAAAACGAAGGCGATGGCGTTTTCCTGCACAGGCTTACCGGAGGACCTCCGCTGGTGCTTCGGGGAGCTTGCAAAGCAATACGCAGGGCAACCAGTCCGAGGGTGCGGCTCCGCACTGTCAAGACGGCGAACGCTATCCTGGAAGAGGAGCATTGGTGGCGTGAGTACCCCGGATTACAGGCACTCTTCGAGGGGCTTAGGTCAGTGTGGAGGGATCTGGTACGTGCGCTGCGCACGGCACCCGCTGGCATCTCTCCAACTGTTCCTGCTACCGACTCATCGCCACAAGCTTCCCGTTCCGGCGTAAGCCGGGTTCCCCTGTCCAGGCTCCAGAGGCCTCGGTCTCTGTAACCAAGCCACCCTCTCCTCCAGCAGAGGGCCTCCTTATTCCACCGGACGACATCCCCACCTCCATCACAGGCATTTCGGACAGCATCTTCCAGAGGATCCGTTCCCTGTGTGCACCTCCAGTCCTGTTCCTGTTCGCCCACTACTTAAACACTGCCGAGGCAATGTCCGACCCAGAAATCAAAGACAACCTCTTCCATGAAGCAACTGCGCTCGCCATCAGAAAACCTGCATTGTGTGAGGCCCTGGGATTCACTGAGCCGCAGTCAGAGCCTGCCTCAGCTCGGGGGTGCTCATGTGACCAAGACTGGGCTCGTCTCTGAAGGTCCAGTATCGGGTGGACAGGAGGTGGCCGCTCTACTCCTGGTTCCAGTGTCTGTTCCCCCTTTGTGTGGCGGTGCAGCTCCTAGCGGTCGGGTCCCGACCATGTCTGTCTCAGGTCCTGGCGGCCTGGATCTTTCTAGGTCTGTCCCAGCTCCTGATGTTCGGGCACTGACCACACTGGCCTCAATTCCTGATGGTCCAGCACCAACGGCGTCCGCCAAGGCTTCACGTCTGGGGTCATCGCCGGTCCTGGCGTCTCGTCTGTCTCTGTCTCTGGTCCTAGCTCTGGGTTCCTGTCTGCCCTCGGCGGTGGTCCTGGCTCCGGCATTTCGTCTGTCCTTGTCTATGGTTTTGGCTCCGACGCCGCGTCTACCCTCGTCTCTGGTTCCGGTCGCACGTCTGTCCTGGTCCTTGGTTCCGGCATCTCGTCTATCCTCGTCTCTGGTTGTGGATCCGACGCCACGTCTGCCCTCGTCTCTGGTTTTGGTCCCACGTCTGTCCTGCTCCTTGGTTCCAGCATCCCACTGGCTCTTGTCTGTGGGTGGTCTCGTCCTGGGCGCATCCTGTGGCAGGGATGGAGCTGCCTCCTGCATCGTCGGCCACCTCGGCTGTGCGGTTCCGGAGGCGACTACCTGTCCGGAGGTCACCGTTTCCTGCCATGGCGATGGCGTGGCCTCTGCCGTTGCCACTAGAGGCATCTTGTTCCGACGCCGGCCCCCTAGAACTCCAGCCTTTTCTTCGGTGGGCCACTGTGCCGAGGCTCTCCTCGCCACCACCCTCCTTGAAGGAATATTTGGACTTTCCCTGTCATGAACTTTCCCTGATGGACTCTGTTTTGTTCCCGCAACTCATCCTTGTGTTTTGACCCTCGTGTGTTTTGTCTTGCCCCCCTCCAGTACTCCCTGCATCCATCTTGCTTGGTTGTTTTTTTTTGTTTCTCCTGTTTTGGTCGTCTAGGAATCCGCCCTAGACGGGGGGGTTCTGTCACGGTTCATGTTTCTTAGTCACGTTTCTCACTCATTTCCGGTTTTATTTTGCAACCAATTCCTGTCCAGTGCCCATGATTTTAGTTACAGCTTTACTTCCGGTCCTCGTTAACATTACCTGTGTCTCATCAGTAATTAGTTCATCTAGTATTTAAGCACCACCTCTCACCCCAGCACCTTGCCAGATTGTCTGCGTTGTTTTGACCAGCATTCCAGCACTTCAGCATTTTGTGAAAGGCACTCAATCCGCCCCAGGGAAACAAACCCTTCTCGCTGTGAGGCGACAGTGCTACCCACTGCACCACCGTGCTCCCCCGTAATATAATAATATGTAGTGTATAATAACATATAAGTATATAAACCCTGAGCTGATGTTGCCCAGCAATAACTGTGACACATCCAGCTCCACATCCAAACTCTTTCATCCCATCTTCTAGCCGTTACACCAGTGTTACTGAAATATTACATAAACCCCCTACAATAAAATGAGTGCTGCAATTAGAGCAGAAAGACCAAGTTAGACTAGCATCTGGTGAATCTCATGTGAGCTGCAACTGATGGGTTTTGATATGCACATTGTTAAATTTGGTGCTGCGTTTGCTTTATGTGCTGTGGCACATGAAGTTCAAAAAAGACACTTTGTAGCAACACCAAAGTCTCTGCTGCGTGACATCCATCCAGGCACCTGCTGATGCAACCTTGCTTCGTCTGGCACTTCTGAACGCCAGGTCTGTTGACAATGAGGCAGAGATCCTGAAACCTTTTTTCAAATTGTGAGGCCTGGATTTCTTCTATTTAACTGAGTCCTAAATTTTTTTAAGGACAGTTTTAAGGGCAGATCGGCCTACTTTGGTTCTTATGTTTCCTTTGAAGTCTTGCTTTTTATGTTGGATGCTAATCCACCTGTTTCATACTGTCCACCGGGGTTTAACTCCTATTTTCTGAATTTGCATCGTCAGTCATGTCTAAACGTGATCATTTTATTCTCTGTGGGAAATTTAATATCCATGTGTGCTGTCCGGGCTCCCCACTGCTGAAGGTTTACCTGGACATCTTGGACTCACTGGCACGCTCACAGTCTGTCACACAGCCCACCCATAACAACACACACACTAGATCTGGATTACCCACCACCCTGACAGACATCACAGATGTGGGCATCTCTGACCATTTCCTGATCCAGTGTGGCCTGCAATTACCAATTCTGCCATGCTCTTCCACTCCACAAATTTTCTACACCCAGATGCCTTGTCTACTCTGCCACCCCATGATGTACTTAGAGTACCTTAGAGACAACATGTTATGGAGTTCTGGACCAAGTTGCCCCCTGGAGAACATCTAGACCAAGTATCACCCCACAGCCATGAATGAACGAGACTCTGAGGCAGATGAGGCGTGAACGTCGTCGAGCCGGGAAAAGGTGGATGAAGCTTGGCCTCCAGATTTTTAAAGACAGCTTTAAACAAACACTCTATGACTTTCAGACTTCTGTTAGATCTGCTAAGCACAGCTATTTATCAGCCCTCATCAGTGAAGAGGGGCACCGGCCCCATATCTTATTTGAAACAATCTCTGCTGTTCTGCAACCTTGTAACCAGGCAGCCACTGTTTGAACATGTAATATGTTTGCTGACCATTTCCAGCAAAAGATTTCTTATCTTAAACAGTCTTTTAACCAATCTGCACAGCCCACACTTCTGAACCACTGTTGAATGTGACACAGCGAGCTGCAGTTTATGTTCTTGGTTTGTTCATTTTTGTAAATAACTATAATTAAAATTGCAAATAATTTCCTTTTTTTATCACAAGGGAACAAAGAGAGAGTCAGACTACATATAATTCCTTCGTTGTACTGTGCAAACTTGACCATTGTTATGGGAAAAATTGTCTCTTCCTTATTTTTATGTGTCTTCCTTATTTCTATGCATTTCTATGCAGTTATTATACGATTTATGACTTATGTTCTGCAATTAATATCTTATGTTTTGTCTTACTGTATGCATTTGACATTTCACCTAGATTGTTCAATGGTTGTCTCTGCCTGATAGACTCTCAACTCTAGCTCCCAAACCCAAGGTCGGGGAGTTGTGTCTCTGTCTGTTGAGACTTGGTGCTCCTTTCTCACAGATAGTTGGACGTCAGCAATGCAGGTGTGAGAAAGTAAAAATCTTCACACACACTGCGACAGGGAGGAGATGGTGCATGTAATTTGATTGGGTTAAAAAGACATTCCACCTTAGTCGGACAGAGAAGCTAAAAGGCAGAAGCAACTTTAGGATCGTGGGCTCTTTGCATCACACCTTCGTGGTGTGTGCACTGATCTCCCCAGCTGGTTTTTGGTTTGTTGATGTGCACGATCAACATCCATGCTTTTTATTTGCTTTCCCCATTATTTTTATTTTCTTTATTATTTCAATAAATCGCACAAAAGGACAACTCTCTCTCATCTACTTCTTTATGGAAAATTTCCACCACAACCATTAAAGCTTATTCTGAGATTCTACAGCGGTTTTAGAAAACCTCTCACTCCTTAATACCTCTCGTATCTCCACAATTGTAAAACAAACACGAGCTACATACTACTCACTAGACATCATCCCAGCAAGATTTATTAAATCAATTTTTTCATCCATTTAACCCCACATAGTGATGCTCTTGAATCTGTGCCTGGCCCAAGGGGTTGTTCCTATTAGTTTTAAAATGGCCATTGCCCTTTTAAAGAAGCCCCACTTAGATACTGCTTCCCTGGACAACTTCAGGCTAGTCTCACAACTTCCATTCCTGGCAAAGGTACCGGAAAAATGTGTATATGATCAACTGCTCACATCTGTTCCCAGCCCTAGCCCTGTTGCAGCAGTCAGTTGCTTGGTGTGACCGGACACCTGTTGCTGTCCGGTCACACCAAGCTCCGCCACGGTCAACGCACGCAAGACTTGAGCCATACCTGCCCCCTGCCTTGGTTTCTGCCCGGCCAAGCCCAGCTCTAGTCCAGTCAAGCCCTGCTTCTGCCCCGTCGAGCTCCACTGCCGTCCAGCCAAGCCAGGTCTCGATTCCTGCCCCTGCTGGCTGGAGGAGGCAGGCTCAAAGGAGGCCGTTCCTGCCCCTGCCGGCCTAGAGGAGGCAATTCCTGCCCCTGCCGGCCTGGAGAAGGCCGTTACCAGAGGTCAAAGTGTTTACTCAAAAGTAAATGTCTGTTTCCTGGAGTCTATCTCAAACATTCATGACTAACGACTGGTTAACATGACCAGAACAGATTGTTGATTCTTCAGAAGTGCAGCAGAGACAGTATTAAATTGCAACTGTGGCCACAACTTCTACTCTTCAAACATAAAACTAACATCAGTTGGTCATTTTAAACCTTGGCATTCATAAAGTGGTTATTTGTCTGATAACCATTATGGTTTTGCTGTAACAAGCCTGTCAAGCAGGGATGTAAATCAGCTTTACTACAACTGATTGAGCTGAGCTAAGGGCTTTCCTTCCTTCATAGAACCCTCTCCATGACAATGGCACAGCTGCACTAGATCATAGTGATGTGTCATGCGCAAAAGAATCAGCTCTTAGAGCCAATACTACTTACCTTAGTGCTCAGCTTGAGCTCTGTTCAAGGAAGAACTTTGTTTTGATTGGTCAGCAACGGCAAAGACAGGGCAGATACTCCTCTAGAGAAGAAATCAGATCTTAAGAATTCCATGTGTTTTATTTCTGTACCATGTGTGTATTTAGGTTCTGTAATGTGTTCTATAGTTTGTGTGAAATATACTGTGGTAAAACGTGGCTGTGGTGTGTGCAACCTATGTTGTTTTAATTTTGTTTGAGATTGGACAATGAAGAGTCCTGTCTGGATGCTGGTTTGCTGATTGGCAGAGGGGTGGGGTGCAGGTGGAGGTGACAGAAAAAAGAAGAGAGCAAAACAGGGGAGGTGACGAACAGTAGGACTGTAGGTAAAAACTGAGAAAAGAAAAACAGGAAGGCTGAGGTAAACAAAAGCAGACTGAAAGTCCGGCAGTCTACTGGTGTTTTCACCAATTAGTTATTTTTATGACTAGTTAATGAGACTATTTTACAATTAAACACTTACCCAGACACATGTCCTCTAAATCCATTTAAAATAAAATTATTAATTCAACTCATTAGCTTTAATAGCAATATTTCTGATTCTGACTGGTTTATTATAACTAGTTATTAGTTAATGAGACTATTTTACAGATTAGCAATTAAGCACTTTTACATCAGGTCTGCACCTTTTTATACTATTAAAACTTTCAGCTTTTATTTTAATTACTAATTTTAATTAATACTTTTAAGCATTTACAACAATATTTATCAATCCAGAGAAATATTTTGAACCCCGTTCTTCCTTTAATATTGTTATATTCATCTATACTTCTGTTGTATCAACGACTTTAAGCTATTTATTTTAAATGTTTCAGGTTTATTGAAGAATAAATTCAACATTACAGCATTCAGCATTATATGCAAATTTACAGTGCAATGCCTTATGGGTAATGGTCAGCAGTGACTAATTGCAGGCACCCTAACAGAAATTGCTGTGGGAAGGGGTGACCCTTGCAGTGATCAAAGCCGTTGACAGGTGATTCCATTCTCACATTATTATGTAGAAACTAGTAATTTTTGTACTGCAAAAATATTTACAACAATATTTCTCCATACAGATAAACCTCCCCAGGTTTGTTTTGTTTTAGCCCTAATACTCTGTGGGTTAATGGTGTAAATCTTTGCCTCTGGATTAGAAGACCTTATTACGAACAAAACTTGAAATACAGTCACTATGAGCGGGCAAAGGGAACAAACAAACTGAGAGGGAGGACCCAAATGCACAACACACAGACAGGCTTGAATAATAAATAAATAAATACAGATTGTGCTATGACTTGTTTTAGTGATTTGTATATTCAAAACAATTCTGTTTTTGCAATGCATGCTTGTTCCCATGATGCCTTTTGACAAGTTGTCATTTACTGTAGATTGTTGTAACTCTTTTACCTTTAGTTCTAGTTATTTTGTTTAGAGCAGTTTTAAGTTGTGTTTTGGGTGTGTGCACTTTGTTTTCTGGATAGTGACTCATCCTCATTACATCTATGTCAGAGTGCACTTGATATATTAACCTCTGAATATCATCCTGGTGGATTGGGATGAATTTATCCCAATTCCAATCAAATTTAATAATCTTACCCTTAAAAAGCCTAAACGGCAATATCTTCAGCCTCAAAATGTCCACATTTGTTATATGTTATGTTAATTAATGGTTATGTATGAACAGTTTTCAATGGAGTAATTTTAGAATGAGACTCTTTTTCATCTTACAGTAGCTAAACAACGGTTGGCAGTGCCTGAGATCTGTACATTCATCTGTCAAACAGGTAGGAGGAACAGATGAGTTTTGGCGGTAATGGTCCTAGACAGATGAATAGCCCATTTGATTGATGCTGGCCTTTGTGCACATCTCAGTGCTGCTGCTGTTCTGACATGGGTCTGTTGCACAGTAATGTGTGATCAGAAGAAAAGGGCATCAGCGGCTCTGATCATCATTCTGTCCAACTCCCCTGTCACCGCCTCTCTACGCTCACACAAAGATCAACTGGACAGAATCAGATTTGGCACCACACACACACACACACACACACACACACACACACACACACACACACACACACACACACACACACACACACACACACACACACACACACACACACAAAGAATAAAGTGGTCTGGAGGAAAGACAAAGCTGTGAGTTAAATATAGACGAGACAGTTCACTAGGTAACTCATTCAGTCATCTTTAGAAACAATTGATGGTTCCAGCTGCATGAGGGCCTGGCCTTTGGCCTTTGTTCATTTAACATATTTGAGTAACTTCCTAACTGTTTCATTTAATCAAATTAGAGCTATTAGTACAAAAGTCTAAGATAAGAATCTAACATTTATTAATGCTTATTATTTAAATAGGAGCAAACAGGAGACATTTACCTTGTAA
The DNA here is from genome assembly GCF_900634795.4 of Betta splendens. Taxonomy (NCBI): domain Eukaryota; kingdom Metazoa; phylum Chordata; class Actinopteri; order Anabantiformes; family Osphronemidae; genus Betta; species Betta splendens. The sequence goes on from NC_040898.2 coordinate 1,582,717, forward strand.
TTACTACCCAATTTGTGTTTTTATATTTAACAGTAGGTAGGACTAGTAATTATTTATTAATACCATATATGTGTGTATATACTGTATGAGAAATGTGATGAGTGTTGTGCAACACATTGTGTCACAGGTAAAACACAAAACAAAAAATTTGAAAATGTTGAGCCTACAACATTAAACTGAGAGAACATTATGGATTACAAATCTATAATTCACTTTATTCTTAGCTCAATGTGTTACGGAGTACCAAAAATGGTCTGACAGGGATCACAAAAATTGCTAGACGCACTACAAGATGTAAAATACTACAAGGAGCAGCAAAAAGATAAAAACAGATAGGAAAAACATTCACAAAGTTAAATAGTTAATCCCACAGTTACAAAACTACAATCAACTTAATGGAGCAGAGAGTAAAACAAGGAAGTGGGTGTGGAAAAGGACTGAGGGATAAGATATACACAGAACTACGCAAAACAAACGTTAACACCAGACAGTGACCATGACACGATGCTCCTAAACACTCTAAAACAAACTGTATATTCTTTCTTTCTACATTACTTTCTTTTCTACATCTACAATGTAAGAAAATAGGCTTTGGTTTTTTAATTTTTAGATCACTACTTATGGCCTGAAGTAAACCTAGTTACATACAGAAAACACTCAAACAGAACACATCACATAAAATAGACAAACCAGCACAGAGAGTGTCATGTTCTGGTTTTGTTTTCAGTTTTATTTTTTTAAAGGTCTGCGTTTTCATCCATCTTGTCATGTTCTAGTTCTGCTTTTATTTTGAAGAACTTAGTTGTCTTGTTGTTGGTTCCGGTTTCATTTCCTGTTTTAGTTTAAAAGGACTTCCTGTTTACCGCATGTCACATTATGTCAGTTCCCGCTTCACTTCTACCTAGTTACGCACACCTGTCTCGCATCAGTCATTACTTACCTGTGGATTTAAGCGCCAGTATTCACCATAGCCAGTTGCCAGATTGTCGAGTCTACCACATTCCAGCGTTCTTGTATAGTCGTCTAGTTTTCTGATCATGTCCGTCATTGACCTCTGATTCCTGCCTGACCCTCGTCTGTACCTTGTACCTTCGCCTTGGATCTTGTGGTAAATTTCCTGACCGTCTGACCATTGAGTTTTGCCTAGCCCTAGCCTGTACCTCTGCCGAGTTTACCTGTGAGTCGAACCTCTGCCTGTTAACCGGACCTGATCTTGCCTGCTCCATTTTGTGCCTGAGAACTGTGACTTAACGTGCATGAACCGGATGGCCTGACTACGCCTGGACAATAAACGCTGTTTATTAACCCAATACCTCATCTGCGCTGTGCATTTGGGTCCTCCTCCGTGTGTTCCTGACAGTAAGAGACATAATTACCCACCATGCACATAAACTGTGATATAATCTCTGTTAATAATAAGACAGAAATTTAGATTAATGTCCAAAAATCCATTGTTTGTTCATGTCTGTGTAATATTAATGCACTGGGTCTTCTAAGAGAGGGACGGGATTTTCCAGTCTCCCAGTGTTATCTTCGTCAGTCATACTTAGTCTTGGGGTCTATTAGTTGTACCTCTGTATTAGTTGAGACGAGACAGAGTTCTGTGATGATCCATACAACATTGCCTTTTCTGTAATGACCTTATTTAGCTGCCATGATGTGTCATTGTGCACTAAAGTAAGTAAACCATGGCTAACAGTAAAGATAGATCCACATTTTTACAGGGTAGCTTCAGGGAGGGTTTGAGCCACATTTGCTCGAGACACCCCAACACATTTCTGTGTGATCAATTTATAGGTTGTTTTTCACAAAACTCTTTCTCCCACCACCACTCTATTGTGGAGGAGGAGTTTGAATGCCTGAATAAGCCCAGTGAATAATGCCTGGACCCCTTTAAATTCTGCCAAGGTCTAAGTCAAAGGCGAGACTAAACATGGTTCAAAGCTACAGTATGTAGAAGGAAAGAAACTTTTATTGGCCATTATCACATCTTACAATGTAATAACAGGGCACTCAAGAGAACACCTGGAGCCCAGGTGGGTTTGAAACTGTGATCCCCTGCTTCCAAGGACAATCTACCACTGAGCTACCAGGCCAGATCTAGGGATTATTTAATCCGACATCCTGATGGGATAACAGCTAGCTAGCCAAGAGGGTGAATGTTTACAGAACAAACAGAAGTAGTTGAGTTTAGAAATAAAGAATAATTAAAGAAAATACAGTTTTAGTAATGAAGCCATCAACTTATTAGTAAAAATTTTTAGAAAGCCAGCTCTGCTTCATTGTCTGTCACTAAAAGTAACATTGAGAAACGCTGCCTTTGCTCACACAAATAGAAAAATTAAAAAATATGATCATAGTGATAAAGACTCAAATTACAATACGGTGATCGCCATTAAGGGTCTTCACCCTAAAATATAAGTGGCCATATGTGATCCACGAGAAGAGTATTTCAGCTAATCTCTACATTTGTTCAAATATTGTGCTGAGATATTTAGATGAAATAAAAGTTTAATACACTGGGTGTTGCCAGGTATAGTCCATGTATGTTATATACTGTAACACACATACAGTATTTGCCAAAACAATCCGGAATTATAATCTTTTTAAGAAAAATGTAAACAGCATAAAACATAACTTAATGAAATAATAATTCCTTAATAATAATTAATAATATAAATCAAATGGTCAGATGCAAATAACCACAACAATATTTACAGTTTTCATGGGGACACAATTATGTTCTTTTTTTTAAGCATTGTGTCAAAATGCTGTCAGCAGAACACGACTGAGACGGATGAGAGCTTGAAACTGACACCATTGGTCATTGCATTAATCCGCTGTATGACACCCACAGCGGGCTCAGTGTTTATCACTTCTGTCTACTTGTCGTGTTGGAGCTAATGATGGGTGACACTCAGACACCCTGGCTGATGTCTTTTGGCACTGCGAAGATCCCAGCTGTGCATTTACATATGCAATGACCCAGATCTGCATCCCTCCTCACACTCCATCAACACTGATTAGCAAGGCCCCCTTAAAAGAGTATTTGACCAGGTTGTCCCTCCGACCCCAGGAAAGCCTGCATCAGTGTGTTTGTTAGCTTAACAATTACAACAAAGCATGTAAAGTTCTGATTTAAAGCCTAATCCGCCAACACCACACCATATTTTCTCAGATGATAAAACGGACCCTTCCTCTTGATAAAAAGGACCCTGTAAATAATTGGGTTGTCTTGCACTAACTGGAATGATAATGAGGTCACCTGCTCCTTCACCTTTTTCTTCTGTAGCCAATGGTAGACCAAGTTGGCCTCATGTTTTGTAATTACAATCTCTTAGCTGTCATTCTAGCACAAGGCGGGTACACGCTGCACAGGTCCCCAGTCCATCACGGAGCATTCTGTTACTAATGACAACAATATTTTTGAAATATTATAAACGCGTGATTTAGTAACAACAGAAGGAGAGAGCTTGGCACTAGTTGTCTAAGATCAGCTGATGTTATAAGCAAAGTTTTAAGTAGTTTAAGTAAGTAGTGGTCTGACATGAAGGTGGACGTAAAGCAAAGTTTATCAAAGCATCACTAAAACCGTCGAGAGTGAAGGAGAAGACAATCTAACCCCCTGACAAGTGTGTTCAGCAAGGAATAGGAAGTCAATACATTAAACTACCGACAAGTGTTGACGCTGAAGGATGATATTTGGGGGCTCACAGGTACCAGCTTCAGATCTGTTCCAATGAATATATCATCACTAAACTAGGCACCTCGCTACAGTGTTGCTGACTGTAACAGCATTTGTGCATCACAGATTATTTGTACCTTGATGAAAAAAAAAAAAATTGACTCTTGTTTCATACTGACTTAAGCATCTACACTTGTCGGTGGCTTTATAGTGATGTGTCCAGTCGATGAGTCCGATTACATCAGGTAAACCTGCTCTGTTGCCCTGATCAACCATTGTATGGAAACTTGATCGTCTACAAAGCTGGAGAGGTAGTGAGAAGCAGATTAAACCACGTTCTGTGAAAACAAATTTAAAAAAAAATTATTTATTATATTAAAATATTATTTTTTTTTATTATTTAAAATGACAAACATGACTCCTCAATGTAATAAAAAACAAAGTTGCACAAGCACCAAATACAGTGTTTATAACATCGGACTATCAAACATATCTGCAATATTAAGGCAACTGATATATTATTACCCACAGAGAAACACAATTACAAACCTCTTGATTAATTAAAAATTAAAATTAAATTAAATTTAGATTAAATTTTTTGAGAATAATACATGGACTGTGATCCTGAACAATCGGGTAACAGTGAAGGTTTGCTGGTACACACAAACAGTAAGGAGATGTCATTGTTCTAACTGTGTCAAATGGTGTCGCGCAATGTGTCGATTTCAGCCCTACTGTGTCAAAGTTGCTCAGTGTCTCACAATGCTTCGATTTCGCCATCACTACTAAGTACACCAACATTCAACTTCAATTATGAACATAGGGCGATATGATTATTTGTGGTAACATCCTTGAGAATGTCAGGTTCATACGGATACAAACTTGGGATTTGTCTTGGAGACGACTACACCTTTTGTAGTAAGGGTGCTCAACATGATGGGGGGGTTGTTTGTTTCGACTGTTGCATCACTGTTGTTGCATTGTCAGTGTTCTTAAAGTCCATACTGATCTTAAGTTGTGGTTTAACCACTTTTGGTGTTTTGTCTGGTACGGTGAGAAGGTGCTGGCGGTTGCGCCTAAGGGTTTGACCATTATTGGTTCTGATGTGGTAGCTAAGTGGGGTCTCTGCTGGTTTAGTGATTGTAGCTGGTCGCCACTTGCCATCTTCTTGCTGGAACCAAATAGGTGTATAGTGGGGGCAGAGGGCGAGCAGATCTCTCGTAGGGATGTTTCTGACGACATTGACATTCCTCCCTCCTGGCACGCACTGATTCCTGTGGAGCCACCTGAGGTCGTAGCTGTGATTTTGTAGTGGGCAGAACGGAGAGCAGCCTACGGCTCATTAGGATCTGTTCTGGTGATTTCAGTCTATCAACAGGAGTGTTCCTGTATTCCAGTAAACTTAACTATAGGTCTTTTGGTCCTCTCTGGCTTTCTCAGCTAGGCCATTACTTTGGGGTGATGGGGGCTGGAGGTGGTATGCCGAAAACCTCACTGCTCTGCAAAATGATGGAATTTATGAGTTGTAGAATGGTTCATTATCACTTACGTCCTTCTTTAGGATGCCATGCCTTGCGAATACAGCCTTCATTTTGTTAATAACAGTAGCTGCGGTGATGTTGTGCCTACATTCTATCTCAAAATACCTACTGAGGTAGTCACAGATGATGATGTAGTTCTCTGAGTTCCAGGTGAATAAATCTGTCCCCACAGTCTGCCATGGGTTCTCTGGGACGTCCTGTGGTATCATTGGCTCTTTTTGGTTGGAGCCGCAGTGTTTTTGGCAAGTGTGACAATTCATCACTATTTCGTCTATCCCTTTGTTCATGCCTGGCCAAAACATAATATCTCGTGCTCTGTGTTTCCTCTTTTCAACTTCAAAATGTCCGGTGTGTATACGCTGCAACATATCTTCTCTTAGCCGGTGTGGAATTATTATTCTCTCACCGCCCATCGGCTTTGATGAATTCACTACGTTGATTCCAGTACTCATGGTGAACAGTCTATGAACAGTCTTAGGCCCTTCTGACTGAACAGCATGCTTAAGAGCAGAGAGCTGCTGGTCCTGGGCTTTGTGTTTTTATGTCATCTAGTTGTTCTGCACTAACTGGTGCTGTGCTGACAACAGTGTGTACCTGGGTCTCCATGGTCTCTGTTTGTGATGTGTGGCTGTCATGCATGGATTTCCTTGACAGTGTGATGGCCATCGATATCTCTTTTCCAGGTTTGTGGATGAGATTTATCCTGTACTTCCGTAGTGCAAGCAGTATTCGCTGTAGGCGTGGTGGCGCAAGAGCTAATGGCTTGTGTAGCATGCTTTCAAGCGGCTTATTCCACAGCGACGTGCCTCCCATATATGTATTATTGAAACTTTTTCTCTATTTGGGCATAGTTTTGTTATGTGCTGTTAAGCAACCTTGATGCATATGCGAATGGCCTGCATTCCTCCATGATTGTTGCACCCAAGCCATTTTTGATGCATCCACCTTAAAGGTTGTGAGCTGTGATGACTCATCTCTGAGCTTGATGGCCCAGTATCCAGATCATGCATCTAGGATGCTGAAGAACTTGGCAGTTTGTGGGTTACATCGTTAAGTGTGGGAAGGGGGTAGTGTGGCCTCATCATGCTTTATTTAGGGGCCATGGATCCAGGCATATTCAGAGCTTTTGTGTCTTTTCAGTGACTCTCTTTATGATGCTGTCCATGTCTATGTTGTTTAATTCTGCTTTCAGACAATCTCTAAGGGCAAAGGGTACTCTTCTTGGTGGGCAGACCACTGGTGTCACACTGGGGTCTATCCTGAAATTGCACTGTCCCTGAAATTCACTGATGCTTTTGACAATGTCTCACACATAATTTCTGTTGGCTTTTTCTGTTTCGATGCTCTTTTTGCATATGCTACTGATTAGTCCAAGTGCTTTCCATGCTTTGAAGCCTAGTATGGGCGGACTATTACAGTCCACATTGTATATTTTTACTCTTATTACTTCAGTCATTGTAGTCATTGTATCTCCTTTTTAGTTCACAGTAGCCCCTCACCTTCAGTTGGTGTCTTCCATAGTCAAACAGCTTCTGTTGGTCTTTTTCCAGCAGTGTGTTATGCATGTGTTTTTTGGAATATTTTTGTGGGTATAATATTTGCTTGGGCTCCAGTGTCTAATTTGAAAGTTTTGTTTTGCTTGGACCCAGTTGTAAGTCTGCGTAGAAACTATCTTTATTTTCTGTTACAGCAACAATGTCTACAAACAGCTCTGAGTAAAAATCCTCGTTTTTTCTTTCAGCGCTGTGTGCACCTCCCCGAGTGCTGTTCTTCTTTGAGTGTGAGGCTTCAATTTGCAGGCTCCTGAAAAATGGTTAAATTTTCTTCCCTGTTTCCCTTTTGCTGGGCATTCTGTCTGCTTGCTGTGGTGCCCTCCACATACACCACAGGCTTTGTTTGGCCTTTTTGGCTCTTCGTCTGACCTTTTGGCCTGTGTTTTCATGTCCGGTTTTCTGTCTATTCGGCGTAGGGCATGGATGTCACTAGCCATGGCTTTTAGCTGCACTTGAGCTAGCTCGCGAGAGCGGGCTGTATCAATTGCCTTATCCAGTGTGAGCTCTGGGCCTTGGCTAAGTAGCTGACCATTGCTGGAAAACATTAGCTCCACATGTTGCTTGAAACGGCACCACGCATGAGGTAAGTTGGATGACTCCCAGTCCGTTCTTAGAGTCAGTACACCCTGGATGTGCACTGCTGCATCACAATCCAAGAATGGGCACCTCTACCAGATTCTAATAGATCCTCTAAAGTCATCGAACAGAGCTGTAGAATATGTGTTTGCACCGTTTTGCTCATATTTTTATATCCTCTCCTCTAATTGCAGAAGCATGGCTGTATATTAATTGTTTATCATTTTTTTTCCTCCGGTTAATGACTAATGACTGTTTTCACGTGAATAACAGTTGCCCAGTTTCACCTCTACAGATATTAGTCAATTAATAGACGAAATGGCAAAATGGACCAATAGCTGTAGAAAAGTACTTATGCCAGCGAGCTACTGTAGATCTGCACACGTTTCTACTTCATGTAGCATTTATACAACAAAGGAGTTTAATATTCCGAACAACACACACATTGCTCCATTAATTTAAATAAAAATGGTATACCTAAATCGACATATGATTTATAAACAGTCCATGGCCAACTTGAGAGCTCATTGTCTGTCTACGTTGTCAAAACTTGTCAACAGCTCATTGAAATAGTCTGTGTTGAAGAGTTTGGGCTTTGTTAGAGAGTGTATTTTCCTCTATCACGACTTTCTGCAGAACTCAGAAGGGTAGTTTATGTTAAAGCATACATTAGGCCAAACAACAAGGCAGTGGCTGATGTGAGAATATCCAGATCTTGTAATAATGTCTGGCCTTCAAAAACAATGCCAATTTCCTTTGGGATATCACAGGCATGTAGTTCTTTGATAACATAGAATCTTACAGTGGTCTCCTCAATAGCCCTTTGGGTGACACATTTGTCTTCCACCTGTGTAGTCACAAAATAAAACAAATTAATTCAAAACACATAAATAATGTTGCATCTTCACCACTTCAAATTATGAATCAGATGCAAAGATAAAGTACAGCACTTCTGCAACCCCAAATTTAATAGGTGGTTATAATAGTGAACACAAGGCAAAATCACAAGTCAATAAAGAAACCTAGAATTTATAGAACTACTTACCCTGTAACCTCACCAGATTTTGTGGGTCCTCATTGAGAGGTGCACACACTTTGTTCCTTGAGAATATGCTCGCTTGCAGGATCAAAATCATCCCCCTAGTGAAGAGGAAAACAAGTTAGGGTGAAATGATTTTTCTTCCCCAAAATGTGAAAACAAAAACTTTATTTAAATGATGCATTCTTACCTCTCTTCAGTTTTCTTCCAATCTGGCCTCCTCTCTTCCTAAACAGGTTCAGGGGTTTGTCAGACAAGACAAGGCATGGTGGTGTGACAGACGTATTAATAAAAATAGTACCAAAAACATTTTACACATATGCAAATAATAAAGGGCATGTGACAATTTCTTCAGGCTTTTCTCGATGTCTTGTAAAAATCAAATTAAACACTTTCAGGTCCCTCATTCTCTCACTGACCCTCATGCTTTCACTTGACAGCAAGCAGTTTGTATGGGCTCAAGTGAGTGCCCTATCACAAATGCACAATGAAATGAAAACTTTTTTTTGTTACAAATCTATCAGAGATCTATTGACAGAAATACGAAAAATAAAAAAAATATGTATGTTTAGGAACATAAAGATGAGTTTAATTTTGTAAGTCACTCAAAGTAATGGCATAGCCACAGCGTATTTTGGTTGCTTTGACCCATGAGACATATAGTGATTTCGTTCTTTCCGCTATTATCTCAAAGATAAACAAACCAAAAAATAAAGACGTGACCTGGTGCTCCATTTTGGAGGGAAGCAGCTTCACTGGAAGTGGGGGTGGGCAAATTTCAATGCAAAAGCAACTTTTCATCCCTTGAAAGAAGCCAGGTGGCTCAGAGAATTGGCTTGGGAACCAGAAGGTTTCAGGTTCAAGCCCACTATTGTGCCATCTTATTATTATGTGGCAAATGCAGGAGGGAGATATCATGGCAGTGCCAGGATTGTGAGTGATTGCTGAAATGTACTCAATCACTTTTTATTATTATTTACATGTGAACATACATTTACAATATGTGATTTTTTTTTGTACTTTGTTATAAATAAATCTCAGCTAAGGGAAAAACCCATGTGTGCTGATACTGCTTCCATCCAAAATTGATCACCAGGTCATGTTCTCTTTGTTTTCTGGTTCAGCTCTGTTTTAGTTCCTTTGTGGTGTCTAGTTCTGTGAGCCAGGTTTTAAGAAGTAAAACCTTTGAAACCTTCTTCAGCTTCATTCTATCCGTTTTTGGCTTAGAGACTGACCACAGAAAGCCCCCAGGAATAGTCCTCTCCCAGCTGACTTTCCAGCAGCATGAATGATTTTGTCAATTGCCCAATTCATGTAACAAAAGGAGCCGTTCATACATGACTCGGGGTCAGCTACAGCGAGCCGGTCATTTAAACGCCCAGCCAGTTTTATAGTAATTTTTAGAAAAGTCAGTACTCCTAGTGTTAGTGTTTAAGGTTATGGGTCTGAAGTGGTTTGGACAGGGTATTTTTGGAACCAAAACCAGACAGGAAGTCCTCCATAGTACTGGTACTCTCTCCAGGCCCGGGTTGAATATGGAGAGGGTCACCTCACAGAGCTGGTCTGCACACTCCCTGAGGAGCCTGGCCTGTTGCCTTCCTGGCCTTGGTCCTCCTTAACTCCCTCCTAACCTGGTTCAGAGTGAGGCAGAGGGGGTTGGGGGTGGGAGGGAGTCCCTTTGTTACGGTCCGAGTAAGGGCAGAGTGGATTGCATGGTGCTGAGGTGTGAACAGCTGCAGATGGGAGGAGACGCCTGGACTGGAGAGGTGTGAAGAGGGGGCCGTGTGGTTGGAGACTGGGGGCTGGGCAGAATCATATCTGTTGAAGAACAGGTTTAGTTTATTTGCCCAGGCTTGGTCACCCATGACCTGGCGACCATTTCCAGCCTCACCGTGGCCCGAGTTGTGTGTTTTAGTCCTCTCCACACATCACAAACATTAATGGTATGCACATACTGAATAATGCATATTGCTTGGCCTGATGTATGCGACGAATGACTAACTCACAGTAAGAAAGAGGTTTGGACTTCCCAATGTGAGTGAAAAGATGGGGGACGGCGACAATTGACAGGTGTAACTTTCCCTCCAATGTCCAGAAGAGGGGGCGGGGTTTCCATACAAAACACTACCTTCAGTCTTGCTAACATGATTGACATTTGTTAGTTTAACATTTGCCTTGATTAAAGAAAATATTTTAAAGATTGATACATGTTTAAAGTCAAAAAATGAAAATATTGTGTAGCATATTTGTAAAATATACAACCCCCCTTTTCCCTTTCTTAGTCTAGAATAGGACCAGGAGCATCTCCAGTTTTCTGTCTTAAAATATATCACCCATCCATAGGGTCACTGCCGGAGTTAGACATGGGTATACAGTAGCAACAATTAGCATGAGATTCTTCATGACACAAATGATGAAGTATTTGAGGTAAGTAAGAAATTAAAAAAACAAAACAAAACAAAAAAGGAGTCTTGAAAGTAGGTAAAGGAATAAGGTGGGTGGGTCAATGAGTGTAACAATAGACCTGATTAAAAACACCAACTCCAAGGACAAAACTAATGTCTTAGAGAACATTCAACATACAGTACTTTCACCAACGCATGAGCAGCTGTACTGGGAGTCTCAAACAAGTACAGTACATAAGACTGTTCTATGGAATTTCCAACCCTGTTCGACACAGTCAAGCTGTCACGATCTGGGTTTTGTTTCTTGTTGTTTCCTGTTTTATTTTGTAATACTTCCTGTTCAGTTGTCACGTCCCGGTTTTAGATCCGCCTTTATGTTGAAAGGACTTCCTGCTACGTCACATCACAGCTGTTCCCTGTCAGTACCGGTCCGCATTATCCACACCTGCACTTCATCTGCTATTAGTTCACTTTGTATTTAACCACCACCTGTGTCCTTAGTTCCCCGCCAGATCGTTGTTTGTGTGTTTCCTGTCATAATCCGGTTTGTTGATCCTGCCCTACCGTGTTTCGTGAATCCTGTCTTGACTGCTGACTGCGAGCCTGCCTGATCCCTGCGTGTTCTTGTCTGCCCTGCTTTTCTGTTCTGCCTGTTGCCGACCTTGCCTGCCTGACCACGATCTGACGCTCGACGATTCTGGTATTGTAACCCCCTCTCGTGTATGAACCTTGCCTGTCCCTGACGCTGCCTCTGCCTAACCCAGAATAAACCACCCTTTGATCACCGTCAACCTGTGTTTTGCTGTGCATTTGGGTCCTCATCCGAGCGTTCCTGACAGAACGATCTGGCCAGACTTGGACCCAGCCAGCATCCAGCCTCCGTCTAGGTCAGTGACTGTTTTTTGTTTCTTGTTTTGGTTTTTGTTTTTGGCGGCGAGTCCCATTCACCCGCGGGGAAAATGGAGTTTACATGCGCCGAGCTACCCAGCGATCTACGCCATTATTTTTCGATCCTCGCGGAGGATTACCGAAGGGCGCCCAACCCGGAAGCCCAGCGCAGCGCCGTGGAAGTGGCGGTGTGGACCCTAGAGGATGAGGACGGCGTGCTAGAACGCTCCAGTGTCCGTCACCTCTACGAGCAATTGTGCGCGCGGCTTGGGGAGTTAAGCAGCGCACTCCGCACCACACCCGCCTCCACGCCGTCCGCTCGGGCCACGCCAGCCGAAACACTTACATCAGTGTTAGTTAATAACAGGATTTTTGCACCGTCGATGGCTTCGGTCTCCTCCTCCCAACCCCGTCGGACCGTCATGATTGCACCAGCCTGCCCAGCTCCACGTTTACTCCGCTGGGAGGACTTCCTGCACTCGTGCGGTCCCCAGTCTCCGTGGTCTCCAGCTCAGCCGTGTTCCGTTCAGTCTCCAGCTCAGCCGTGTTCCGTTCAGTCTCCAGCTCAGCCGTGTTCCGTTCAGTCTCCAGCTCAGCCGTGTTCCGTTCAGTCTCCAGCTCAGCCGCGCGCTGTTCAGTCTCCAGTCCAGCCGCGCGCTGTTCAGTCTCTAGTCCACGTTCCAGTCCAGTCGAGCCCCGTCCCAGTCCAGTCGAGCCCCATCCCTGTCCAGTCGAGCCCCGTCCCTGTCCAGTCGAGCCCAGTCCCTGTCCAGTCGAGCCCCGTCCCTGTCCAGTCGAGCCCAGTCCCTGTCCAGTCGAGCCCAGTCCCAGTCCAGTCGAGCCCAGTCCAGGTTCCCGCCCAGTCGAGCCCAGTCCAGGTTCCCGCTCAGTCGAGCCCAGTCCAGGTTCCCGTCCAGTCGAGTCTATTCCAGGTTCCTGTCCAGTCGAACCCAGTCCACGTTCCAGCCCAGTCAAGTCCCGTCCCAGTCCGGTCGAACCCAGTCCAGGTTCCAGTCCCGTCGAGTCTAGTCCAGGTTCCCGTCCAGTCGAACCCAGTCCACGTTCCAGCCCAGTCGAGTCACGTCCAGGCCCCAGTTCAGTCGAGTCCTGTCCCAGTACAGCCGAGTCCTGTCTCAGTCCAGTCCAGTCACGCGCCTGTCCCAGTTCAGTCCAGTCACGCGCAGGTCTTGTCCCAGTCAGAGGACACCACCTGTCGAACGGGTGCTATGCACACCCGATCAGGCCCGACGTCTGCTCCGTCGAGCTCGGCGGTTGCAAGCAGCCAAGCCGGCTTCAGAGTAGACGCCGTCTCAGTCGCTGCCGGCTCCAGTGAGGAGCCTGAGAGCAGCGCCGCCGGCTCCAGTGAGGGGTCTGAGAGCAGCGCCGCCGGCTCTAGTGAGGAGTCGGAGAGCAGAGCCGCCGGCTCTAGTGAGGAGCCTGAGAGCAGCGCCGCCGGCTCTAGTGAGGAGCCTGAGAGCAGCGCCGCCGGCTCTAGTGAGGAGCCTAAGGGCAGCACCGCCGGCCCCTGTGGGGAGCCTGAGAGCAGTGCCGCCGGCTCCTGTGGGGAGCCTGAGAGCAGCGCCGCCGGCTCTAGTAAGGACGCCGCTCCTGTCCTTGTCGGCCATGTTGAGGCCGTTCCTGTTCCTGTCGGCCAAGTAGAGGTCGTTCCTGTTCCTGTCGGCCAAGTAGAGGTCGTTCCTGTTCCTGTCGGCCTTGTAGAGGTCGTTCCTGTTCCTGTCGGCCAAGTAGGGGTCGTTCCTGTCCCTGTCGGCCATGTTGAGGCCGTTCCTGTTCCTGTCGGCCATGTTGAGGCCGTTCCTGTTCCTGTCGGCCATGTTGAGGTCGTTCCTGTTCCTGTCGGCCATGTTGAGGTCGTTCCTGTTCCTGTCGGCCATGTTGAGGCCGTTCCTGTTCCTGTCAGCCATGTAGAGGTCGTTCCTGTTCCTGTCGGCCATGTAGAGGTCGTTCCAGTCCCTGTCCCAGTCCCTGTCGGCCATGTTGCGGCCGTTCCAGTTCCTGTCCCAGTCCCTGTCGGCCATGTTGCGGCCGTTCCAGTTCCTGTCCCAGTCCCTGTCGGCCATGTTGCGGCCGTTCCAGTTCCTGTCCCAGTCCCTGTCGGCCATGTTGCGGCAGTTCTTGTCCCAGTCCCTGTCGGCCATGTTGCGGCCGTTCCAGTTCCTGTCCCTGTTCCTGTCGGCCATGTTGCGGCCGTTCCAGTTCCTGTCCCTGTTCCTGTCGGCCATGTTGCGGCCGTTCCAGTTCCTGTCCCTGTTCCTGTCGGCCATGTTGCGGCCGTTCCAGTCCCTGTTCCTGTCGGCCATGTTGCGGCCGTTCCAGTCCCTGTTCCTGTCGGCCATGTTGCGGCCGTTCCAGCCCCTGTTCCTGTCGGCCATGTTGCTGCCGTTCCTGTCAGTCTCGGAGTGGCAGTCTCGGCGGACCTCCAGGAGGAGGTCGCGCCAGCCGCAGTCCCGGCGGCCTGGCAGCCCGGCTCCGGCCGCATCTGCATCGGTTCCTGGCGGCCCGGCTCCGGCCGCGTCTCCACGTCTGTCTTCGTCTCTGGTTCCTGCCTCGTCTCTGTCTCTGCTGCCGGACTGGTGGCCTCGCCCTCAGCGCATCCTGCTGCTTGGATGGCGCTGCCTCCTGCGGCGCCGTCCGCCTCGACTCCTCAACCTCCTGGATCAGCGTCCGCCAGGAGGACATCGCCGTTCGGGGGGGTCCCCGTGGACGCTGGCCCAGCCCAAGGGCACTGGGTGTGCCCCCCTGCCTCAGCGGCGGCTGGGCAGGATCTCGCCGCGTCTCCACCCGCCTTAAGAGGGAGCAGCGAGACGTTGTTGTTGTTCATGCGTCGTGGACTTTGTTCTTGTCTTGTGGACATTCATGTTGGTTTTTCTTGATTAGGGGACTCGTTCTGGTTTTGTTTTTCGGGTAGGTCCTCTGGTCTGTCGTGTACGGGCGTGCGTTTTGTTTTGATGGGGGTTCCCGTTTTTCCCTCCCCCAGTCCACCCTCCGCCCGCCCTGTCGGTGTTCCGTGCGGGTTGTTTTTGGTTCTTGCCCTCCGCCGGTCCTCCCTCCGCCCGCCCTGCTCGGTTTTTTTCTTTGGTCGTCTGGAATCCGCCCTTGGGAGGGGGGCACTGTCACGATCTGGGTTTTGTTTCTTGTTGTTTCCTGTTTTATTTTGTAATACTTCCTGTTCAGTTGTCACGTCCCGGTTTTAGATCCGCCTTTATGTTGAAAGGACTTCCTGCTACGTCACATCACAGCTGTTCCCTGTCAGTACCGGTCCACATTATCCACACCTGCACTTCATCTGCTATTAGTTCACTTTGTATTTAACCACTACCTGTGTCCTTAGTTCCCCGCCAGATCGTTGTTTGTGTGTTTCCTGTCATAATCCGGTTTGTTGATCCTGCCCTACCGTGTTTCGTGAATCCTGTCTTGACTGCTGATTTTGAGCCTACCTGATCCCTGCCTGTTCTTGTCTGCCCTGCTTTTCTGTTCTGCCTGTTGCCGACCTTGCCTGCCTGACCACGATCTGACGCTCGACGATTCTGGTATTGTAACCCCCTCCCGTGTATGAACCTTGCCTGTCCCTGACGCTGCCTCTGCCTAACCCAGAATAAACCACCCTTTGATCACCGTCAACCTGTGTTTTGCTGTGCATTTGGGTCCTCATCCGAGCGTTCCTGACACAAGCTTTGTGTTTGAAACAAGTTTAAAAGGCCTTTAAAAGAGAGAATAGAAAACAATTTAAGTTTTTAGGTTAAGACATTATAAGGAAATCATAGCAGACATTATCATAGCAGTTGTCTTGTTCCACCATGCAGCAGGGTGATATTTGCTTGTATTTATGAGACGAAGATCCAGACGAGGTGGAAGATTATTTCTCCGTGTTCTATAGAGTATAGTGAATACTCCAGGGGGCTGAAGAACAGCTTTTATTTGAATGTCTCAGTTTATTCAGGCGCAAATGCCCCTTAATGTAAATGTAACAAAAAAAATTATATTATATTATATTATATTATATTATATTATATTATATTATATTATATTATATTATATTATATTATATTATATTATATTATTTTTGTAGCAATACCTGCTTATTAGTTTCTGTTTGTTAATCACACCAAACCAACCAAACCAGGTAACACTTCGCAGCCAGCTGAAGAACACAAAGGCACATGTGCAAATGCACGTCTGTGAGCATCACCAGCACAGAGGGAGGGACCATGCGCCTGGGAAAAGATGCAGCTACATTACTGTTTGTGATTAGCAGCATATGCTCTCATTCATTAACTAACTACACTTTATTATGATGTAATTACAATGTCAACAGTGTGTGATGACAAAACTAAGCTGTTCCTCTCCAGTCAGACACTGGTGCACTCCATGCAGTAATTACCCTCTTGGCTTTGATGAAAAAGGAGATGATTAACCTTGGTTTCCAGACAGCATGAGGGCATTAGCAGTGACTGGTTAACGGGGAAGTGCATATGACTAAGCAACTTAATATTGTGAATTGGTAGGGCTCCTGAAGTGGCTGCAGTGATGCTTTATTAGCTCAAGGCCTCCTAATTCCAGGTCTGAACCTCTTTAATCAGGCTTTTAAATTATCACTCATTGTTAATGACTTTCTCAATTACAGTGCATTCAATACATGCTTGCATAATCTTTTTTCTTGTTTTCTTTCTAGTTCTTTATTTTCATATTTAATAATAGTATTAGTATTATACTGCTAGTGGTGTTTCCTTGTTTTACTTTGATTTTACCAACATTTGTCACTGTATGGAGTGAAGACGTTGCCACATTGCCAGTGTTCTGACAAAACATGCTTTTACATTCTATATTTAGCCTGTCACAATTCAGAATGAGTGCCTAATGGATGACTTAGAGTTTTATCCCCAACGTTCCACACCATATCCACTTTTAATAGGCAGCCCCCCCCAACTTACACACCCACCCCACTCAGTTTATAAACCTGCTGCCCAGGAGGAAAATCTCCTTTTTGGCTGCATAAGCAAAATGTAGATTGCGCAAACAAAAGCTCCACTTGCATGGCAACAAAAATGATGACAACGCAAGCTTGTCTTTTGCCAACAAAGTTGTGATTCTTGTTTTTTGATGAAGCAGTGGAAAAAAAGCCACTACAACAACATTACCAGCTGTGTGGCTAAGGATGCAAACACCCTAACCACCATCACCCATTTTCTTTCTCACTTTCACAGCACCTGAGTAACATTCCTGCTAATGGGGAAGGTATGACATTCAGCAAGTGACTTACTGTACACCACTAACGAGCTTAGGAAAAATTACAATTGTGTCTAAAAAATGTTCTGAATTATGTGTTTGTGGCCACAATGCACTGAAATGTGTGTTCATCTTTTTGCCTAAAGACGCAAATTTTGCTTACAGAACCATTTTTGCTTATCAACAGAAAATTAGGAAAATATAGGACTTAGCTCATTATGGGGTTGTTTATGTTACACAAGTAACCCATTAAGCCTGGGCAAGAACCTTCTATAACTTTGAGCATGTTAGTAATGTGGCCTCAGTCATTAGATGAGTCTCCTCATTACTCTTTAATGCGCTGAATAAACATTTCACAGGTTCAGTGTTTCCCACCATTGTTCATATTGCTGTGAATGCAGCCTTTTCTTCTGCTGAACACTGAAACTGATATGCTGTGTCGTGCATGCAAGCTACAAAACCACAGGGTACTAGAGGTGAAAAAAGAGGGAAATGTTTACAACCCTACACAACTAAATCCCAACAAATGGCACATAAAGCAAGCTTTTTAAATTGAAGCCAGTCAATGAACTGTAACTTAATTCAATATATACTCACATACAAAAACATTCATCACTGACAAGGCGGTTGGGCCAGTAACTGAACACAGACATTACAGATAGACTATTAACAGAACACAGACATGATGGTTGGACCAGTAACTGAACACAGGACACCTGGACTACAGAAATACAATACAATACAAAAAGACTAGAAGTAATGACAAAACACACAAGACAAGACCACAACCATAGCATTAAGAATGTAAACAAGTCAGATAACATCAACAGTAACACTCAACGTCAGACAGCATGTGGAGCTGAGTTCGTACATATTAAGCATGTACAGTAACACATGTACCACTGTATTTCAGCCACACCGCACCCCTGCTGCACCGGTTTCCCTGCTACATCTGAACCCCGCGGCACCTGTCGCCCAGCCACCTTGCCCAGCTCAAGCTCCAGTGCAGCCATCTGGCCCAGACCCTGCTCGAGCTCAACCCCCACAGTCAGATCAGGCACCAGTTCTGTACCCACGTCTGATTGCAGCCCTAGCTCTGCTTCAGCAGTCAACTTTATCATTATTTTTGTGGATATAAACTGAATTAAAAACACAATAATCTTTAGTGTTTTTATAAATCATTTATATAATGTTACCTTATTAGTCTTATTAGTCACTATTCCCTGTCAGTCTGCAAATGAACACTGCAGCGATGACCTGTGATTAACTTGTGTTAGTTAGTTATAACTAGAAATAGGAAGTTCAGTTCTTTTAACTGACTCAGATCTTTAACTCTTGATCAGTAAAGGGAACCAATAATTTCGAGTCATTTTTTAGTTTGTTTATTTACAGCATGCGGTGCTGTTGGCATTGTAATAATGGTTGTCTACATCATGGTTTGCTTCAGTGGACAAATTATAATCACAAAATGCCACAAGCAATTCAAACCATGTGAAAACCTAGCAAATACGCAACACATTAACGTGGCTTATGCCCTGCATCTTCCCTGCCATTGTTGTTTAACAGTGCAACAGTCGCTTGGTAGCGGTCACATGATAAATGAACAAACCAATGAGCGAATGATCCGTGAAGATCCGTATGGACGAATCCGGAAAAAACTGGAGCACTTGGTGTTCGCTAGAGCCTGCTTGGCTTGGCTATCACGTGACAAATAAACGAAGTCCAAAGACCACTAAGTAATTATGTTTCAAGGAATAAATAATATATGCCGGCTGTCAGGTGACAAACAAATAAACGTCAGAAATCAGACGTTGTTCATTTCCTTGTTTATCAGTCCACACAGCACCATAGCTGAGCCACAGCAATACTTACAAAACAAACAAACAAAACAAACAGAAATACAGTAAATGCTGGAAGCATTCACTGTATTTCTTTCAGCTTTAACTACTTAAGCATACTTTAAGCTACAGACACCGTAAAACAGTCTTTAACTATTCAACAATTAATCTTCCATTCAGCTTTTTTAATATCTTTAATAGTTGTTGATCTATAGCAGTTTAAATATTGGGTGGTTTTTGGTCTTTTTTTATTCTTTTTTGTTCTGTCCAGCAGTTTAGCAAGCTGCATATCTTACGCTGAATGCCATATTGTGATGGACAGCTTTGCTTTAACAAGAGGAGTATATATATAATATATATACTCTTCTTGAACGAACTACTGTTGTACTGTAGTCTACCTTGGAGATTAATACTAATACCAATAATAGTGTTAAGGTGTGTGCACATACTCATACAGACATATACATATCATATATGCCTTCCCATTGATGGCTCTGTATGCTGGACCCCTCGGAGAATTGGCTATCTCCCAAAGTTCCTCATACTTAGCCACATACACATACATTTAGGGCTGGGGGTGGGCTCTTTCACTGGGACCTGGGGCTGAGGCCAGTTGTGGCCTCGCCCACTGGCCCTGGTGGAGAGATCACCACCCAGTTTTAACTGCAAAAAGACATTTAGGGTGAGGGGGTGCACTGTCCAGGGGACACACCGTCAGCCAGCGGTCGTGCTCCTGGAGGTGTCACCCTCCTTCAGTGCACTTTAGTTTCACACACTCACGTCCAAGCTGGGTTGCAGGGTTCTGGGGTACCTTTTCTGCTGCCCTCTGCCTCCCCCGGCTTGGGGGGGGTTGGGCGGGGCTCGGGAGGAGCTGCAGTGAGAGAGTTTATGGTATGTGTGTGATGATGTGTGTTGTATATGTGGGTGGGTGTATGCGTCTGTGTTTGTGTGAGTTTGTATGCGTGTGGTGCGGTTGGAGTGTGAGGGGTCCGGTTTTCCGCCCGGGGTACGATGATCGTCTGCCTGGGTGGTCTCTTTTCTGCTGACCCCCACCAATTGCTGGCCTTGTGCTGCAGGCCGGTGTGGTGACAGGGGTCGGGCCGATGGGGTAGGCCCCGCTCCGCTCGTGTAGGGGTGGTGGACTGGGAGCGGGTCCCACTCTGGGCGCGGGGGCATCTCCTGGCAGGCTCCCTACGGACCGTGGGTCCTCGGGCTCCACTCTTTTAGGCCGACCCTCCCACCGGGGGGAGTGTTTGCCCCTGGTTCTCATGGGGCGGACAGCGTTGACCCCCGGGTGCTGTCTCTGTGGCTGCTGCAGCTCTGCCTGGGGGGCTCTGTGTGGGCGGCTTGGGTCGCAACACCTGCCCTCCTGGAACTGAAGGTGCGTGGGCTCCCTGGCTGCTAGGATTCTTTCCTCTGCTTGTTGGATGGGCGTAGTGGCCCCTCACATCACCCTGGCTTCCACAAGTGGCATTGTTCATGCAACGTCTGCCTCACCCTTTGGGTGAATAATATTAAGCTACAGCCTTACTAACCTTGTAGTGGGACACTTTCCAAATCCAACTGTAAGTATTACTTATACAGTACTTATCACTACCAATATCAATAATGTGTGAATATGGAAATTGTGGTGTTGTATGTCATGACTTTGATTAAGTTGTATGGGATATGTATAACAATGCACATATGTATGTATATGAAATGTATATGTTTGTTTTTGGTAAATTTTAAGCTTTTCCATTAGTGTGTATTGCATGAGCTAGAGTGTGTGATGTCACAGCTAGAGTGGGAGGGGACGTTTTTTTAAGACAGAACTTTTCTGTTTATCTCGTTATACTTATCTTCTTTCTAATGATGTGTCTGGTTAAGCCCTCAGACCTAAACTTTAGTCTGTATATGCCTCAAAGCGCAGGGAGTTCCACAATTTCTCCCATAGACTCTTTATGCATTTGTTTGTGAGACTCAAGATTGGCATTTTGAAATCGTGACTGTGGCCACAATTTTTCGTCTTCAAACATAAAACGTACACCAGTTGCTCATTGAAGCCTTGGCATTTAAAAAGTTGAGTTATTTTTGTGATAGGTATTACGGTTTTGCTTTAAGAAGCCTGTTTAGTAGCGGTGCAACTCTGCTTTCACAGAGTAGAGTAAGCCTGATTTTCCCGCCTTTCGTCTTTATGACAACAGCACAGCTGCACCTTTGACTGACAGGTCAATCCCCTGATGCTCAGGGTAGCAACTCTATGCATATTACTGATTAGTTCATTACACTGTTTGATTCTTAGTAATTAATCACACACTTCCTCTGAATCCTTCCAAAACAAAAACACCAATCCAATTTCTTAGCTTTAATAGGACAATTTCTGCTTTTGAATGGTTAATTGTGACAAGTAATGAGACTATTTTACAGTTTAACTACTGTATAAAGCACACACATCTTTAAATCCTTTTAAAATAGAAGCATCAAACCAAATCTTTAGCTTTAATAAAATAATTTCTGCGTTTGACGGTTAATTGTAAATTGGTAATGTGTCTATTTTACAATAAAGTAATTACTGGTTTATTGTGACTAGTTAGTGAGACAATTTTACAATTTAACAATTACCCACACAAGCTTCCTGTAAATCATAAATAAGAAATAAAGAGTAAATAAGACCACTAAACGTATAGTGCTACTAACTAAGCTTTAAACTTTTTTGATTTCTGCTTTTGACTGCTTTTTTGTTATTTAGGACTACTTAATAAGCACTTTTTCCAGTTTAGCAATTTAGGACAAACACTTTCAAAATAAAATCACTAATCTAATTTTTAGCCATTTGACTAGTTAATTATGACTACTGTTTAGCAATTACCTGCACACGCTTCCTTCAAAGCTTCAACTTTTCTCAATTTAAATTTAACTACTTGTTCTGCAGCAAATTTCAGCTGTAATAAATATTTCCAAAACTTTGAGCTACTCGTTCACCTCTTGAAATCAAAACTATTTAATTACAATATTTAGCCATTTTGATACATTTGGTTATATTTCAACAAATTAAGCAAACCTTTACACACTTCCTTGATTTTCAGCAGTTCTTTAATTTCAGCAAATCTTTTTCAAGTTTCCTCCATTTAAAATTTAACTACTTCAGCTTCTTCTGCAAATATTCAGCACTGTTTAAACAATTCCTAATTCTCTTCACATATGTGCTTTACATGCTTTAGCTATTTTCATCTGTTTTAAATGTTTCAGCTACTTTCAGCAATTCTTCAGGAATACATTCAGCATGGAAGCATTCACTGTGCATTTTCTTAAATGCTTTATCTAGTTATTATTATTATTATTATTATTATTATTATTATTATTATTATTATTATTATTATTATTATTATTATTTTATTGTTATATTTTATGATTGTGGCAAAGTATACAGGACCACAAAATCAACATGTTGATATTATATATATATTCGAAAAGTATTGATTTACAAACACACTTTACATTATATACACAATAAAACTACACACATCTACAAGAATCACAGACCACTTTTGTGTAAATAATGTATGTAGGATGTCAGCTAACAAATAAATAAAGATCATAAATTAGACATCGTTCATTTCCTTGTTTATCAGTCCACACAGCACCGTAGCTGAGCCACAGCTGTCCAAGGAAAAAGAACAAACGTTCCTTAAGGAGCCGTAGGAACGAATCAGGAACGAACTGGAGCGCTTGCTGTTTGCTACAGAGCAGCTCAGCTCTCACGTGACAAAAGAACAAATCCTTGAGGAAGGACGCTCAGTTCAGTGAGTCCTGAACGAATCATCTCTGTTTCCCGTCCTGCTGACTGAGCTTAAGCAGCTGCTAACATGTGGCAAAAGAAAGGTACTGCATGGAACAGAACGAGTCGTTCACTGAGAGGATTTGTTCCTCCTGAGTCATATAAAAGATTAGTTCATATTGAAGCTGGGTCAAGAACGAAACATGAGCCTGTGTCACACTGATATGTTACTTTGTCTGTTTCTTACTCATTTCTTCTTATTTCTAACGCTTTGTTAGATCGTCATGCTTCGAGGCAACAGTTATAACCACTATACCACTGTGCTGCCTGTAGAATACATTAGAACACATGTTATTGTTACAGACAGAGTGGAAACCAAAATTATGACATTTTAAAAACACCAGTGCAATTCAGACCAGGGGACCAAGCTATATAAATATATATAGATGGCAGGGTGCAGTGGGAAGTGAGGGACATCGAGTCATTGGTATTCTAGTGATTGGTGCAGTCAAAAGTGGATGTTTGAGGTGGGGGACTCAGAAAGAGCCCAGCAGACCCAGGGCAGCTTATTGGGATAGAAAAGGAGCCCAGTCACTAGGCTTAGACAGGCTCTGTGCAGGGCTCAACTCATCACATGCCTGTCAGACAGACACCTGCCATAGTGTGAACAGCTACATACACATGCACAAATCTTTTACAATCGCCTAAGCAACCCCTTTCCTCAGGTAACACCTATAATCCGAAAATGAGTATACATATAAGTAACTTGGACATCTGCATATTCAGACACTGAATGGGCAATGTGATTTTTTTCCCTTTGATTTATGTTAGAAGCCTGGCTCATGGATTGTAACAGTTTTCTGCTTTCTGTGCACCCTACAGTTTATTATGATGGGGTTGTATAACACAACTAAAAAGAGTAAGAAATGCTAACTAAACTGAAACTGAAAGTAAGAATTCACTAAAAGAGATTGTAATTTTAACATGCAAAGCAGATCAACTGTGTTCAAGAGTAGTTATCATCTTGCTTTATTGCTTGGTTGCTGCTTCTGTTCACCACAGCTCATCCTAAACCTGCTGCTCTGCAGAGGAAACTTAACAAGACCACCAGATCTTAGAGCACCGTCATTTAAGACAGAGTCCTTCTCCAACCTGGACAGAGCAGGCCACCCTTTTGCACTCAAAAAATAATCTTGCCTAAAACTCTCACTTATTTAATTCATTTACATTTAAATGTTCCAGTTTTATCACATAAACGCTAGGTAGGTGATAATTGTGTGAAGTTTTTCAGTCTGGTTGGGGTTATGCTATTAAATAAAGGATTACATAAAGTTAATTCAATTTTACACACCTTATGTTTATGTGAAATAAGGTAAGAATCATACCTCATTGACTCCCTTGCGCTCTCTGCATCTTATCTGCCACATAAGGGGCACGCTCCAGGAGCTAGCGTAGAGTTGTTTACTCAAGGAGTAACTCAAATGGGTTTGAACCTGTAACCTCCTGCTAATGGACAAGCCAGGCTAATGCTATATCGACTGAGCCACCAGAGAACTGTTGCAACTTAAACCGAATATTTTACAAACATGATATATAAATAAAAGTATAAATATATAAGATTGATATGTTATTTATGAACAATGAAAACATATAAACCTAATTCAAAATTATACAGTTAATTCTTTATTGCTATGGTTCTTCAGACTATCTGCTCCAAAGTCCAACACTCTACCCTTTATGCTACCAGGACATGTTAAACCTTGAAAATAGTAAATTATATAATATATGTAAAACATAATATACACAGTATAATTAAATACATCTTTACCTCAGCTTTTTATTTAAATACAGAAGTTTCCATCGTCCAGTCACATTTGGGCTTTGGTCAAAAAATTATCTTAAAACACTTTGAGTAGATAAGGGAACTTGACTTGACTCAAATATTTCGTTACAAAACATGATCAAAGCGAATGACTGTTCGGGGTCACGTATACCCTGAACAGGTCGCCAGTCTATTGCAGGGCCACACACACTCACACCTATGGAGAGTAGCCAATTAACTCTACTGTGGGAGAAAACCAGAGAACCCACGCAGACACGGGTAACATGCAAATTCCACACAGAAAGGCTCCCAGGCACTCGGAAACATGTCTCCCCTTTGGTTAAATGTACTGCCATACACTGTATGGTTAATACGTAGCGGGTGCGGTATGTTGTATTTTCTTTTGGAGATAATTTTCATAGGCAGCTGTTATATAATTTTGTGGGTATGTATGTGTAATTGTCGGTTTTTGGTACCAACTTGTCATCATTACCGGTTTATAAATATGCCAGCATTTAAAATCAATCAGGTCTGTGGTTTGTTCCTTTTTGCCTCAGTTACTGGCTGCTCCTACAAACCTAGGTTTTGGTCCAAGCTGTAAAGTAAATCCATCAGGTTAATTGATAGCTTGATTTATGTTTAGGTTTTGAATATTGTGATCAGGCACGGTGTTTTGTTTGTGTTTTGTGGTGTTCCTTTTTTTCCCCTTTTGGGGTTAGGCATGATTTAACCAGTCTGTGTTTAAGTTCCCTTTGCTCAGTTGGAGGGGGTTAGTTGTTTGTGTGAAGCGTGCTGGGGGATGCGTCATTTTGGCCTATGTGCATCTATTTAAGGGATGCCTTTTTTGGAAATAAATACTTTCTTTTTGACCATTATTGACTTGTGGCTTTTATGCTGACTGGCTCGGTCCACCAAAGTCACCAATATAAAAATTTGTCAGGGCTGCAAAATAATGAAGCAAAAAACTGTGCAAATGACTGTGCCGACCCCTGACAGAATAAGCAGAAAGGAGTTACCTTTTAAAGCCATTCTTTGAGTGAAACAACAGTATATTATATCGCTCTCAAAAAACAATATGTGTGAAGTTTTATTGACTTTCAAAATTTATCATATGTATACGAGCTGGACCGGGCATCTCTGCATTCTGTTCTCTCTCTGGGTCACAAACCCCCACATGCATGTGGACTATATATGCTTGTTACAGACTGACTGCACCAGCATTCGTTGTGTCTGTACAACCTTCTTTGAACACAACAAAACCTTACAGACATGCCGGTTTTTCTGGGTTTTCTTACGCTCTCATCACTGAAAAACATTTTTTTCATAAGGGTCAGTCTTTTCTTTTTCTACGTCTGCTAAAGGTTACCAAAAAGTAAAACTTTATTATGAGTCATTTTATAGCATGACAGCTAAGTAGGGAATTCTGTTCTGAGATTGCAGTCACTGAAAACAAGTGATCTGCCATGTTCTTCTTCTGCCTTCACTTAAAGCATCTTGGTGACCAAAAACATGTAATGAAAATTAGTGCAGACAAATGCTTACAATTTGGATGTATGGCCTTCATAAAAGTAGAGTAGATGGAGGGTTGTTTGAAACAGCAAAGTTCTCATCACCCAATTCCCTATAATGACTCCCTCTCTTCTAGTCTGACACTTAGAAAGATGAAAAGCAGAGATCCAAATAACATTAACGCAAGCTGACTTATTCATATTTAGGCTGATTTCAGCCTATAATTTCTCAGCTCAGATGTTCACTGGACTTATTAATACATGAAAGAAAAGGCCTAAGTCTATATATCTGACATGAAAATTTAAACACTTCTGCATATCTTGTCTTTCATCTGTTTTAAAGGAACTACCCTTTGCTGCTGGATTAAAACATGGCTGCCACACAGTCTGAGTTAAACGACTAGCTCCAGTTGAGGACCACCCTCTATGTTGATGAAATTCATATCCAAGTACATGCTGCTCTTTATAGTGCAAATTCACATATGCAATAATAATTGAAATTATTTGTTTGACATTCTCCCCCTTTAGTAAAAACAAGGTGGAGATATGAGCTTTATATTTCCATGAACACTAGCAGGGCAGCTAGCCTGAAAATCCTTTTTATGGTTTCTGCTTCACCAAAGAGACCAGTGGAAGAAAAGTGTTTGTTTGCTTATTTGCATGGTAGTGCATCGCAACTAAGGTTGAATCTTGCTCCTACTAAAACCCACAGACCCACCTCAGAAACATATTGTCTCCTAATTATGGTAATATTGAATGAGCAATAAACTTATAGGACAGGATACATATTTGCAAAGGTCCCTGCTGAAGACAAAATAAGGCCAGCTGATTAAAGTTATGCATGAAAGTGGTGATAAACTGTAAAACATCAATTAAATCACTGACAAAACATTCAGACTACTTGACTCAGAGATCTTATTTTCTTGAATATGGTTTCACACTCTTTATTACATCTTGAGCCTAAAACAACAAATAATTACAATGTGTGGTACAATCATCATTCACTGGTAGTGTGAGAATATGACTTTTAACAAGCGAGTGTAAAATGAACCACTGCAAACAAAAGAGCAACTTCTGAATTTGAAATTTTAATTTTATTTTGTATTCAATGTGACCATACCATAAAGAAATGGAAAGCATAAATTGCCTGTGATCATTTTGCCTCCTAGACATACAGCACATGGTTTAGTAGTTGTTTGGTAATTGATAGTGACAGATGCTGTGAAATATGAGCAAAAACAACATGCTCTGTAAGAACTTTAACAGCCTGGTATCTAAAGTTAAAAGCTATGTGTTCAGGGTTAAAAGTTGGCCAAGAATTCTTTGGCGAAAAACCCACACTCTGCCAAAACTCTGTTTTGGGTCAGGTCTCCCATATAGAGTGTGGGCTGCGTTAGTGTCAAGGTTTTGCTCAGTAAGTCTGATAGTCAGGGCCTCAGGCCTTGGCATTGCTGATGGCTGCTGGCTGCTAGTAACCCCTCCTCCTCCATCACCACCTCCTCTTTTTCCTCCTTATCTTTGGGAGTGCATGGTGAGGATCTAGCAGAGAAGAAGGACAATGGCCTTGCAAACTTTGCTCTTTTCTCCTAATCCTTGCTGCATGCCCCTCCACAACTTCCTCCTCTCTCAACATACCTCCCATCTCCTCTGTTAAAATAATGCTAATGCAGAGGTCAGCCCACCAGCTCACGGTTGTCGGAGGCCAACAGCTCCCGAGGAGGTGCTTTTGATTTTCAACTCCATTGAGCTGCCCTTATTCGATATTTACTCTCCAAGACCTCAGCATTAATTTTACACTATACTTCTAAGAGGGCCTATCTAAAAAAAAATCCTACAAAGGGCACTCTAAGCACCTCCTTCCAAGCACACACAAAAATGTACACATGTGCTCCACTGAACACATCATTCTCCACTCATCTCTGACTTCTTCCTATCCACCAGTGGGAAGGCCAATCCTTGGCTAGTTATTGTTGGTACGCCGTTCTATCATTACCACTAACCTTGACTCCTGTCTGCTTGCTGTAATCATGTGGTGCCACCAGGGAGGAAGTCTGGCCTAGGGTGAATTATTAATTAGCAAGACTGGTCCTCGCCCTCAGCATTCCCTGGGAGATGAGGAGAGCTGTGTGTGTGCTTTGCACAGGCGGTAGGGGTTACCCACCATGCAGATGGAATTAACACACCTATCAAGGTAAGAGGGATCAGCACTCTGGGCTACTCATGGAATTGTTAAGCAACATGGAATCAATAACTAACAGTTCATTGCTTCCTGTCATGCACAATACTGTATGTGCCTCCTACTCTCTATACCAGTAAAACTGTACAGCATAAGGGGCGTGGGGGTGTGTTCATTAAGATAAACTTCACAGGCTTCCTCACTTGGGACATGTTGATGAATTCCAGTTTTAAACTAACGATCAACTTCTATACGAAGTGAAAAACAAAGCAAAGCTTCCTAATACTTGTTATCCTTCACTGACCTTTCAACACCTTGCCCCAAGCACACACACACAAAAGTAGGTGCAGTCACACACACACACACACACACACACACACACACACACACACACACACACACACACACACACACACTTCTATCTTTGTTAGAACACATCATGGATTCACTAGCCCCTCATCCTACTGTAACCTTAAACATCATAACTAAATGTTTTTACTCTAAAAACTTAAATGTTTGCTTTCTCCTGAAATGTCATCCTAACTCTTAACAGTCCATGGATGTTATGAGGACCAACCCGAAATGTCCTTATTTTCCTAATAAAAGAAGACACGCATATGAACAGACACAAGGTTCTTGAGCCTGATATATATATATATATATGTTGGCTCAAATAACAACTACACTCACACTGTGGCAGACGGCAGGACTATACGTGTAGTTACCTTACAGTACATTTAAAGAAGCCCGCTTTTAGTTCTTTGGCAGTTCCCCTGGGGTCATCCATTTCCCAGCACTCTGGCTCCCCTCTCGCCCCCAAAAAGCAGGGACTACGGGGACTGGGACAGAGGCTTTGATCTTCACACAGCTCCCTTGAATCAGAGGAAGCAGGGATTTTCTCCAAAGGGTGTGTCTGTGCTCTTATTTCCCAAGAGCATTGAATCAAATCATCTATGAAAGTGAGTGAATTGTAGAGCAAAACAGTGCTCCTCAGGGTGCAGAAACATACATAACCAATCACATTGGTAATAAAAAATTAATCACTGTACCTGCAGCTACACTACCTTAAATGCAAGGTCACATATTATCAGCAACACTTGCACATACATAATGTCAAGCCACCATAGTTTAGAAAAAAAAAACTTTTCAAAATTGGTATATGTCCCAGGAGCATGTGGTGGTTAGTATTAGAATAATTCTCTGGACCTCACTGTACCTTTACACTCCTTTATTCTCTAGATTGCTTACTCTTTTTCTTACAGTGACCGAACAACACCTTAACCCACCTGTTCGTAGTGCCCTCTTGTAGTTTGCATAGGTACAGTATAACACAACATAACATTTCCCCTTTTTACTTTGTATAGTAATAAAATGGGAATCAGGCTCACCAGAGTTTGCAGCTTAAATAGCGCAAAAAAATGAACTCAAATCTCAGCAGCACATAAATCAACAGTAGTATACCATTATAACAGCATGGGACCTGTATTATATCTTCTTAGCAAACTAGAATTACTCTGTAGTTAAGACATAATATCAGAACATAAATGTTCTCTGTCAAAACACATTTATCAATGCATAGGTCAAATGCATTACGTTGTGCATCCTCAGACATCATGAATCATGAAGTGTTCAGTGTCTATGTCTATATCAGCACAGATCTTCTTTTGGAAAAGATGTTAGCTTATATCCATTCCCTTTCCGACCGTCACTCAACAGGAATGTATTTGGTCTCACTTTTTTCATGACAGTTAGTGGTTGTGTGAACTTTGATGAACCCTTTGAGAGATGTTCAGGTCTCCTTACTCTCACAGTGTCATTCACTTGGAACTAGGTACTTTTGCACCTCACCTTCTGTCTGTGTACTCTTTGCTCTTTTGCTGGTTTTGTTTCACTGTCTCTTTCACTTGTGCGTGCATTTTAATGTCCTGTGAATCAGGGAGTGCATGTAGTTTTGGGCCCATCTTACTATTTTTCAGCAGTTCAAATGGTGTAGCTCTTGTTGTGGCATGCGGTGTAGTTTTGTAGGAACTCTGCTACAGCTTGTTTCCATGGTCTGTGCATTTTGTCAGCTGTTTGTAACCACTTTTTGAGTACCCTGTTGAACCTCTCAATGGCTCCATTGGCTCTTGGGTAGTACACACTGGAGCGTAGGCTTTTTATCTCTCTCTCTCTCTCTCTCTCAGAAAAGAAGAAAATGCATGTGAGGTGAATTGACATCCATTGTCAGAAACCAAATACGAAGGATTTCCCTCATGATTAAACAGTGTTCAGAAACTCAATAACTATTTCAGGAGTAACAGTAGGGGCGAATGCAACTTCAAACCACTTATTGTAGTAGTCTGTAGTAGTCAGTGAGACTTATTGCATAGCGGCAGTCCCATGTTGCACATTCAAAAGGACCTGTAATGTCAATTCCAACTTTTTCCCATGGTCCATTAGGAAGATCCACTGGAGTGAGCAGTGCAGTCGATGTTCGTGCAGTTTTATCAGTATACTGGCATGGCACACATGAAGCTAACATGTCATGCACACAGTGATCCATTTTTGGCCACCAGTGCAGTTCTCAGAGTCTCTGCTTTGTAAGGACCAGTCCTTGGTGTCCTTCATGTGCTAGATTTAACACTTTGGATTGGAGTGAAAAAGGAACAATCAAACAATCCATGCCTCTCATGATGAGTGAATGATCCATAGCCAGTTCATCTCTCACACTGAAGTATGGTGCAAGTTCAGGAGTTACGTTCTTTCTACATTTCGGCCATCCAGCCTGTATCTGATGTCTCAGTTGTATTAGTTCTGGGCACTTGTCAGAGACAAACACAAGCAGCAGACAAACTCAGGCAAAGACATAGCATGCAAAGATGAAGAAAAGACTGCAGTCTCCATTTTTCAACAGCCCAAACACATGCAAGTGCTTCACGTTCAATAGTTGAATACTTCTGACAAAATTTCAACAGGAGAAAATTATCTAGATGCAAAGGCAACAGTCTTCTCTGTGTTGTCTGGATGAAGCTGCGCAAGTACAGCACCCAAACCATAGTTTGAAGCATCAGTAGTCACCTGAGTAGGCAGTTCAGGGTCATATAGTGCCAAAGCAGGACTTTAAAGTATTAGTCTTTTAATTTCAGTAAAACTAGGCTCTGCATCAGTAGTCCAGTTAAAGTTCAGATCAGTAGACTCTTTAAACTTGGCACGTGATGGTTCAACAACAGTAGCAAAGTTTGGAATGAACTTACTTTACCAGGCTGCGAGACTAATGAAGGATCTCAGGGATCTTGGATCATGTGGGGCAGGTGCATGAGCTACTGCATTGACTCGTCCTTTGTCTGGGTGAAGTCCCTTCACCATCTCTGCATGGTGGTGAAATGTTTTTACTCATAAGATGTTCAGTTGACATGACTCAACCTTCAGACAGCTTCACCTGGATGACTGAGAATCTTCACCAACAAGTCATTTGACAAGTATAGCCAAGGCCAAGAGCTATAACAATATCCCCATGTATTTCATTCTGGTACCTCACACATGACATTCACCACCACATCCACGAACCCTCAACCATCATTTTCTCCTCTTTCTAGCAGCTCCATCCTCAGCATTATTTACCATAGTACATCCCTCCGCTGTAAAGAAAAAAAAATGTTTGCCTCCTTTTTTTGTCTTTTGGTCTTTTTGTCAGTAGCACTGTCTACTATCCAAACCACATAACTGATCTTACTAAAGTATGTACAGATTTCTCTTCACTGTGGCATAAAAAAATAACAAAATTAAATATTCACAAACATTTTAATTTATTCATTGGCTTGGCATTTAAAGTTTATTTAATGTGGGATTTGTTGTACTAAATTAAATACTATACCACAAAATTGAAATTGCTAGAAATGATTGTTTTGTGTTTAAAATAATATATAATAAAATGTAATATTATTTTTTTGTGTCCTGCTGTCCCTTAAACTTTTTATTCCACCTACTCCTACATTTCCTATTACTGATTAATCTTTTCTGCTCCATACCCATGTAATATGTCTTGTCCTTCAGATCATAATGTTTTGCTATATTCCAGCCTGAACTGGCTTTTCAGCTATCCCTTTTGATGAGAAAAAATTGCTTTTATGAGGGTAATTCATCACTTTTATAAACATGTTCCTTTGCAGTGTGTCTGAAAAACAATATGCTTCGAAAATTAAGAATGTCAGGATAACCGTGAAGGCAGGTCCATAGGGAGTCTTTTGTGGTCTTACTGTAGCTATGTAGTGCTGTGGTGGCACAATAAAACATAGGGATTTTAAGGGTTTCAAAGTGGTCTTCCTGTGCTGGCTTCTGTCAGCCATAAATTGAGAATAAACACGACTACATAAGGGTCACCCATAAATACCTTCATAATTCATACCTACTGGGAGAAACACAGGTAGATTTAATAATTTCTTTGCAATATTTTCTGTGAATAATGTATCCACAATTCTCCACTCACCTCCTCCAGTCTTTTCCCTTAGCTAATAGCCTGAACAGAGCATTACTGGACAACAAAGGAACACATACCATATTGGAGATGATTGGGCTCATGGGTTTATAAGGTGTATAGGTGCATTGGCCCTTCATAAGCAATACTGAGGTCGGCTTCAAATCCAGGTGTGAATCACTTATTTTGTGTGTCTTTTTTATCAAATATGGTTGTCACAAATCCTTTGTGTAACACTTGATGGATTTAATCTCTGCGTGTTAGGTTAGTATTAGGCCCTCTGATTAATCCTCCAGCTGCAACCTTAACTTTTCTGCCATCCAATATGATTTAGATTTTTGGTGCCCTAAGAATAGAGAAAGACTGCCATGTGACAGAGCCTTAAAATCCGACAATACAAACACAAGGCCTACGTAACTCTGTGGATTTGATGCTCATAAGCCAACAGAGGAGAGTGTCGTTAAAGACATAATGCACCTCAGAAAAGAGAATCCAAGAGAGCTTGGTGCCAGATATCTGATCAAAGGACCTTTTGAAGTTTGCACAGGAGCTTTATAGTGTGTGTGTGTTTGTGTGTGTGAAAGCCAGAAAGTAAAAACAGAATGTGTTTATGATATCTGCCTGGGTGTCTGGCTTTGTTAGTGCAACAAAATGCACTGAGCAAATATACAATTTTAGATGGAATTACAAATATAGCTGTATATGTAATTATTACTATAGAGAATAAACCTGTATTATTAATTTAATTTATTGGAAATTGTATTTTTATTGTATCAATTGTGTATTTCTCTTTTGTGTCTTTCCACTTAAAAGAAAACTTTACTGATTTTCAGTGGGGGTTGGCCAAGACGACCTCGGGTAATATATAAGAATGAAGGGACACTCAGATTGCTCCATAATTTCAATGCCGAGAAGTTAACATTTATTCCTCCTGTAAGACTGTAAGATGTTTTGCTGTGATAGTCTGTGAGCACGATGCAAAACGTTCTGAGATGTTTCAGAAGCTTTTTGCAAAGGAATAAATGATAATTTATCTGCATAGATAATATGGAGGAATCCCTTCATTCTAACTTACTACCCAAGATCATTTTGGTCAGCCCCATTAAAAATCAGTGAAGTTTTCATAAATAAAAACATTCTCAGATTTATTTTTTAACCAACCCATCCACTTACAATTTCATGGTGCATTATAAAGCATGCTAAAGACATAAGCAAATCTTAAAATTGTTTGATGGCACGGTAATAGAATGATGATAGCCCTAGGTGTATCACCCCATTATTACATTCGACCCAAGTGAAAAGAGAAAAACCAGAACTGACAAAAATAAATATCCTAATAATAAATAATAAATTATTTTGGGATTCTCAAGAAGAAGCTTTCTTTTAAACAATTAACCAACTATTGATTGTATTGCTGACTATTGAATAAAATATTATTAAAATGCTGTCCCTTATCTTATATGGTAAAGAACATTGTGCATACTTGCTTCATGGCCTATTTTTGCCTTGTTTCAGCTCTAGTGGTTGTAGCTACATTACAAGGTACTGTATTATACCATAGCTGGTGTGATTTGTATGATGAGCAGCAACTTTACTTCCACTTCTGCAACCATATTTTGAAAGGTTCAATATCTGGTTTACACTTAAACTCCATACAATGAATTCACCTGTGCTCTCTCTCTATTTGCCTGCACAACTAAAACCCTCCTCATAGTTTAGCACAGGGATGTCCAAAGTATGGCCTGTGGGCCAATTAAAAGCGAAATGACTGTCACAGTTGACCTGCAGCAAATTACAAAAATATATCAGAATATATCAGCACATGAAACCTCCTGGTTTTGCATTTTTTGGTTTGAACTCTAGGTGGAACTACTGAGTTCATGAAGGCTGTTCCTCTACCATGCAAAATTAAGAAAAGAAAACGCAACAGAAATATTTTTGAAGTTGTTCTAAATACACTAGTGTGCATAACTGTCCACAACTTGTATCTAGCTTTTTTCTAGGTTTTGAGCAGTACACACACTGTTAAAAAGCTACAATGTGCATCGGGGGCCAGAGCGCACCTTGTTTCACCACGGACCAACTGATCTAACTGCGCAGCGCAGCAGTTATCCTCAGGGACAAACACAATATCCCTGCTAAGCTGTTAGTGAAGACCCACTGTGGGCGCCGCACCGGAAAACTATGACGGGCGAAAATAAGATGCTTCAGACCCGCTCTCTCCTCCATCATCATGGGAAACGTGAGATCTCTCCCCAACAAGATGGACGAGCTTGCGGCGCTCACACGACATCAGTACAATTACAAGACGAGCAGCGTCCTGCTGTTAAGAGAGACTTGGCTGACTTCACTCATCCCAGACGCACTGGGCAATTTTCACCTACTGTGTGCAGAAAGAACAGAGGACAGCGGTAAGAGGAAGGGAGGGGGCCTGGCTGTGTTTGTGAACATGAGATCGGGTAAACCAGGACATTGTACTATCAGAGAGAAGCTTTGTAACAGAGACATTGAGCTGTTAGCAGTAGGAATGAGGCCAGTCTAACTGCCACGGAAGTTCACACGTTATAATAATTGCTGTGTACGTCCCACACTCCGCTAACGCTGACACAGCTTCTGAGACCCTGCTCTCAGTCATCAGTAGGCTGCAAACACAGCGCTCACAGGCCCTCTTCCTGATTTCTGGGGACTTTAACCACAAACCTCTTTCAGCTGCTCTGCCCACATTCATACCCAGTATGTCACTTGTCCCACTAAAGACAATAAAATACTGGACTTATTTTACGGCAACACCAAAGAGGCCTACATCACATCTTCCCTCCCATTCCTGGAAAGAGCTGACCACAACATCCTGCATCTCCTGCCTGTGTATAAGCCTGTAGTACACCGGTGGTGGCCCGCACAGTGAAGAGGTGGACAGCTGAGAGCAATCATCAATCAACATCAACTTCTGCTGTTAAAACACCAATACCTCCAGGCTGGTACATTGTTTCACCAACAACAAGCTGTGGGTCACCCCTGATATTAAAGCTCTGCTAACGAAGAAGAAGAGAGGGTTTAGATCAGGGAACAGGGAGGAGCTGAGGAAGAAAGGAGAAAGAACTGAGAAGGAAAATCCATGAGCGGAAGGCCAGCTGCAGGAGGAAGATGGAGGATCAACTGCAACGTCAGTGAGGTGTGGTGAAGCCTAAAACAATCTCAGCCTTCAAAGCACCATACCTACAGGCTGAAGGGGACCTGAACTCATTCTTCAATCGGTTCGACCAAGCAACCCCCCACACCCAGCAGCTGCTTCCAAACTGTCTGGCACCTGGACCAACCCCCACACCACCAGCGCCTCAGAACACTGGACTACCCCCCACAGTCCTTCACAGTTCTACACAAAGCACTGGCAGCACTGGGCCTCTCTGATCACTGTCTGCTTCACCTCATCCCAACTATAGGCAGAAATCTAAAACCTGTAAACCTGTGGTTAGGATGGTGAAAAGGTGGACGGAGGAGTCCAAACTGAAGCTGCAGGGCTGCTTTGACTGTACTGACTGGGAGGGTTGAAGCCGCAGTGGGAGACATTCATGAGCTCACTGACACTGTGACATCTTACATCAGCTTTTGTGAGGATATATGTGTAGAGACAAAAACTGTACGCACATTAAACAATTACAAGCCATGGTTCACACTGGACTTAAAAAAGCTTCGCCAGGCAAAGGAAGATCCTCTCCCTTCAGACATTCCACCATCGTGAGCCTCCCTAAGAAGTCCACCATCAGCAGCCTGTGTCACAGCTCATGTCATTTAGCCACTGCACTCACTCATTTCCGGTTTTATTTTGTCACCACTTCCTGTTTAGCTCCTTACCCAGTTAGTGCTACTTTACTTCCTGTCCTAGTTATCTCCACCTGTATGTCATCAGTAATCAGTCACCCAGTACTTAAGCACCACCTCTTGCCATAGTTCCCTGCCAGATTGTCTTTGTGTTATAGCCAGCAGTCCAGCATTATTTCATGCCTTGTTTTGTGACCGACCCTGTTTTTCCTGACCTTGCCACCTGCCTCATCTGTGATACTGCCTTGCCGTAAGTCTGACTTAAGCCTGCCCCTGACCACCGACTGTCTGATCCATGCCTGTACCGCTACTGCCTCAGTTGTGTATGGACCTTTGCCTGCCTGATAACGAGTTCTAATAAATCCTTATTATCACTGAGCTTTGTCTCCGCCGTGCATTTGGGTCCGCTACCTAGAGCGCCGTGACAGCCTGAACGACTACAGACCTGTTGCCCTGACATCTGTGGCCATGAAGACCTGTGAGAGGCTGTTTGAGGCATCTGAAAAACATTACAGACCCCCTGCAGTTCGCCTACAGAAAAAAACAGGTCGGCTGATGATGCTGTAAACCTGGGACTCCACTACCTCCTGCAGCACCTGGATCTCCATGGCACATGTACCTATTCGTGGACTTCAGCTCAGCCTCAGCCAGAATACCATCACCTCTGGTATTATCCACCATAAACTGACCCAGCTCACTGTCCCCAATCCCTCATGCCAGTGGATCAGGATCTTTCTGATTGACAGGAGACAGCAGGAGAAGCCAGGCAGCATCACATATGGCACCATAAGCACCGCAGGGATGTGTCCTCTCCCAACTGCTCTCCTCCCTCTAGACAAACGATTGCATCTCAGGGTACCCATGTGTGAAACTCCTAAAGTATGCAGACGACATGACCGTCATTGGGCTCATCTAGGACACTGACACATCCTGTTTTATTTTGAAGTCACTTCCGGTTTCTGTTTAGTCATTCCATATCCCACTTTACCTTTTTAGTCACATGATCTATCAGCTGTTTCCATCCATTTAGCTCTGTACTTCACCAGTCGTTGAGGAATCTGGGACGTAGCTTCTTATTCACTGATACAATGCATGATTTTTTCCACCCAAATGGAACTCTCTCCAGCTGCAGGCTCAGGTGAAAGATCTGTTGGAGGACACCACATAGCCGGGAGCACAGACTTTCAGCACCCTTTTCTCACCTGAGTCGCTGTGATTGTGTGTGAGGTGAGGGTGGATAAGCCCTGTGGGTGATGTGAAGGGGGGCCTATCGTGGGCAGCGGGGGGTTTAGAGACCCAACCTAGAATCTGTTAAAGAAGTTATTAAGTTCGCTGCCCCTGTCCACAGACCCCTTGGTCACCTGGCTGCCAGACTTGTAGCCGGTGATGGTCCTCATGCCCCGCCACACTTCCCTGGTGTTGTTGTTTTGGAGTCTTGGTTCCAGTTTCCTCCTGTAAGCCTCCTTCCCCTCCCTGATTTTGACTTACACGTAGGCAGCTAGGATTGTCCAGAAAGCTGCCTCCCTGTCACCTGACCTGAATGATTTCTTCTTTTCATTCAGGGTGGCTTTTATGTCACAAGTGACCCATGATTTGTTGTTAGGAAAGCAGCAAAAAGTTTTATCAGGGACATGGGTGTCCACGCAGAAATTAATATAATCTGTGATACAGTCTGTCAGTCCATCAATGTCCTCCCCGTGAGGTTCATAGAGAGCCTCCCAGTCAGTGTCTTCAAAGCAGCTCTGCAGAGCAACGCCGTCCTCATCTGTCCACCTTTTAACAGTTTAAATGGTGGCTGCTTTTGACCCTGAGGTGTGCATTGTGGCAGCAGATGAATCAAATTATGATCCGACATTCCCAGAGGGGGGAGGACAGTGGAAGAGTAGGCATCCGTAACATTAGCATACATCAGGTCCAGTGCCTTCTTACTTCTGGTGAGACAGCTCACAAACTAAGTGAATGGAGGAAGTGACTTGTCGAGGCTGGTGTGATTAAAGTCACCGGAGATAATAAAGAAAGCATCAGGATGTCTGGACTGCAGGCTGGAGACAGCTGTCTGTATGACGTCAGCCAGGTCTCTGTGAGAAACACATTAAACTGCACTCTACAAAGATTCTCTCCTCTCTTGCTGGTCTGGTCAGGTCTGCTCTTGTGCACCAGCTTTACAGATGAGGGAAAGTATAAATCCAAGCAAAAAAACGGACGAGAACTCATGATCATACAGGGTGCACATTAAAAAAATTATAGAAAATCACACGCAGTAGGTAAAAAGTAAAGAAAAATACAGAAAAGACAACACGTACATTCCAGTGCGTACATTCCAGCAAACAAACGATTAGACATTGCTTTACATTTTAATAAAAGGTCATATTTTAACAGTTTGTTTGAATAAAGACATTGTTTTTATGTTGTTTGTCGTTTATTTTGAATCAAAGCAGACAGTTGTTAGAAAGCCACAGACTTTTCATTTAGCCAAAACCCTCCAAAACAAGACAGTTGTCCCGTCCAAGAGTCTCTGTGATAATACACGGCCAAAATTAATTATTGAATTAGTATTTGTTGCTGCCACCCAAGCTCCACCGTTCAGTTGGAGCTTGGGTGGTTTTTTTTGGTCCTCGCTTGGCATCCTGAAGCTAGTTTCCACATCCTTTGAATCCAACACTTCATCCAAGAGAAACCGTCAGTGGTAGATTCATTGCAGCACTGGGATATTCTGTTGTGCTTCTATCGGCACAGAGACACAATGCATCTGGCTCTTGGCTGTGTGTTGCTGGACGCTGGCCCTTAACTTTCTGCTGTGGGCTGCTGGGGTAGGCCTGTCTTGCTCCAAAACAGCAAAACCCGTTGGCGCTGTACCCTGGCTTATACAGTACAACTAACGAAGAACAACTAACTGTCTTCTAATTAATTTACAGCGGGACATTCGGCCATTAAATATTATTGCTGTATGTGTATGTGAGAAAAAACAATGGCAAACAGAGCATTTGTGCTCTGGCAGGCTGGCTCTCCGCCCCCTCTCAACCTAGCTCCGGACCCTCTCAGCCTGACCGTTGCTAGGGCAGGCACAAAAAGAACCAGGAAGCACTAGTTGTAGATTTGGGGCCACGGCAAACCATCTGCCAAGGCATTTTACCAAAGGAATAAACGATTACTTCTCTGCATAGAAATTTTGGAGTCTCTCTTTAATATCACCCAACAGAGTTTATTCTTCCACACAAACCACACAGGATTTGGTGCGCTCAACAGGTTATGGGCCCAGGGTTGAAAATAAGTGATTGTTTTAAGAGTCTTTTTACAACACTTTTGGCATATTACGCACTAGAAAGAAGCTATCCCAGAGGGTGAGAGGTGGGGTATGCTACGGTGGCCCTGAAGTGCAAATCACAAACAAACACAAAGACGAAACACAATGACAATAAAAGAAAAAAACAACAACATTAACAGGAAACACAACGACATTAAAAGAAAAACAACGACATTAACAGAAAACACAACATTTCAACATTACGGAAAGGGTAGGGACCAGGTTTTGTTTCTGATTGGTCACAAGCTAAGTCAGTCTAACTTTTATTTCCTGTTTTTCCTGCGAGCTAAAAACCTTACTATGCTGCGCTAATTAAAATATTATGGGTTATTTAACAAAGGATTTTAGATAGAAAACTGAAACAGACTCGATGTTAAAACTGAGTTTAAATGCTTGGTGAACTGAATCTGCAAGGATCTCTATCTCACGCATCATAAGTTAATGAGACCAAACTACGTACTGTACTGTATGGCGCACCTTACAGTATATACTGAGCTGAAACTTGTTTATACAGTATGCCAGCTACCTTGTTCGGTAGCCAAACAGCTATTCAGGTCCGCAAAGTCCTCATAAGATTGCTCTTCCCACATCTTATTAAAGAGTCCTGCTATTTCAGTTTTGGTTTGGGTGTCCGAATAGACTTTTAATGTTAAAATATGTTGACAGCATATCCAGGGTGCATCCAATAAAATAAATAGCGTAATGCCTTAGATTAAGTTCTCAAAATACAAACAAACATAGCATGGATATTGCTCTATGTAATCTTTACTTACAGTATAACAGTATAACATATACCAGCTAAAGCAGCTGCTGTTATGGCAGATAAACTGGAAAACTTGTGCTTTAATATACCTATCTGGCATTAACTAAAAATAAAACAATTTAGACCAGTGTCTTTGCCAACTTACATTTGGTTGCAGAAAACAATTTTACTGGAAACAGGTATATAGACTGACAAAATAGGAGCATAGAAGTTCAGAAGTCAGCTCGGTCCTCCTGCATACATTTTGTTTGCTAATCTACTTTAATTGATTACAGATAAATATTTCTAGTCTGCCCACTGTATGGTGTATGTGTCACATGTCTGAGCAGTCAGTCAGTTCAGGTTCATTAACAAATTTCTGTATTTTTGTGTAAACAAAAATATTACATTCCCTTACTTTGTGTAGATTACAAAACAAATATTTGTTGGATGGTCAGTAAAGACATCCTCATTATGCTGGACTATAAATGTAACACTCAGTTAGCAACTGTATTATTAATCCACCTTTAATGACTTAGTATAAACAGTGCCCAACTCCTGTGAAGCATTCTCTCTATGTTTTACTCTTATCAACTTCTTGGCACCAGAACAGGTATCAACTAGAAAGCCAGTTGAGAAAAAGCTATGCTAATGTTAGCTAACTTTCCACAGGTGCAAAGAAGTAACCTTCACCCGTAACGTTAGCTGTGTGTGCGTCTAAACATGAGTATGCAGACACATGTTGTAGCTCCCTCCAAGTTATTCACAGACACAAGGTGTCACAAGGCATAAAAAAATGCACTACCACTATGCATAAACATAAACCAATGTATTACTCGCTGGTCAGAAAGTCTGCTTCATCTCAAGCAAAATGTTGAGCCTGGTGAAAGCATTAATTAAAAAAAAAAAAATTAAAATAAACAACCTACAGACGTATAAAGACAACACCCAAACATTTTCCAACAGATCTTAACATAGTAGGAGCCACAAATTGGAGGAAGAGGACTAAACAGGTGCCAAAACAGTCATTCAGTATGGTTAACCTAGCTAACTTAGCTCTCCTATACGGCCACCTCACATTCAAGATGAACGCAATACATTTGCCAGTGAAACAACCGGGGGAATACATGTAATTACCAACCAAAAATGATTTTCAGATGTACATCTATTCTTTTCCGTACTTTTACAGACCTGTAAATGAAAACAAAAACATGACCGCTCTCTTTCTCCGCTATAGCCAGACTGAAGTCGAGGACGAGCGGCAAGCCGCTGCGCCCGTCACACTCAGGGGTCGAGGCCCCCTTATGGGGGAAACGTGTAACCTCGCCAAGCCCAAATATTCAATTCAGTGATACCACCAGTGTTCTCTTATATAAACACATGTACATACACCTCGTTGGCCTCAGTAACCCATAGGGAGTAAACCTAAACACTGAAAGGACTTGCTTTTAAACTTACCGTCTTATTGCTTAAGGCTCCGCCCCAACAGTTACGACATAAAATGATCAAATTAACCCGTCACAATATATCAGCTTGATTGCAGTTACATATGTAGTTGACAATATCGTCCTTGGCATAGTAAAGTTTAACAGGTCAAAAATACATTTTTACCTTCCACACAAGGAGGTGCAGGAGAGACCCAGCTAGACCATAACTCCGTGTAACGTTGCTGTACAGCTGTTTGACTACAGTCGAACATTGTAGTTGGCTGTTTTAACACGGAGCTTGTTTCAGGTGTTTCAGCACCGACCACGTTGTTCAGTCTCCAGGCAGCTGTAAATGGCAGTGACGTTTCTAGAAAAAAATGTCCGATAAAATCCTTCATTAAATAGCCCTTAATATTTTAATTAGTGCAGCATAACCACACTTTTAGATCACAGGGGAAAAACAGGAAATGAAAGATGGTGTTACTTAGCTTGTAACAAGAAACAAGACATGGTCCCTACCCTGTTGTTGTGTTTTCTCTTAATGTCATTAAGTTTCTTGTTTATGTTATTGTGTTTTTTGTTAATGTCGTTGTGTTTCCTGTTAATGTCATTGTCCTTTGTCTTTTGTTGTTGTGTTTCGTCTATTTGTTTGTTTGGGATTTGCACTTCAGGGCCACCTTAGTATAGCCTAAACAGGTTGCCAGTATATTGCAGGTCCACACAGAGAGACAAACAACCATTTAGACACACAGTCACACCTACGGGCAATGGAGAGTAGCCAGTTAACCTAACTGCATGTCC
This sequence comes from Betta splendens, assembly GCF_900634795.4. Classification (NCBI taxonomy): domain Eukaryota; kingdom Metazoa; phylum Chordata; class Actinopteri; order Anabantiformes; family Osphronemidae; genus Betta; species Betta splendens. Next base: position 1,625,301 of record NC_040898.2, read on the forward strand.
TTGGATTGTGGGAGGAAGCCAGAATACCTAGAGAGAACCCATGCAGACACAGGGAGAACATGCACACTCCACACAGAAAGGCACCCGGGCCGCCCCGGGAATCAAACCCACACCCTTTTTGCTGTGAGGCAACAGTGCTACCCACTCCACTGCCCTTAAATATAATATATAACCTTAATTTAAAATTATACAGTTAGTTCTGTATTGCTATTGCTTTTGCAATTAAGTACCAACACCTTTAACACTCCAACCAACACTAAGTGGTTCTAGTTTGGGATGCAGGAGGTTGTGAGTTTGAGCACAGCTGATTCCACCAGAGAGTTGAATGTCCCCAAGGGCATCAGTAAAGCATGTCTTATCCTATTTTATGTAGATATTTCACATAAACTGATGAAATGGTTCACGTTAATATGAAATTCCTCATTACTTACTTACATACATCAGGGTATTTGACCAAGACACAAGGTTTATGTGAAAATTGCATTAACTGAATGTAATCCTTTCTTAACCCGTTAGCTTCTAAGCTGCATTTTGTGTATTAGAAGCAGATTTGGCATACTCAAATTAAAATGGTTGTCGTTCCTGCATGGTAAGGGCCATAATATGGAGCTTAGTGTCTTCAAAAAGGAAACATATTTAAAAAAAACAGAATACAGTTACTCAGGAGCAAAGTAGTGCCAAGTGCTTAGATATAAGTAGCTCCCTGGTGTGGTGAAGCTAGAGTCAAAATGTATGTGTGTTTGTATTATATACACACACACACACACACAACGGAAAAATCAACTCAAGTAGTGTTAAAATATATTGGGACTACTTTTCATACATTTACAGTATGATATTTCACTCTCTAATTGTAGCAAGGATTTTACCAGACTCCTTCAAGCTGCTAGCTGTTCATGTCACACTAAATGAGGACAATGTCACTTTGTCAGACTTAAAGAGAAGACTACAAAGAAACAAGAAAACTGTACAAAGGGAACAGCAGAGTTGAGCTGCACAAGAGGAACAGCAAAGAAGAGCTGCTCAGAAGGAACAGGTGCTACATTAAAAAAATGCAAAAGAGTGGAAAATTAAGTTACTGTTCCTAAGTTCCTAAACTAATATCTCCCTGGTGTCAAGAACGGTAGGAATCCAGACCCAAAGGCACAGCTTGGAGACATTAAACTAAGTAAGTTTAATCAGAAGTTCAGGCTTGGTCACAAACTGGTACAGGTCGGTACACAGGTTAAGTACTGAGATACTGACTAACTGAATCATATGACAGGGAGTAAAACTAGAATGAACTACGACCGACAGAACGCAAACAGGAACTACCAAAATAAAAAAGGAAACAAAAATAAACATGACTAAGACAGTGGATCTGTGACAGAAACATTGTCATAGGCATGAGGGAGGACAACTTCTCTCTCCAGGGGAGGGAAGCCTTCAGCTGCTGGCTCATCCTCTCGGTGTGACTGTTGGTTTCTGGATGATATACCAAAGACAGGCTGACCTGGGCTCCCAATAACAAGCAGACCTTTTGGCAGAACCTGGAGATAAACGTGGAGATAGACCTCGATCTGACAAAATATCTTTAGGAAACCTATGAAGGCAGAAAACATTCTCCAACACTGCCTGGGTGGTCTGTTTGGGCATGGGTACAAAATGGGTCAGGCAAGAGTAGCGGCCAATTGCAGTCATAACAACAGTGTTACCTTCAGATGGACGTAGTGCCTGGGACCAGAGTTCGGTGCAAGCTCTTGAGTGAAGAATAAGTAGGATAAGCTGCAATGTATTCCTTCATGTGCTTGAGGACAGATAGCCACCAGAATCGGCAGCTGATGACAAAGGTGGTTCTTTTAGATCAAGGATCGCAACTGAAAATAGATGAATGAGCCCAATGGATTACCTTCCCCGAAGCTGCAGAGGGACAAACAGGCAATTTCGAGGACAGGCAGGCACTAGTGGAAGGTCCTGACTTGCCTCCTTGACACAATTTTTGCCTAACCATGTGACTGCTTTGCAGGCTGGATGGTCTCCAAAACTTCACTTTCCTCCTCGGGAGGAATGCAATTTTCTCCAATGGGGTCAAAGCAAGTCTGGTTCTGAAAACTCCGCCCGATGTGATGTTCTGCCACTGCCTCAGCATTTTTATATTTGTGTTCTACAATGCTGGGTTTGCTTCACGGCTACGATTAACAGTCCGTCATCCACATGCTGTTGTAAGTACATGCTTGTGTAGGGAAAAGCTAATAGCTAGTGGCCTGTGATCGGCTACAAGCAGAGAGCCGTGAATGGAGATTTTGTCCTGTTGAAATGTGCTGCCGTGGTTTGCTGCCGTTGGCTACAAATTAGAGAGCGGCTTTTCGGACTTATAGCCGTTAGCTGTTAGCGCGCCATTATCTCGCCGGTATCAGCTACACAAACAACTGTTGCTCATATTTGTGTTGCGTTAGTCGTTAGTGCTAACAGCTTAGCTAACAGCTGGGTGATGACTAAGATAGGAAATTGCAGATGAATGCAGTTATATCCCGTCATGTGTCACAGCCTGAATCGATTTGTGATTTGGGGTTATGTCATTGTTCTATCAAATTCTAACATGTCTACTAACTGTGTTGTGTTCCAAGCTTAGTCACGTCGTGTTATCTATAGCAGACATCTGCTGCTCAGCTCAGGACTGAAGGTATGTACATTCATCAACAGTAAGATCATCATTAGTCTATGACTTAGACTATGTTCATCTGTAGCACAGGCAGGCCTGTCCTCACTCAGTAACCTATACATTGCACATTAGTGTGTGAAGATAACAGTTTTTTTTCCAGCTTTGGAGTAGTGTTGCATTTTCTGGTTGACAATAAAGTTGGCTTTGACTATTACATATTTTACTGAACTTTTTATGGGGGAAAAATATTTTTATTCAGTAAAACATAGTATTGAAATTACGTTTTTTTTATTTCTAACATGGTAAGCTATAAAGCTGAATCAACTATAAGAAAAAAACATTCTTGATAAGGACTGCACAGAAAAAAAGAAAATTCTGGTCAAATGGTAAATGATTATTAATATTCCATCAGTGGTTTATATCCAACATACTATTAGTGTTTTATTCATTAGAAACCCTGCCTTGATCTACACACCAACTTGACAACTTGGATTCTTCACCCCAGGAATCTCTGGCACCAGCTCACTAGAGCAGCAGCACAAGACAAAAACAGTGTAAAAAATATTTATATCATTTCAGGTGTGCTCTTAAACATTGTATAATGTAAGCTAAAGCAGTGTTTTCTATTAACCCGAGTTTTCCGGGTATCTTGCTATGAATATTCAGGCTGCATAGGCCATTTAGCATAAGCGCTAGTCGTTTTGCAAATTATAGAAAGCAAATGAATTAAATGTTACATTAACTTTAAGATATGTCTTGCGCTAGTCGAGGTGTAATGGCTTCAGCAGCCTTCTCTCCAGCTTCAGGGTGAAATTCTGGATCAGATAAATGTGCTTGGACTCCACTACCGAAAGAACTGAACACTATTATTGCCCTCTTAAAGGTCCGTGTTGTGTCATAATCTTCTTTTGTAGAGAATTTGTCACGGCTTCCGAGGTAGCGGACCCACACGCACAGCGGAGACAAGGCTCAGTGAACAACAGGGTTTATTCAAGCTCGTGGTCAGGCAGGCAAGGGTCGGTACACAAAGACGGCGGGTTTCCGTACAGGCAAGGATCTGGCAAACGGTGGTCAAAAGACAGGCTTCAGTTGGACTTACGGCAAGGCGGTATCACAGGTGAGGCGAAGAGCAAGGTCAGGAAAACAGGATCGAACGAGACAATATGTGAGTTAACGCTGGATTGCTAGCAAGGACACAAAAGACAATCTGGCAAGGTGCTGGGCTTAGAGGTGGTGCTTAAATACTAAGTGATGATGACTAAATGACAGGCAGGTGAGTAGATTAGAATCGGAAGCAAGGCTGACTGAAACTAACAATGACTGAGACAGGAAGTGGTGACAAAATAAAACCGGAAATGAGTAATTACAGTGACTAAATGATCTAGACTGTGACAGAACCCCCCCGTCTAGGGCGGATTCCCAGACGTCCCACAGAAAACCAAAAAGAGGAAAACACAACTAAACATGATGGGTGACGGGCTAGAACAACACATAATGATCAAGGCACAAGAACTGAGTGGCAGGGAACAGAACAAAGTCCATGAGGTGAGTCCATGACAGGAACATACAAAGTCCCGAAACCTCCTCAAGGAGGGTGGATGCGCGGAGAGTCTCGGCCGCGCAGCCGCCAGGCCGAGACGGCACATCTTGTGCCCGAGGGCAATGCTGGAGTCCTAGGAGGCCGGCGTCGGAACAAGACGCCTCCCGTGGCCAAACGCATGCGCCGGTGCTTTCCAGACTGGGGGTGCTCCCGGGGCTGAGAAGACGTGGCGGTCGGCAATGGCAGAGACCGCGCCATCGTCGGGGCAGGAAACAGCGACCTCCCGGTAGGTGGACGCCTCCGGAACTGGCCAGCCGACGTGGCCGACGACGCAGGAGGCATCGCCATCCCTGCCACAGGATTCGCCAAGGACCTGGCCCTCCGTCGGGCAGGTGAGGCGAGAGCCGGCGGGAAGCCGGGAACGGCGACGGGGACAGACGTGGAGACAAGGCTGTGACCAGAGACGAGGACAGACGTGGAGACAAGGCTGGGACCAGAGACGAGGACAGACGTGGAGGCAAGGCTGGGACCAGAGACGAGGACAGACGTGGAGACATGGCCGGAGCCGGGCCACCAGGGACCGAGGACAGACGTGGAGACGAGGCTGGGACCAGAGGCGAAGACAGACGTGGAGACAAGGCAGGAACCAGAGGCGAAGACAGACGTGGAGACGAGGCAGGAACCAGAGGCGAAGACAGACGTGGAGACGAGGCAGGAACCAGAGGCGAAGACAGACGTGGAGACGAGGCAGGAACCAGAGGCGAAGACAGACGTGGAGACGAGGCAGGAACCAGAGGCGAAGACAGACGTGGAGACGAGGCAGGAACCAGAGGCGAAGACAGACGTGGAGACGTGGCCGGAGCCGGACCACCAGGAACCGATGCAGACGTGGCCGGCACCGGGCCTCCAGGAGCGGAGACAGACGTGTCCGGGACCGGACCACCAGGAGCTGAGGCGAGTGTGTCCGGGACCGGACCACCAGGAGCTGAGGCGAACGTGTCCGGGGCCGGACCACCAGGAGCTGAGGCGAACGTGTCCGGGACCGGACCACCAGGAGCTGAGGCGAACGTGTCCGGGACCGGACCACCAGGAGCTGAGACGGGCGTGGCCGGGACCGGGCCACCAGGAGCAGAGACGAGCGTGGCCGGGACCGGACCCCCAGGGGCTTGAGGCGAGTGTGTCCGGGACCAGACCACCAGGAGCAGCATCTGTACACATTGGCTCAAAAAACACAGGGACCAGGAGCGGACCGACCACCTCCTCCGGGAGGGTGGCAGGGGACCGCGCTGGACCGACCTCCTCCGGGAGGTCGACAGGAGGCAGAGCTGGGCCGACCTCCTCCGGGAGGTCGGCAGGAGGCAGAGCTGGACAGGAGGTAGAGCTGGGCCGACCTCCTCCTGGAGGTCAGGAGCAGGAGCTGCAACAGGCGCTGCGGCGGGAGCGGTTCCCTCCTGGGGATCGTCGGGAGCTGCGGCAGGAGCTGCGGCAGGAGCTGCGGCAGGAGCTGCGGCCGGGACGACCCCCTCCTGGGGATCGTCGGGGGCTGCGGCCTCAGAGGGGCCGACAGTGGCAGAACCTAGAAAGGCGTCCTCCTCCGAGGAGCCGACAGGGACTAGAACGGCGTCCTCCCCCGAGGAGCCGACAGGAACTAGAACGGCGTCCTCCTCAGAGGAGCCGACAGGAACTAGAACGGCGTCCTCCTCAGAGGAGCCGACAGGAACTAGAACGGCGTCCTCCTCAGAGGAGCCGACAGGAACTAGAACGGCGTCCTCCTCAGAGGAGCCGACAGGAACTAGAACGGCGTCCTCCTCAGAGGAGCCGACAGGAACTAGAACGGCGTCCTCCTCAGAGGAGCCGACAAGAACTAGAACGGCGTCCTCCTCCGAGGAGCCGACAGGAACTAGAACGGCGTCCTCCTCCGAGGAGCCGACAGGAACTAGAACGGCCTCAATATGGCCGACGGGAACAGGGACTGGAACGGCCTCAATATGGCCGACGGGAACAGGGACTGGAACGGCCTCAATATGGCCGACGAGAACAGGGACTGGGACGGCCTCAATATGGCCGACAGAAACAGGAACGGCCTCAATATGGCCGACAGGAACAGGAACTGAGGCCTGGTGTGACTGGCCAGGGGTGTCCGCTAGCTGGCATAAAGATGGAGCTTGAGTTTGGCGTGGCGGAGCCGAGGCTTGAGCTTGAGCTGGGGCTTGAGCTTGACGTGACTGAGCTGAGGCTTGAGCTTGACGTGGCTGAGCTGAGGCTTGAGCTGCTGCAGGCTGAGCTGGGGCTTGAGCTGCTGCAGGCTGAGCTGAGGCTTGAGCTGGAGCTTGAGCTTGGCATGGCTGAGCTGAGGCTAGGGCAGGAGACGCTGCAGCCAGAGACGCTGGGGCCAGTGATGCAGCCAGAGACGCTGGGGCCAGTGATGCAGCCAGAGACGCTGGGGCCAGTGATGCAGCCAGAGACGCTGGGGCCAGTGATGCAGCCAGAGACGCTGGGGCCAGTGGTGCAGGCTTAGACGCTGGGGCCAGTGGTGCAGGCTTAGACGCTGGGGCCAGTGGTGCAGGCTTAGACGCTGGGGCCAGTGGTGCAGGCTTAGACGCTGGGGCCAGTGGTGCAGGCTTAGATGCAGGAACGGGTGCAGGCTCAGATGCAGGAACTGGTGCAGGCTCAGATGCAGGAACGGGTGCAGGCTCTGATGCAGGAACGGGTGCAGGCTCTGATGCAGGAACGGGTGCAGGCTCTGATGCAGGAACGGGTGCAGGCTCTGACGGGGGTTTAATGAAACCCAGGGCCTCGCGCAGCGCAGGCTTCCGAGCGATGAGCAGGGCGGCTTCACGGAAGTGACGCTCCTTGATTACCGGGTCGGTCTCTGCCTCAGCGGAGTTCAGCCAGTGTGCAAACAGGAACAGGACCGGAGGGGCGCATTGGGCACGGATCCGCAGGAAGATGCTGTCCGGGACGCCTGCGATGGAGATGGGCATGTCGTAAGATGGAGCGAGAGTGCCCTCTGCTGGCGGAGAGGGCCGCTTGATTTCAGTGGCCGAGTCTTCTGGAGCCTGGATAGGGGAAACCGGCTGCCGTCGACGCCGTCTGGACCTCCGACGACTAGCTGTGGGCTTCACCTCCTCAACCGCCAGGGCTGAAGCAGGAGCTGGGTCCACGGCACGGACTGAATTGGACTGGGGAACTATGGCGGTAACGTGGGCATGGACTTGGTTCGATGAGCTGGAGTCTGGAACGGGAGCTGGATCTGCCTGAACAGCGTCTGGAGCAGGGACTGGATCTGCCTGAGTGGCAACAGGGGAGTGAGCTTGGCTTGACTGAGCGGCGACAGGAACGTGAGCTTGACTTGACTGAGCGGCGACAGGAACGTGAGCTTGACTTGACTGAGCGGCGACAGGAACGTGAGCTTGGCTTGACTGAGCGGCGACAGGAACGTGAGCTTGGCTTGACTGAGCGGTGACAGGAACATGAGCTTGACTCGACTGAGCGACGACAGGAACATGAGCTTGGCTTGACTGAGCGACGACAGGAACGTGAGCTTGGCTTGACTGAGCGAAGACAGGAACATGAGCTTGACTCGACTGAGCAGCAACAGGATCTCCTTCCGGTGAAGCAGGAACAGCTGATGCGATGCTGGCGGGCGCTGCGCGCAGAGCGCGTGCCAAATCCCTCCGCACTACCTGGAGCCTCTCAAAAAGCGTCTGCACTTCCGGGTAATCAAGCCACCAGAATTCCTCCTCCAGGATAGTAATAGCTTGCTTTATGACGCGGAGCCGCACCTTTAGACTGGGGGCTTCCGCGTAATTCTTCGCGAGCTCCCCGAAGCACCAGCGGAGGTCCTCCGGCAGCCTCGCGCAGGAAAACAACATCGCGACTCTGCGTTGTCCAAGTACACAATAACAAAAAATCCCTTGCAGACCTTAAACAGATGCAAGACGCCGGCTGGGTCCGAGTGTGGCCAGATTGTACTGTCACGGCTTCCGAGGTAGCGGACCCACACGCACAGCGGAGACAAGGCTCAGTGAACAACAGGGTTTATTCGAGCTCGTGGTCAGGCAGGCAAGGGTCGGTACACAAAGACGGCGGGTTTCAGTACAGGCAAGGATCTGGCAAACGGTGGTCAAAAGACAGGCTTCGGTTGGACTTACGGCAAGGCGGTATCACAGGTGAGGCGAAGAGCAAGGTCAGGAAAACAGGATCGGTAACGAGACAATATGTGAGTTAACGCTGGATTGCTAGCAAGGACACAAAAGACAATCTGGCAAGGTGCTGGGCTTAGAGGTGGTGCTTAAATACTAAGTGATGATGACTAAATGACAGGCAGGTGAGTAGATTAGAATCGGAAGCAAGGCTGACTGAAACTAACAATGACTGAGACAGGAAGTGGTGACAAAATAAAACCGGAAATGAGTAATTACAGTGACTAAATGATCTAGACTGTGACAGAATTATGGTAGCTCACATGCTTAAGAAGCTGTTAGGACAAATGCATGAATCAGTTTCTCTGTATCGCTCTGAGAGGGTGCATCTAATTTTACCTATATTTTTTATTATGAAATGAAAGTAGGCAGTTTTGGAGATTTGCTTAATATATGATATAAAAGATATATCCTGGTCAAACATGTTGTCCAAGTTAGCTATGTGATTCAATAGTGCCTCTCTTTGATTTTTAGGCCCAACGATAAGAACCTTGGTTGCATATCTACACGTTCAGAAGGATTTCAGCTACATGGCGGCTTTCTCCACTTTCACACGGCATGTACGGGGGTTCTCTGATTGAAACTGACCCTGATTGGTTTCTCCTGGCTGATGCAACCCCATACTTTGGGATTATCTTGCTTTCTCAAGCACAAACATAGCGCAAAGGACACAGCATCCATCTTGAGTTGGCAGGATTACTTTCAGTTTTGTCTGAAGTATTATTCACTCAGGAGTTGGAGAAGAACATTTGCAGTTTTCAGACCCTTGTGGATATATTGTGTGTTTTGGACCAAATTGCTTTACTGGATTATATTCGCTGGACTGTGATGGATAGAATGACAGCAAACACGATGTGAATGGACAATGTATGGGCTTCAGACCGTCGTCAAAAGTAAGCGATAGAAAATGTATGGATTTATGGTTATTAGGTTTTGCGCTTTTGGTGACTGTGCTGTGATTGTTGTTGCTGGAAATGGTTTATATAACCGTAAAGATGAGAGTCTAAGTTGCGTGGGTGGGTAGCATGCGTGGCTGAGGTATTTGGGCTGGACTGTACACATCTCATAACTCATGAGGCAGGGGGACCACCCTGGCCTCGGGAAGGTTGGAAGTAATGAATCCTATGATTGGATAAAATCCAAACGTGTTTATTTCAGTTACAGAATAATGAGGAAGCCGTATCATCAACTGATTCACAGCAGTAGAAAAAGGCTGTGGATGTGAAGATGAACTCACTGGAAGAGAAGGAGACCCTCACTCTCATTCAGTTACCAACCGGAAAAAGGACAGTTGAAGGCAGGTGAGTCTATGCAATAAAAACAGACACTGATAGACATAAAAGCAAAGCAAGGTTTGTAGCAAAAGACTACAGTCAGAAACCAGGAACTGTTGCAGATACATTTTTACCCAGTTGACAAGTGCAAGAGTGATCATGCAGAAGGCAGCTCAACAAAATTAGTTTTACATAAGATGATGTGGGGTCTATTTAATTTATTAGTGTATTTACCATGCATTATTGTTTAGCATCAGAGAAGAGATAGAAGCTTGCTTGTGTATTGTTATGGGAAAAATTGTTTCTTCCTTATTCTATGCAGTTAATATATGGTTTATGACTTATGCCCTGCAATTAATATCTCGTGTTTTGTCGTACTTCTGTTTTATGTTTTTAACATTTCACCTAGTTTGTTCAATGATTGTCTCTGCCTGATAAACCCTCGACTCTAGCTTCCAAACCCAAGGCCAGGAAAGTTGTGTCTCTCTATCTGTTGAGACTTAGTGCTCCTTCCTCTCTCATAGTTAGACACCAGTGATGCAGGTGTGAGAATGTAAACATCTTCACACACACGGTGACAGGGATGAGTTGGTGCATGCAATCTGATTGGGCTACACAGACATTCCACCCTGGTTATACAGAGAGGTTAAGAGGCAGAAGCAACTTGAGCATTGTGGGCTCTTTGCATCACACCTTCATGGTGTGTGCACTGATCTCCCTAGCTGGTTTTTGACTTGTTGATGTGCACGATCAACATCCATGTTTTTGATTTGCTTTCCTGATTATTTTTATTTTCCTTTATTTTTGTAAAGAGAAGCACAATGGGACTTTGAGAGGCTGTTGTCCTGTAAGTGGAATCATATGTTAAGTCACTTAGTTTTAGTGCATGTTGGAAATCAAATGTTGTGTCATGAGTTTTAATGTATATTCAGAGTCATATAGCCAGAATAAATGTATAGAGTATATAAACATGTGTGTGTGGAGGTAGTCAGTCGGTGACTTGGGGAGACAGAGAAGTGGTCAAGGCTGAATTATTCATGCATGTTTTGTCTTTTGTCTTTAATGAATTATTTTAATTGACAAAGTATAGTGCCTCCTCTACATGCACCAACCAACTGTGAAATCTAGATGGAACAACCTAATAGTTATGAAATTTAATTTTAATTTACTTTTTTATTTTAATAATTAATGCATTATCAAACATAAATACATTTTCATGACTTTCAGGTGTTTTGTGTTTTGTTTTAAACTGTATGATTAATTTAATAAATCCCAGACATAGTTTAACAGTAAATATAAATATATAATATAAATTGGTGTGGCATACGGTGCACAGGCACGCCACTTACACACAGGCACTTAGAGCTTACATATTTTTTAACACTAATATATGACACCCCCTGAACACCGTAGCAGCGGCAAAATGCTTCGGGCTCATTCAACAGTTTGAATCCGTCCCTGATATGTAGCATCCAACTCACAGACAGGCCGATAAAGCTGCTTGGTTTGCTCACCAGTCTCTGCACTAGTTTTTTTTACTAGTTTGCTTTGGATTTGAGCTCACATTTGCTTACTTTTGCTCTTGTTGCAATGTTGGATGAACTTTGCAAACACAAACCGATCGTCGAACCAATCTGCTGCTGATGTGATTGACAGAGGGAAGGATCCAACCGGGTATCCATGAAAGCAGTTCTGGTGATGTGCGCGTCAATCAAAACAACATCAAAACATAATCAACGGCTGTGTGTAAATTATCGTATATACGATATATGTATATACGTGTCATGCCTCAGCATTTTGGTCACTGTGATCATAGCCTGTTTGCCATTTTCTTATTTATTTTGCTCTACTTACGGGTTTTATTCTGTTATCCTAGTTCCTGCTTTATTTTCTCAGTCACATGATTCACCACCTGCTGTCAATTAGTTATAACACTCACTTTACCCACTTTGCTTGGGTCGCAACACCTGCTCACCTGAAACTGAAGGTGTGTGGGTCCATTTTCTAAACCGCTTACTCCCTAGTGCGGGGTCACAGGGGGTGCTGGAGCCTATCCCAGCTGGCTACGGGCGAGAGGCAGGGTACACCCTGGACAGGTCGCCAGTCCATCGCAGGGCAACACATAGACAGACAACCATTCACACACACACTCACACCTACAAGCAATGGAGAGAAGCCAATCGACCTAATGCACGTCTTTGGACTGTGGGAGGAAGCCGGAGAACCCGGAGAGAACCCACGCAAACACGGGGAGAACGTGCAAACTCCACACAGAAAGGCACCAGGGCCGCCTCCGGGAATCGAACCCAGAACCTTTTTGCTGTGAGGCGACAGTGCTACCCACCGCACCACCTGCCTCAACCTTTGGGTGAAAAATGTTAAGCTTAAGGAAGAGACAGTGTAATGAAATAAACAGTAATATAGTAAAATATTAACACTAAGTATCAGGACATTGACCTGTCAACCAATCTGTTTCTGTGCTCAGTCACTCATTTACTGCAACTGTACCGTTGTCATGGGGTCACTCATTAACTAGTCATAATTATCAAGGCAAAAGCAGAAAAGTGATATTTAGGCTAAGCAGTTAGATTGGTGCTTTTATTTTGGAAGGAACTTGAGGAAGTGTGTGTTCTAAATTGCTAAACTAGAAAAAAAGCTCATTAAGTAGTCACAAATAACTAGTCAAAAGCAGAAATTGAAAAAAAGTTTAGATTAGTGCTTTTATTCAGAAAGGATTTGGAGAAGGTGTGTGGGCAATTGCTAAACTGTAAAATAGTCTTATCAATTAGCAGTCATTATTTAGACTAAAAGGTAAGGCCTGAGGGCTTAATTAGACACATCATTAGAAAGAAGACAAGTATAACTACAAACGAATTATGAATAAATTAAAAATTATGTTCATAAAGTGAAAACTGTGGCTGCAGTGACAAATTAAAGAAGAAGTTCTGTCTTAAAAAATGAGCCCTCGCACTCTAGCTGTTACATCATGCACTTTAGCTCATGCAATACACAGTACACTAATGGAAAAGCTGAAAATATACCAAAATCTACCCAATATTTAAACTGCTATAGATCAACAACTATTAAAGATATTAAAAAGCTGAACAGAAGATTAATAGCTGAACAGCTGAAGACTGTTTTAAAGTTTAAACGGTGTCTGTAGCTTAAAGTATGCTGAAGTAGTTAAAGCTGAAATGAGACAAAGCTGAAGACTATTAAAAATGGTTTTACATTTTTTATGAAACAAGCTTAATAACTTAAGCTCAATAACAGGTCGCCAGTTCATCACAGAGATAAACAACAGGCCAATCAACCTAATAATTGGTTTTGGACTGTGGGAAACTCCACACAGAAAGGCAGCCGGGCCGCCTCCGTCATAGCTTAGGCTTGTAAAGCATAAATTAATGTATCTGAAGAGAACTAGGAGCTGTTTAAACAGTGTTGAATTTTTGCAGAAGAAGCTGAGGTAATTTCAAATTGAGGAAACCTGAAAAAGATTTGCTGAAATTGAAGAACTGCTGAAAATGAAGGAAGTGTGTAAAGAATGTTTGGAGCATTGGAGGAAGCATGCATGTGCAGGTAATTGCTAAACAGTAATATAGTCCAAAACATGGACCAAACTGGATGTTTTGGACTATATTCCTGTTTAGTAATATAGATGTTTTGGACACTCGGGTGAAGAGAGGGGCTGAGCTGTCAACTCATCACCACCTGGTGGTGAGTAGGATCCGCTAGCAGGGAAGGAGGCTGGAAAGACTTGGCAGGCCCAAACGTATTGTGAGGGTCTGTTGGGATCGCCTGGCTGAACCCTCTGTCAGACGGACCTTTAATTCACACCTCCAGGAGAGCTTCGACCAGATTCCGAGGGAGGTTGGAGACATAGAGTCCGAGTGGACCATGTTCCCCGTCTCCATCGTCAACGCGGCCGTTCGGAGCTGTGGACGCAGGGTCTCCGGTGCCTGTCGTGGTGGTAATCCCCGAACCCGGTGGTGGACGCCGGAGGTAAGGGATGCCATCAAGCTGAAGAAGGAGTCCTATCAGGTATGGTTGACCTGTGGGACTCCTGAGGCAGCTGATGGGTACCGGCAGGCCAAGTGTGCTGCAGCCCGTGCCGTTGCGGAGGCAAAAACTCGGGCCTGGGAGGAGTTCGGGGAGGCCATGGAGGAGGACTATCGCTCGGCCTCAAAGAGATTCTGGCAAACTTTTCGGCGCCTCAGGAGGGGGAAGCAGTTCTTTACCAACTCTGTTTTCAGTGGAGGTGGGGAGCTGTTGACCTCAACTGGGGATGTTATTGGACGGTGGAAGGAGTATTTTGAGGATCTCCTCAACCCCTTCGACATGCCTTCTGCTGAGAAAGCAGAGGCAGGGGACTCAGAGGCGGACTCGCCCATTACCCAGGCTGAGGTCACTGAGGTAGTTAGTAAGCTCCTCGTGGCAGAGCAGTGGGGGTGGATGAGATCTGTCCTGAGTACCTCAAGTCTCTGGATGTTGTGGGGCTGTCTTGGGTGACACGCCTCTGCAACATCGCATGGACGAGGGGGACAGTTCCTCTGGACTGGACAACCGGGGTGGTTGTCCCTCTTCACAAGAAGGGGGACAGGAGAGTGTGCAACTATAGGGGGATCACACTTCTCAGCCTCCCTGGGAAAGTCTATGCCAGGGTACTGGAGAGGAGAATTCGGCCGATAGTCGAACCTCGGATACAGGAGGAACAATGTGGTTTTCGGCCTGGTCGTGGAACGCTGGACCAGCTTTATACCCTCAGCAGGGTGCTTGAGGGTTTGTGGGAGTTTGCCCAACCAGTCTACATGTGCTTTGTGGATCTGGAGAAGGCATTCGACCGCGTCCCTCGTGACATCCTGTGGGGGGTGCTCCGGGAGTATGGAGTCCAGGGCCCTTTGCTAAGGGCTGTTCGGTCTCTGTACAACCGGAGCAGGAGCTTGGTTTGCATTGCCAGCAATAAGTCAGACCTGTGCATGTTGGACTTCGGCAGGGCTGCCCTTTGTCACCGGTTCTGTTCATTATTTTTATGGACAGAATTTCTAGGCGCAGCCAGGGGCCGGAGGGGGTCTGGTTTGGGGACCACAGGATAGCATCTCTGCTTTTTTCAGATGATGTTGTCCTGTTGGCTTCATCAGGCCAGGACCTTCAGCGTGCGCTGGTGCGGTTTACAGCTGAGTGTGAAGCGGCTGGGATGAGAATCAGTTCCTCCAAATCTGAGGCCATGGTTCTCGACCGGAAAAAGGTGGTTTGCTCTCTCCAGGTTCGAGGAGAGTTCCTGCCCCAACTGGAGGAGTTTAAGTATCTTGGGGTCTTGTTCATGAGTGAGGGAAGGAAGGAGCATGAGTTTGACAGACGGATCGGTGCGGTTGGTGTATCGGTCCATCGTAGTGAAGAGGGAGCTGAGCCAAAAGGCAAAGCTCTCAATTTACCGGTCAATCTACGTTCCTACTCTCACCTATGGTCATGAGCTTTGGGTCATGACCGAAAGGGCAAGTTCACGGATACAAGCGGCTGAAATGAGCTTCCTCCGCAGGGTGGCTGGGCGCTCCCTTAGAGATAAGGTAAGGACCTCTGTCACCTGGGAGGAGCTCGGAATAGAGTCGATGCTCCTCCACATCGAGAGGAGCCAGTTGAGGTGGCTCGGGCATCTGGTTCGGATGCCTCCTGGACGCCTCCCTAGGGAGGTGTTCCGGGCATGTCCCACCGGTAGGAGGCCCCAAGGAAGACCCAGGACTCGCTGGAGAGACTACGTCTCTCGGCTGGCCTGGGAACGCCTTGGGGTCCCACCGGAAGAGCTGGAGGAAGTGTCCGGGGAGAGGGTAGTCTGGAACTCTCTGCTCAGACTGCTGCCCCTGCGACCCGGCCCCGGATAAGCGGATGAAAATGGATGGATGGTAATATAGTCTCATTAACTAATCATAATTAACCAGTCAAAAGCAGAAAATTTGCTATTTAGTGAAAAGATTTCGATTGGTGCTTTTATTTTAGGGTAAGGATATGGAGACAGGAAGTGTGTGCCTAATTACTAAACTGTAAAATAGTCATATAATAAAGTCATAATAAACCAGTATTATTAAACTAGAATTATTGCTATATAAAGCTGAAGATCTGAGCAGAGACTGTGACAGTTATATACTGAACTAAAAGACCACATTAAAACAGCTGTATGGTCACATGACTAAAACGTTAAGCAGGAAAAGGCCTGACTCAACAGAAACTGGAAATAGTGTGACAGATCTCCTACACCCGAGTCAAGTACTTACAGTATACTATTGAACCACAGAATATGAGTGGTGAATGAGGAAAGCAGTTAAAAGATTTTGTAGAAAAGCTAATGATTTTGACTGATGCTTTAATTCTGAAAGGATCTGGGGGATGTGTGAGCTTAACTGGTAAATTTAAAACAGTGTCAGTAACTATCTTTTACTACTACTTTACTACTTTTATTATACTGTAAAATATTCTACTTAACTATTTGTAATTATTCAGTTGAAACATTACTGAAACCACCTGATGAGTTGAATGTATAGCTGATCAGATCTGCAAAGAAAAAGTTGCAGAGCTGAATGTGCACAAATAAAACAAAAGCAGTTTGATTTCAATAAAAATTATACGGAGAGGTTTTATATTTATTATTTATTATATATTTTATTTATTTATTATAAAATATATATGTTTCACACATCACTACAGTCTTGCAAAACCTTCTTCTGAACTTTGTTGAAAGACTTGTTCGAGTCAGTTTTCGAACTAGCAATCTCATGCACTCATGCACTTAGCCACACTAGCTGCTTAAAGCGCTGCTCTGAGGAACAGTATACATACTAGTGGAAAAACTAAAACTTTCTAAAATTTCTTCTTCATCTATAATACAGATTACTAATATAATAATACATTAAGCATATAAGTCAATTTACCTGGGAAATACAAATATTATATTATAATGTGATTGCA